>NC_140447.1:32426525-32469025 GCF_963576455.1 Neolamprologus multifasciatus | reverse complement strand
GTGGCAGGACAGACCATCAGACCATCCCTCAGCTCACATCCTCAACAATCCAGCAGATCTCTGTTACCTCACCAGTTACTGACCTTTGACCTTTGAACAGGCAGAATGACCTCTCGCAGTAACCTCACAGGATAAAACATAATGTCTTCTTAATCAGCAGATGTCCCCTGCTCCTGCAGCCAGCTGACAGAGAACATGGATGGGAATGTTAGCTCCAGGCTCCGTCTTATTAAATCGTGGCAGGTTTGGAGAAGCAGCCGAACTGTAAAGACAAACGGCTGCAGTTCCTCAGGACACCTCCACCCCCACAGAGGAGGTGATAAACATCTCGTATCTGAGTTTTTTTCTTGTCCAGCCTTTAATCACCACAGCGGCTGAAGCTAAAACACAAACTGACCCTCTGAAAGTCAAACAAACAGACCAATCAGAGCCTTTAAATGACACTGAATCGTCCACACTGAGACGAGAACACAGCAGTGATGCTCGGCTCGGTCGGAGACTCGTGACGTTCCCAAAAACTGCAGAACAACAACGAGCTCACAGGGATGTTTGTGAGGAGATCCAGCAGAGCCAGACCCACAACAGAGACACACAATCACACAGACAGACACACACAGTGGAGACGTGCATGCATTAAACTAGCTCAGCATCACAGACAGAAACTAACGAGCAGCAACATAATGTTTCTCCTACTGAAAACATCCAGATGAACAGAATCAACTTTTGGGGATTTCCTTTCCTGGATGATGGAGCATCAGGACTCTTCACTGCAGACCTTTGAGACTGTTTCTGTTCTCTGATGGTTCCTGGTGGTTCTGAGTCTCCCTGAGTCTCTGTGGTCTTCATCTTCTCTTCGATAGGTGGGAGAAGCTCTGAGGAGGAGAGTGTGATGGGTCTGCAGGTCTCCAGGTTTCATTCGGTTTCTCTTGGCTGACCTTCTTGGTCCTGAGCTGCTGACGCTCTGACAGGTGCTGCTGTTTGCTGAGACCTGTAAGCAGCTCGTCCTTCTTCAGCTGTCACAGTGTTTCGTTTACAGGGTTTTACATCACTCATCCTCTGAGCCTTTACTTCCTGCTTTACCTGAACATGCAGGTAAAGATGGACGCTCAGGTGTTCCAAAGCATTGGTCCGCCTCCTTTGGTTTTACCAGCAGGTGTAAAAGTTTGTGGTGTTGTTGCTTCACACGGTTCATGAAGCGCTTTACGTTCCTCCACCTGTCCATGTGTCTAACCTCGCTGCACAAGATCACTTCTGATTGGATCACTTCTAAACTGCCCCGCCTTTCTACACAACTTGATGATCTCTGATTGGACCTCGTCTCCCGATGTTTTTTTGTCTCGTTTTTATTTGTTGATTAAAGTGTTGATGTGTTTCTGTCCTCCTGCATCACGTTTTATTCAGTTATTGTCTCATTTTCATCAGAAAACAAACGTCATCCATGAAAACTGTGGTGGAAGCTACAGGTGATGAGCTCTGCTTCAGTGAAAGGCCGAATCCAGTCTGAGAGCAGAGACGTCCTTCAAAAACAACTGACTGCAGGACTAGAACCAGGACAGCTGCAGGTCTGAGCAGAGACCCAGATCCTCCGATGGACGCCATGACCAGCAGGTTCACAGCCTTCACGCCATCACAGCGGCGAACATTTTAAACAAACGGCTCATTGAAGAGCTCTCGTGGTGTTTTTGTACCTCTCACAAACACGTAACAGCAGGCCTCAGTGTTGTTTAAATCATCCTCAGCGCTGTGGTCTGTACTGTAACCACACTCAGGACCTTCATCGATGAAGACCCCTCATCTGCACCTGCCTCCATCAGTGCTGCCTCAGACAGAAGCAGATGTGTAACCAGATGTGTGTGTTCAGATAAGCAGGAGAGCACAGTTTTAACATTCCCCTCATTCCTTCCCCAAACTCAGAGGCAGCGGTCCGAGAGCTTTTATGAAGATGAATAATGGAAATGAGGCAGCTCTGTGACCCTCTGCCTCGCTGTAACGCACTTCCTGTGGCCAGCAGAGACGGCTGGAATGCATTATGGAGATGAAGCCAATGTTTTTGAACGTCATCCTCCCGCAGTTTGACTTTTATGTGCTTTTACCTCAATCAGGCAGGTCTGAGAGCTGCCGGGCGACCGGTGCAGGGCAGAGAGCAAACGAGCCGGTGGGCTTAAAAGCAGATTCATTTGCATGTTCTCATCACGGCGCTGAATTATTCCTCAGTGACGCAGCGTGGCTGAGAGCACAGCTCGCTCTCCACGCACCTGCCGATTGATGTGGACGGTTTATTGGTGACTTTCCACTTCCTAAACGTTTAAACGACTGCATGAAAAGCTGATTTTGTTTCATTTCACAACAAGCAATTTACTCACATCCACCAGTAACAGACGTCCAGCTTTACTCATCTTTATAAGCCTCTTTCTACAAGCATGAAACATCCAAACCATCAATGCACAGATTCAAGTTTGAAGCCGTGCACTAACCTAAAGTTACCTCAGCTTTAGTACCTACATCCCCAAATGATTTGACCCTAATTTATGGCCTCGCCTGTCCTGACAGGGCGCCACTGCCGCACTGCGCCCAGAACACACAAGACTGAATGACTCTCCACCCGTGAGCTTTCTCTGCAGCTCTCTGTCTTCTGGGGTGGAGCTTGCTGGTCATCATGTGACCTGAGGACCCCGACCCTGTAGAGACAAAAAACTTCTTCCTCTAATAACATGCAGAAACCATCAAGGAGTACGAGCGGCGAGGGAGGAGCAGAAGTCTTAAACGCAGGAGGCACCACCTTCAATAAAGTATGAGTCTGCTTATCCGGGGCCAGGTCACAGGGGCAGCAGCCTGGCCTCCCTCTCCTCACCCACCTCCTCCAGGGGAACTCTGAGGAGTTCTCCAGTGTGTCCTGGTCTGCCCCGGGGCCTCCACCTGTGACAGCAGAACACCTCCCTCTAAGGCTGTGCGATATGACCAAAATCTCATATCCCGATATAAGACATCTATCGTCCGATAACGATATAAATCACAAAACTGTAACATTTTCTGTAAATTCTGTGAATCTCGGGCAGCTCGACTTGCGTAAAGTGTTTCCAGCTGCGCGTCATGTAGCTGGAGTCGAGTGTTTTAACCGATGCATGAAAAAATACATTTTTAGACATAAGTTGTAACAGCCGCCGTTTTCTTTGTGAGTATTTATTACACGGCGTGCTGCGGGGAAAAGCCTGTTCTAACGTTTGAGTCTAAGGTCTATTTTTTAGCACCTGGCGCCTCTTTTTTACTTCTCATCCGTAAATAATCTGCATCTTTCACGTGATTCAGTTTATTTTGAAAAGTCTCAACAGGATCTTGAGCTTTATTGTGAAAGGTTTATGTGGAAATATAAACAAGCGGACACACGGTGGTTTTACCGTCGTTGTTGCTAACGACAACGCATAAAAACAGGCGCTTGTCCATCCGTAGTGTGGTTTTATTAAATATAAGAGAAAGAGAAAAGTTTAAGAAATTAATAATAACTACAGTGACATCAAAACATGAACAAATATTGCTGTCAACAGTTTATTTTGACACCACGAAACAAACGATAGCGTAAAATGAAACGATAGATGTTTTTATATCGTCATCGATATATATCGTTCTATCGAACAGCCCTACCTCCCTCAGGAGTCCTCGTCCTGTACCTGAACCACCTCAGCTGCCTCCTTTTGATGTGGAGAGTTAATGTTTCAGAGGGAGAGAGACGCCCTTCAGACAAAACTCCTGGAGCCTGAATGCATTCATTAAGAGTCAGAGTCGGTCGTTACATCACACACTCCAGGTGTACACAAGCATAGCAATGCTATCACGCCACGCCCACAGAGGGAAGAACAGCTGCTATAATGTTAGCTAAATGTTAGCTGCCGTTGTTATACGTCACAAGCTACAGCTTTGTGAGTTGTATAAATTCACCTCCAACACCACGATGCCTAAAAGCCACATGAACAGACAGGTAAACGATGTTTGAGAAGCTCTTTGGTTTTACAAACGTTGTCATCTTGTAACAAAGTGCTGCTAGAAACATCTTCACCATCTTCAGATGGACACGCATCCATGCAGCTATTTTAAACCATCAGCTTTGTCAGATATCAAACACTGGACTGACAGTTCAACAACAATCACACAAACCTTTACACAGCGTATGATCTCACAACAGCTCGGCTTTAGTTCACCTTCTATTGACCAATCACGTTCCACCACGCAGGTAAACATTATGTTTGTACCTGCTGAAACATGACATCAGCCACACCCACAGCAGCAGTGGGTGGAGCTTCACTGTCGTCCCGAGTGTGAAAGTCGAAAACTGTAAACTCAGGAAGTGTTTCTGCTTTTGTGTCACAGAGCAGACGAGGGAGCGAGGAGGCTCAGATGGATGTTGCACGCCGCCCTGCTCGTGCTGCACCTACACGCTGCAGTACAGCAGCGCATTAATGTTTCACAGTCAGCCAACAGCGAGCCTCATTACATTCAGTTTTCCTTTCTTTGCTTGTTTCAGCTTCCATCTCCTCCTCTGTGGCGTCCACCTCCCTCTCTCTGCAGTCTGTATGTAGGTCAGGAAGCCGTGTTACATGTAAATGTCGCTCACATGCTCAGAGCGGGCGTCCCCGTGATGCAGGGACTGACTGACAGATGAAATGAAACTCCTCCGTCCTCTTCAAACGCTCAGAGACAGTTCATCTCCCGGGCGACCCCACGAGGCTGCAGCCGCCCGCGGAGTCCACGTGAACTCGCGGAAGCCGCTTTGATGAAGGAGTCTGGGGGCGGGGTCACATCTGCACAGGTCAGTCAGGTCCGCCTCGGCACAGGTGTCAGCGCTGGGACCAGAAAATGAAACAACCAGCATGAGCTTAAGTGAGCCGAGTGGACGAACCACAGAGCGAAGACGAGTCCACATGAAATGAACTGTCTCAGGTACAGCACGCTCCATCAGCGCTCCATCAGCCCTCCATCAGCCCTCCATCAGCGCTCCATCAGCGCTCCATCAGTGCTCCATCAGTGCTCCATCAGCCCTACATCAGCGCTCCATCAGCCCTCCATCAGTGCTCCATCAGCCCTCCATCAGCGCTCCATCAGTGCTCCATCAGCCCTCCATCAGTGCTCCATCAGCCCTCCATCAGCGCTCCATCAGTGCTCCATCAGTGCTCCATCAGCCCTCCATCAGTGCTCCATCAGCGCTCCATCAGCCCTCCATCAGCGCTCCATCAGCCCTCCATCAGCCCTACATCAGCCCTACATCAGTGCTCCATCAGCGCTCCATCAGCCCTCCATCAGCCCTACATCAGCCCTACATCAGTGCTCCATCAGCGCTCCATCAGCCCTCCATCAGCACTCCATCAGTGCTCCATCAGCTCTCCATCAGCACTCCATCAGCGCTCCATCAGTGCTCCATCAGCTCTCCATCAGCGCTCCATCAGTACTCCATCAGTGCTCCATCAGCGCTCCATCAGTGCTCCATCAGCTCTCCATCAGCGCTCCATCAGTACTCCATCAGCGCTCCATCAGTGCTCCATCAGCCCTCCATCAGCCCTCCATCAGTGCTCCATCAGTGCTCCATCAGCCCTCCATCAGCGCTCCATCAGCGCTCCATCAGTGCTCCATCAGCGCTCCATCAGTGCTCCATCAGTGCTCCATCAGCCCTCCATCAGCTGACCGCAGGAACATATTCATCACATACTCTGGATCCTTAAACTAAAGATGAGACCGCACTGGCCTCTCTGACACAGGTGGAATATTATCTGAGTGAAGGATCTGATCACTCAGGTGTCTCCTGTTCCTGCCACTACCTTTAATTAACCAGAGTCATAAACCTCAGTGGGAGTGGATCCTCCTCAGGTGGCAGCACACTCTCCCACTGTGGGACTGTGAGGAAGTGTGGAACCTCTGCCGGCAACAGTTCAGTCACTTTGATCCGACACCGGGAAGGCAGCGAGTCCTTGTGATCTGTGGGCGGGACAGGAAGCACTCAGGTGTCACACGTGTAAAACGTTCAGGTTTCCGTGGTTACCTCGGGCGGTGACGGTCACAGCTGGAGGCTCATTGAGGAAGTGATCAGGAGGTTTATCTGTGTCGCAACAAGATTAGATTAATTTATTTCTAACGTTTCCATTCAGATGTGTGTCAGAGGGTCGGTGGCACAGGTCAAAGGTCAATGGGTGAATCAGCAGCATTTGCAGGATGTAGTGCTTAGCGGGAGTTTAACAGTGTGGAAATGAAGCAGCAGTGAAAACGCCTCCAGCTCCTCCAGATTCTGAGTAACAGCTTTGATGCTGCGCTGCCAACCAAACCACAGCACAATGAAGCCAGCCAACCAGAAGAGCCACCTCCCCCGCACGCCAGGGAGGAGGAGAATCCGTCGCTGCAGCGGGTCAGTGGGTTTGATCGCTGAGAGGAGTCACTCCGGGGCAAGCCGCGTCTCCTCCTGAATCTTAACGAGGGTCTGCTACACAGAGCGAGCTCACACCTGTCAACATCAGGCTGCGGCCTCCCGCCCTCTTACAGGCCTTATAGACACACCTGCTCAGGTTCATGTGCGACTGTGATGTGTTGCAGAGACATCAGCTGAAGCTCTACACAGCTGGCTGTACTCTCATGTAATACCTCTTTGAACCACACGATGGTGCAGCGAGTCGGTGCTTTTATAACTCACCTGTCTAAATCGTACTTAAAGTTTGCTTTATTAGGGGCGTGGCCTCTGTGACTGACAGGTGGTGTAGCTGCTAGCTTCATCTGAACTGGACTCTCGTGTTTGTGCTGTTGGAGCCTTTTAATGATATCATGTGACCACTAATGAGAATGTGGCGCCCAGGTCATCCTGTGTCCCGCCCACATGTTGGCTCTAAAAGTCTCACAAGCACAGAGCTGTGCCTGGATTTAAACCCGGAGAATAGATAAACAGGTTTAAAGGTAGCGAGCCATAAGAATAAACGTTAATTTTCATTTATGTCTTTACTCAGCTGGAGCAGAGAAAACTTACGTCAGACCTGGATCCTGAATCATTTTATGAGTTATAGATCTGAGAGCTCGGGTCTCACATTCATCAGGCTTAGTTTGCACTAATTAACAGACACACAAAGTGAAAACAAGCAGATATAAAATCAGTCATGTTGATGGTCAACATGGGATCCACAGAGGGTTTCAGGTCTTCTCTGGTCATTTGATTTCCTCCATGAATTAAGAGCACACAGCTCAGCCCGTTAAACCAATAATAATGACACACAGAGCAGAGCTCCAGATGTTTGCACAGCAGCAGGAGCTGCAGCCTGATGCTATCCTGGAGAAAGGTCAGCAGGTCAGGAGATGACATCTATTTCCATCAGCTCACGCTGCAGAGCTGCATGAATATTTAGATTTCCACACGGAGCAGATGTGATTAAATCCTGCTGATTAGACTTTCAGGCCAACTTGGAAATGTCATGTGAGGACAGGTGTGGGGCGGCGCTGTCACGTCCTCCCCCTCCCATCCGCACGAGTCCCCAGCTGATCTCTGAGGAAATTTTCATTCCAGCGGCTCGGCGCAGTCATCTGAATGTAAATGCTGAGCTGATTGCAGAGCGCGGCGAGGATCTCCGGCGGGAGGAGGCTCTCTGATGCGAGAACGCAGCCGGCGTGTCCTCGGCGAGGTCGCCGAAAACCTGTCTGACACCGAGACCCCAATCAGGTCTGCAAGGGAGGACGACGTGACGGGAATAATCAGGCGCTCCCATCACAGACTCACAGAGAGCTGGATCACTGAAACACTCACAGACATGATGGAGACAGATTTATGAACCAATCACACGCCTCCAAACACGCCCGTGTTAGAAACTGCACAAACAGTTCGTTTGTTATGAATGTTTGTTTTTCTTTCTCTATCGAAGAGTTTGAGGCTCTCCTGGTAAAACCATGAGCTGAGAGCTCAGCTGGCAGCTGGGAGCAGATACAGGAGACCCCGACTCTGACGCCTCCTGAGGTTTCAGGCCCCCGAGCTGCTGAGTCCACGTTAACCGGGACACGCTGCTTCCTGTCCTTTGGTGGACGGGTTCCTGAACTCCTCGTGGACGTGTTTATTATTATTTTTTATTATTTGATTGTAGTTTACTGTCATTATTGCTCACCTTCAGCTCACGTCTGTTTAAACCTTTGAGAAGAAAATCTTTGATTTATTAGTTTTATGAACGCCTCGTGACAACCTCACCTCTCATTTTGTTTTCTTCCCTCCACCAAAACCATCTCTGCTTTCCCAGCTCGTTACCCCTCCCCCACCCTTTCTCTCGCTCTTCATCAATGACTCTGTTTTATCTCCTCGTCCTCCTCTCTGTCCTGACTTGATGCTCGGAGGTCACATCAGGTAAATCCAGCTCTGTCTTCGTTCTTCAGCTGTGAAGTTTAATCCTCTGCTCCATTAAACTCTGGAGGAACTCAACCTACAAATGCATCGATCTGATTGGTTCAGTGAGCGAGCTCATGCTATAGACTCTGTGTGAGTCTCCGTGGATCAAACTTCCACCATCCTGTGGATGTGGATAGATTCAGAGTTAGGTCAGGACAGCGGAGGAGAAGTCGCCTCCAAGCATCACAAAGTCTCACAGAGAGCAGCCGAGCACCTTCAGTCTGCTGATACTGAGGTCAAAGGTCAGGGAGATCAGCTGCCTTCAGCAGCAGTTTAACTTTATCTTTAGCTTAACATTTCTCTTTCAGACTGGCCGTGTTGTACTGTAACAGTTGGTAACAGACGGCGTTCAGGAGACCACGGCGCTTTTGATGTGTCTGTTACTGCACAGCTACAGCACACGCCTGCCCTCTGCTGGTGGAGGAGTCAACAGCACCCCAGCACAACAGTATATTACACCATCCATCCATCCATCCATCATCCATCCATCCATCCATCATCCATCGTCCATCCATCATCCATCCATCCATCCATCATCCATCCATCCATCCATCCATCATCCATCCATCCATCGTCCATCCATCATCCATCCATCCATCCATCCATCATCCATCCATCCATCCATCCATCCATCATCCATCCATCCATCGATCCATCCATCGTCCATCCATCATCCATCCATCCATCCATCCATCCATCGTCCATCCATCCATCCATCGTCCATCCATCCATCATCCATCCATCCATCCATCATCCATCCATCGTCCATCCATCATCCATCCATCATCCATCCAGCCATCATCCATCCATCGTCCATCCATCCATCCATCATCCATCTATCCATCATCCATCCATCATCCATCCAGCCATCATCCATCCATCGTCCATCCATCCATCCATCATCCATCCATCCATCGTCCATCCATCCATCATCCATCTATCCATCCATCATCCATCCAGCCATCATCCATCCATCGTCCATCCATCATCCGTCTATCCATCATCCATCCATCCATCCATCCATCCATCCATCCATCATACATCCATCCATCCATCATCCATCCATCCATCCATCATCCAACCATCCATCCATCATCCATCATCCAACCATCCATCCATCATCCATCCATCCATCCATCCATCCATCCATCTCTACCTTTTATCCAGGTAAAGGTCACAGGGGGCAGCAGTCTAAGCTCCGCCTCCCTGATCCTGCCCCTCGACTCCAATGTGTCATCCAGCAGATGTGGGCTCAGACTTGGAGGTACAAACATCACCTCAGTGTAAGTCTGAGGTTGTGAAGCCAACGTGATCACATGATCTAACAGGACACAGTCTGCCCTGTGATTGGCCCAGAAAGCCCGTGACCTTACAGCCTCTGTGACATCATCGCTGTGCTTCTTGGTGTCTGTTTTCAGCCCTCTGTGCTCGTGTATGAGCAGTTTTAGTCTTTGTGGCTGTTTTGTGTGTTTTTAGCCATGTTGCCTCTGTGTGTACTCCTCCACCTGTCCTCCACCTGTTGTTGAGCTTTTAGATTTTTTCTCTGATGTTTCAGATTTCTGCAGGACACGATTCTCTCTGAGATTTAGTGTCTGTGTTTGCTGCTCCAGAAAAGTGACTTCACTGATCCACCGAGTGAAACCTGGAGGAGGACGACTGTGGGTGAATGTGAGCTGAGTGGGAGACAAGCCAAGGGAAACCTGACCGGGTGGAGCTGCAGCCGGAGAACAAGAAGGGAAACACGAGACGAGGAAGGGAGGAGGCGAGGAAGGGAGGAGATGAGCGGATGCTGAGAGTGCAGACTGGCAGCTGGTTTTCCACCCGTCTTGTATTTCATGGGAAGGAAGTGTCCAAACCCTCAGCAGGCCACACACCGGCCGCTCCACGAGCACCAACCCGTCTGCAGAAAGATTTAAAGGATCTGAGGTGCACATGATCAGATCCTGATGGAGTAAATGTTCCCAAACTGTGATCTCACTCCAGCGTCCTCCTAGAATGAAAATGCTGTTGTGCAGGATTACATTACTTCCTGGATTCAATCAGCAGTTTGAGAAGCTCATTAAATCGAGTTTGACCAACTTCAGTTTAATAAATCTGACAAAAGATTAAAAATTAACATCTTTCCTGTGTTTTTTACTCTCACTGACTTTAACCTGCAGGCTCCAGTACTTCATTGATGAAGACCTCAGTGACCACTCTGCTTCTTTAGTTAAAAGGTTAGCCACCTCCCTCAGCACGAGGCCTTTAACACACCGTGGACGCTCTGTTACCACAGTGACCTCACAGCAGCCATGTTATTGGTCACATGACGTTATTAAAAGGCTCCACCAGCACAAACACATGCAGAGGTCCAGTTCAGGTGAAGCTAGCAGACAGCTAGCAGCTACAGCACACCTGTGTCACCATCCACCTGTCACTCACAGAGGCCACGCCCCTAATAAAGCTAACTTTAAGCCTGGTTATGATTTAATGTTGGACACAGATTTATCTTCATGCTTTATGGGACAGATATCTGCTGAGTGTGACGTCTGTGTGTTCACGGAGCAGATTTAACATTTCAGAACAAATAACGGACCAAAAACAATCAAAGTAAAACCATGTGAGGGTTTTTATTCCTTCTGTTAGAAACGAACGGCTCTGCGAGATTTCTGCACATTTTCATCCTCTGAGGCTCCGACAGTCAGATGATGATGTCTTCTTCTCCTGCATGCATCACTGAGGGAAACCAGTCACACCTGTGCAGCACCTGTGCAGCACCTGTGCAGCACCTGTGCAGCACCTGTGCAGCACCTGTGCAGCACCTGTGCAGCACCTGTGCAGCACCTGTGCAGCACCTGTGCAGCACCTGTGCAGCACCTGTGCAGCACCTGTGCAGCACCTGTGCAGCACCTGTGCAGCACCTGTGCAGCACTCTCATCGTCCCTCACATTATTATGTAAATGGACTCGACACAGTGAAAGTGATTCTGCAGAGAAGCTGCACATGTGGACGTGGTTTCCTCCTCCTGTCCCGGTGCCATAGTTAAACGCGACAACAACAGAATTTAAGCCACAGCTCAGAGAGATGGACCCCGCCTCCTGCTCAGGCTTCAGAGCAGAGCGGGGTTAAACGTGCGCCCAGATGTTCCAGATGCTCCACTTTTACTTTCACACAATCTGAAAGCCGAGCTCACCGCCGACGTCACAGCTGCTGCTGCCCACACAAGCACACTCCACTGTGGGCGCTGAGGTCACAGCTCATGACCACAGTCTGCTAGGGACCGTCATCCAACCACCATCCATTTACCTGACTGCTCCATCAAACATCCGCCCGTCTGTCCATCCAGCCTCTGCTCACAGACCTGCTCCAGACTCACCTCCATGCGCCGGTCAAACCCGTGTCCACACTCTACACTTTAGTTTGCAGCAGGTGTATTGATTTGTAGGCGCACACATTTAGTTTACTTATGTATTTGTGACTGATCCTTGTTTCTTTTGAGCCTGACATTTGTTATTTTTTTAAATATAACTTCTTGGGTTAAATAAAGGAAAACCCTTTTCTTCTAATAATTCCTGTGACTCGTCCTGCTGTTCAGCTCCATCGAGGTGTCCCAAAGCCAGTGAGGGATATAATCTTCACAGCAGAACATTCATGAAACACTCAGATCCTGACCATTGACTCTTTTTGATGTGGAGGAGCAGCAGCTCTGCTCTGAGCTTCTCCTGAATGACCGTCGTCCTCTGTAGTGGAGAGCCCAGAGTCGGGCAGCCTGCAAGAACAAGAACAGCACGTTGTCCAGGCTGAGGATACTGGAGCTCTGCTCTGGAGATAGGTGATGTGGTTTGGTTGGAGGTCTGACCTCAGTCACAGTGACTCATGTGGGTCTGGGATCCTGCGACCACAGAAGGGGGGCCGTAGGGGTCCAGAGGTTTGTGGGTGGGCGGGTCAAGGGGAACAATTCAGTCCAATCTCAAAGACTTGATGCTTCCACCGAGCAGCTCCATGAAGAAGACGGATCACTCCTGTATCTGCTCAAAGTGACAGAGTGGAAGGACTTCCTGTCAGGTCACCGAGTGTACTACCTGTCCTCTGCTGTGGGATGAAGTCGCACCACTATCCAGTGAACCGGCCCGTAAACATCACAGCTGAGGAACAATCAGACTTCCTGTTTGCTCCTCAGCATGAATCAGTGAAGCTGCAGGATCACCTGCGGCCCTCACAGCTGCTTCATGTGCAGGTGAGTGCTGCCACCTGCTGGACCGTCTCACCACCAAACAGCACAGAACCTTTCAAATCTCTCATTTCTAACAGCGTCTCATCTGAAACCAGCCGATTCTGTCTGATGTTTAACTCCTGCTGCTTCTGATGCAGTGTCCAGTTTATTAGGTACAGCTGCTAAACTCTTCCTTAAACTCACAGTCCAGCTGTTCTGACATTTACAGTAAATTATATAGAATAGAGTCAGAGTCAATGGGCGGGGCTTAACCCACATTTTAGCCGTCACTGACAGGATGGCAGAGCAGACAGGAAATGACCGGGATGGGCCGTTCGTCTTCAGCATCCCGCCTCCATTTGATCCGAACCACAGGAGCGTGTCATGGGTCAAAGTCTGGGCTCGTGTTTCCCATTTATGAATATCTGTACGAGTCGGGCTTCACGGCTGCTGCTCAGAGAGCGCCCTCTGTTGGCAGTTAGAAGCACAGGGTCAGTGGGGGCTGGACTTCATCTGAAATGATGAAGAATCGTCCTGAACGAGTGAAAGCTGGAGGATCATGTTAGTCTGGTTTGTTGGAGTTCAGGTTTCCAGGCCTGGGAGTCCTGCGTTAACATAAAACCTCTGGCAGAACAGCTGGATGAACTCCGGTGTACACAGGTGTTCGTAGACAGCTACACCTTTCTTGGCTGCTACCTGAAAACACACCGCGTGCTGTCGGTCCTGCACAACATTCAGTATTTACTGTTATTTACATTTATTTAGGTTGTTGCAGTGGTGCTGTGTTATTGTGTTGCTCTTGATTTTCTCTCAACAGGTAATCAAGGAAATTTTTCTTCTTTTTTAAGGGTCCTCTCTTACTGTCCCTCTTTTTTCTCCCTGTCCTTTCCCCCACTCACGTCTGTCCCGTCTGTGATGACTTGAAATAAAATAAAATAAATAAATAGTAAAGGTCAATCAAATGGACCAATACGACAAGGCGGTGATGACCCACTTGGTAAAGTAAATCAGTTGGGCGTCTTTGTTGGCCTTCAACAGGCAAAAACAAAGACGTTTGATTTAAAGAATAAAGGGTAATAAAAATTATAACTGTCAGACAGATTTGATATTTTTGTAGATTATAAAGTGTCCTTTCTAAACACCCACAAACAGACTGAATATTTACAGAGAAGACGACCTCATCAGGTGATTATGATTTTATTGGACAAGCAGACGCTGAGCAGTTAGTGTTTAAGGCACTTTACCAGCAGCGAGCACTGAAAGCATCACGGTGTGAAAACTGAAGAACATCAGCTCAGACTCACACGGACTCCTAAAACATCAGCTGAGGACAGAAGCTCTGTGAGCTTTAAGCGTTTCATTCACTGATATGAGACCTGCTGCCACAGCCTCAGAGCCTCTGCACCTCCCTACCCCGCCCACCAGGTGGCGCTCACACTACAGACAACCACCTGTGAACTGCTTTCTGTCTGTGGCACCTCATGATTAGTCTGTGATTGGTCACGAAACATCCTACAGTCTGCTCTAAGTCACTCTACAACATTTACAATTAATAACCATCATCTTCATCATGCACGCCTCCTCTTCCTCAGAGCTTGGCCTTGGCCTGGAAGAAGCTCATGACGGCGTTGAAACACTCGTCTGACGTCCAGCGCTCCATCAGGCGCTCCACCTCGGCCTTGTTCACGGCGTGCAGGCGCTCCTTCTCCACTGAGCGGATCAGCTGTTTGGACAGAGCCAGAGACTGAAAGAGGGGCGGAGACAGAGAGGTCAGAGGTCAGATTAAGCCGATTCCTGGACTCGTTTCCCTGCAGACACGGCCGTCAGCATCACTCTGAAGTCCTTTAAACACAGAGACTAGTTTCTGGGTTCACCTCAGAGCTAACTGCTAACAGGACAGTAAGTATTCAATTCAGTTTTATTTATATAGCGCCAAATCACAACAAAAGTCGCCTCAAGGCGCTTCATAGATACAGAGAAAAACCCAACAATCATTTGACCCCCTATGAGCAGCACTTTGGCGACAGTGGGAAGGAAAAACTCCCTTTTAACAGGAAGAAACCTCCAGCAGAACCAGGCTCAGGGAGGGGCGGGGCCATCTGCTGTGATTGGTTGGGGTGAGAGAAGGAAGACAGGATAAAGACATGCTGTGGGAGTACTTGAAAGCAGTAGAGTACTCAAGTCTGTGTGTGATTACGTTGCGGGGCAGCTTGGCGTAGGCCTTCAGCCGAGTCCAGACCTCCGACTGGAAGCTGCTGTCGGGGAAAACCTCGGTGACCAGGCCGAGCTCACAGGCCTGAACCGCCGTCAGCTTCTTGTTGAACAGCAGCATCTCGCTGGCCTGAAGACAGGAGACAGTCAGAGATACTCACGCCACATCAGTGTTACCATGGTTACAGTCATGTTTACTAACTGTGATGGTTTTAGGTCCAATGGTTTAAATGCTGTGAAATGTAACTAAAAATGAGGCAGCTTGAAATCAAAGAGATGAACATTTTCCTTTCATGTCGTCCACAGAGGAACACTTTCACCGTACGACCTCACACATGCACACAGAAGGAAACGTGTCATCAGTCCTAACAGCTGCCTGCAGTGTACACAGGGTACCAGCAGGGGGCAGCACTGCCTCTGTGACTGTGTGTGTACCTTAGCAGCACCCATGAGTTTAGGGAAGGTGTAGGAGGAGCATCCCTCGGCGCTCTGACCCAGCTGACTGAACGGGGTGTGGAAGGTGGCCTGAGACACACAGAGGCACAGCGTCACCACCTGGAGCAGGTCGCTGTCACGTGACCTGAAAAGGTGTCTTTCATGGCAACTGGACGTTGAATTGTTCATTAACAATAACAATGAAGCTCTGCATAAACACCCAGCAGCACATAAATGAGGATAACACAGGTCTGCAAACTGCCTTTGACTGTTTCTTATTTTTACTCACTGAAACCAGGAAAAACATTAAATAAAATTCCACCTCGTCAGGTTTTCTCGTAACTCTTTTTAGTTTAATTACGTGTAGTTTCCCTTTTAAACTGAATCTGCTGTCCTATACCTGAGTCAACACATATCAATGATATCCTGATGCACGCTCGACCATCCAGGTAAGTAAATCTCCAAAAGTTGATTCTGTTCATCTGGACGTGTTCAGTGGGAGAAACGTTTCGTCATCATCAGACGACGTCTTCAGTCTCAGCTGACTGCAGGTTTGCAGCCCACTGAGTGGACAATGGGCTGGGAGGTCAGCTCACCGATCATGAAACCTACCTCCACATGAACAGACTCCAGAGAAATACAAATAGGAAATGGGAGCAATTGTGGGAGTCAGTAGGAGGGGGGAGGTTTGGTGGTGTGAGGAGCTCAGATGATCGTGTCTCACAACAGTTATGCATAGTTAGTGTAATAAAATGGCTGTTGTGCATTTCTAATGCAAACTCGTGTTTTAGCACAAACCCTGTAGGTGATGGAGGGAGATGGTGTTTTGCAGCCGGTGCTATTGTGCACTGATAATCATGCTGCGCTGCAGCGCAGTCAGAATAAACACGCAGAGCAGGTCCAGCTGTGACGTGATCACAGAGGCAAGATCATCGTCCAGGTGAGGAAACACACCTGAGTCTGCACTCAAACATCCTGAGCCTGCGAGTCAAAGGTTTCATCATCATCATGTGTGTGTGAGTGTGTGTGTGTGCACCCTCTCTGTGGCGTAGACCAGGTCAAAGAGGCCCAGCACAGTGACAGACACGCCCACAGCCGGTCCGTTCACCACGGCAACCAGCGGCTTGGGGAAGTCTATGTAAGCGTTCACGTACTTCCTGCAGAGAGACAGAGGAGAGCTCAGGGTTTCAGGTTTGGCACCAAATAAAACATCCTGACTGTGCGAGGTCGGGAATGATTCAGGCCGATCTCTCCTTCAGGTCAGTTTGAGGTTCAGAGGTCAACAAGGAGACGACCTTTAAGGACCTCACATGATGCAGATGACAGCATGCATGCAGAGCCACTGTGACCCACGCTATACTTAAGGACATGAATACTTTGGTACTTTTACTCGAGTACAGTGGGTTTCCTGCTGCTTCCATCGTGAACACTCACCTGAGCAGATCTGCACCACGTCTGGCCATCTCCTCCACCCCGTTCTCCGGGATCTTGGTGAAGTTGGTGAGGTCGTTTCCACTGCAGTAGAAATCGCCGGCGCCTGAAACGTGAGAACGAAGAGAACACGTGTTCACTTCAACGCGAGCCTGAAGGTTTCAGTCGGAGTCGGAGTTTAGTCCCAGCGAGGACGGACCGCCGCGTTTCCTCAGACTCACTCTCACCACGAACAGCAACATTCATTCATGATGTTCAGAAACACAGAAACATCTGAAGGCCTGATGATGAACCAGAAACGTTCACACAGCAGCACAACTTTATTCATTTGACTCTTCATCCTGTCAGTGGTTTGTTCTGGAAGCTCACAGGACCTGACGCACAGCCCTGTGTGTGTGTGTGTGTGTGTGTGTACCTGTAATGACGGTGATGACAGAGTCGTCCGTGGCCGCCTGCTCCAGAGCAGCGATGATCTCGTTGTACATCTGACAGGAAACACAAAAAGCAGGTTTACATGTTTTTGTTTCAGAGTAGCTTCAGTCTGAAGCGTGGCTGACCTCGGTCGTGATGGCGTTCTTCTTGGCCGGTCGGTTCAGTTTGATGGTGGTGATGTCATCCTCCTTGGTGACCAACAGCGTCTCGTAGGTCGCACCGCTCCCAGCTGGCTGTGCGCTCACCTGGGCGGAGCTTCCAGTCTCTGCCTCCACCAGGGAGCCAATCAGGTCGCAGTACTTCTGTCGGGCTTCATCCTAACAGATTCAAACCAAAGAGGAAAGAACACAGCAGAGCGGCCTGTTAGCATCAAGAAGCTAAAGGAGGAGCAGATCTGTGAGCTCCGAGCGCAGCGTTAACCTGAAGTCCCGACAGAATAAAAGACTTCCTACAGACAGCTGAGCAACGACCCTTCATCATTTATCTCCCTGCTGTGTTTGTACCTGTGAGATGGAGCCCAGAGACTTCCACGCGTCCCACTTGGCCTTGTTGACAAAGTCCAGCATGCCGGGTTTGGGAGCGTTGCAGGGTCCCTGGGTGGCCTGAGCGAGGAGAAAAAGGAGGAAGAGGAGCAGGTGAACTTATACTGAAGTCCTTCACGAACCCACACACCGGGACTTTTACACCGGGGCAGAGTTTTGAGCATCTCTGTCACATGTTTCGAGCTCGGCTTCACGTTAGCGCTCCGAGGAGACAAAGCAGCTGTTAGCAGCACACGCACGACTCCAGCCAATGACAGGAGATCAGAACGCTCCCACATCTGAACGCTGAGCACAGTTTTACTCACATCTCCAGCCAGGACAGACGAACAGAAACAGAAGCAGCAGCTGGCCCCACAGTAGACGTAAGAATCTGGCAGGTGGCAGCAGTGAAGCTCAGTAACAAGATGGAGCGACTTATATTTTCCTTCACTTCCAAATCTAATCAGTCCCACAGTAACACCAATTAAATTAGTTTTTTTTACACTGAGTATCAGCTAATACTTTTTTTTTTTAAAGGAGGACATGATTTTTTTGTTTAAATAAAAGGTTTGACAAATCTGGATTAACCAATTAAAAACCTGCTTTGAAAAGCTCCACATGAGAAATTTCCAGAACACCAAATGTCTGAATGTGGAACATCTAGAACGCGTGGAACATCTAGAACGCGTGGAACATCTAGAACGTGTGGAACATCTAGAACGTGTGGAACATCTAGAACGTGTGGAACGCGTGGGGAACTGGCACCTGTTTGAAGAGAGCGTAGATCTTCAGTTTGACCTCGTTGCCCGGGTCGTCCTTCAGCGTCGACAGTTTGCTCTTCGCCTGCTCAAACTGCTCCACCGTCACACCTGAAAACACGCAATGACATCATCACCAAGAGTCCCCGATCATCATCATCATCATCAGTACATGTGCTGTTTGAGCTCCTCAGGGCCTCTGAGATAAACGTGGAGAACTTACTGTGAGATTCTAAAATCCCAGCAGAAATAAACATGATACAAACCTGTTCTGGGCTCTGTTCTCTCCGTCCCCATGTTTATAACTCACTGTGCTTTGAAGGCTCTCCTGCTGCTGTGAACATCATGGATGATGATGATGATAATGATGATGATGATACTCACCCATCATCGGAGACGCTGTGGTGTGAAACTTGAGGCTGGGAATGTTGGATCGGACTGAGCTGGAAACAGAAGCACACACAGTGTTTACAGAGCCAATCATGACTAACCTGACTCACACTTTCACTACAGCTTCACCCAAACAGGCTCAGCTCAGTGATGAAGAGTATTGTTGTGGCTTCTTCATCATTTAAGAGCAGAACCTCCATCTTCAGTGTGAATATAGCTATAACATGCTAGCCCACCTGTCTGCTCACCTGTGACCCGCTCACTGAATGAACAGAGGATGAAGCTGAGCCTCATCTTCAGGTCATGTCTGAATGTGGAGCAAAGGTCGCGGCTAGCTGCAGCCATGCTAGCTGCAGCCATGCTAGCTGCAGCCATGCTAGCTGCAGCCATGCTAGCTGCAGCCATGCTAGCTGCAGCCATGCTAGCTGCAGCCATGCTAGCTGCAGCTAGATGCTTATATAACAGCTGATATTTCTCCGCTTTGAGCGCGAGCAGCGCACCTGTCAGCTTCAGCCCGTGTCTGTGTGACACCTGAGACTGACAGGTGTCGTTAGCGGTCAGGTAACCACAGACCCCCCGACACTCAGTGCTAACAGCCATGCTAACTGTTAGCTTCCTACAGACTTTTCTAACTACAGTTAGCATCTAAACTTCTGATTCCGCCTCAAACACCCCGCGGGCCTCCCCGGTCATACCTTGTTAATGTGACACGGCGCCAGACAGCGGAGCACCTCAGGGCGACGCCGGCCATTAAAGCGCAGATCCGGGGGTCCAAGGTTCGGGAGGACGGGCTAAAGCGGTGAAGGGTTAACTAGCGTCGCCACAGTGGAGCTAATCAGCGGCTAACATGTTTATATCGCTGCTCCCGCCCACGCCGTCATCTCCTGCTCTCCCATTGGTTAAAGAGAACTGCTGCATGTCTTCCTCTCTCTCTGTTTCCTGTCAGTCCCGACTGTATCTATGGAATAAAGCCAAAAAATAAATAAAGTCAGCTTCAACGCAGACTGAGCTCACATGATTTGATTTGATTAGTAATAGAAACTAATAAAATGGACAGACTGTATATAAAAGATGGCTGTAGCACAGTTGTGGACCATATTTAAGGGGATATCAGCTGATGTCAGCATCACACAGACACAGGTACCTTCTCATTGAGTAACACCCAATCAAAGTCCTCAAATTTCACTGTGCACAAAACCTGGAGCTGACATTGACATAGTTACAGAATACTGTTTGCTTACAGCTATTAGAGATTAACTTATTATTAAATTGTTTGTCCTTTATTGAGGTATTATTGTCAGTGAATGTAAGCTTGTTCTTATTAGTGAATACTTTAAAGTGTTTACGATGGTGTGGGTAGTGCTTTACAAACCTTATAATTATTAAGTGAAACGTTTATTTTATGTTTATCAATAAATTCTTCGTACGATAGCAAGTTTCCCTTTTTATCAAGCAGATCAAAAACACACACCGCTATCATACCAGTCTGATTTAAATAAGGACTTTTTATTGATGACTATGACCCTGTTATTCCACAACACAGAATTGTGAGTAAAAATTAGTTTCCCAGCTGAATATAATAGAATTGGACAGTTTAATCATTTTAGGAGATGTAAAAATTGAATAACAGGGGTATGTGAGTCTTGAAAGTCCTGCTTTAGACAGTAAGATACGACCTAATATGGACAAATCAAGTGTTAACCAATGATTAAATATTTTTTTAACTACATTTAATCTAGGAGTTATGTTATTATTCTCTCCATCATTAATATTCTTACTGATTATTAAACCAAGGTATTTTACCTCCTCTCTTACTGGAATATTGTTAACAGTACATTGATTACAGCTGTGCACAGCTAAGATTTCACATTTTTTAAGGTTTAGTGTTAAGACGGATGGTTTGAGAATGAAAGGATTTTATTAATTGCAGTAGAGACCATATTTACATTCTTTAGAAATAAGGCAGTGTCGTCAGCACATTGACTAATTTTAAATTATTTATCAAGAATGTTTTTTCCTTCCACATCTGGAGAGAGTTTGATATAAATGGCATTTCTGCTGCAACAATAAACAATAACGGGCTAATAGGGCATCCCTGCTGAATGCCACGATTAATTTTAAAACTGTTAGAAAACCCTTGATTGGGAGCAATACTACTTGTTATATCTCTGTACAACATTTTCACTACACTAACAGATCTGGGACCAAAACCCACAGCCTCCAGAGCTTTAAATAAAAAATTATGCTCCAAAGAATCAAAAGCTTTAAAGAAACCAGGAAATAAAATAAGGTTATAAGGCGGACTGTATCTCATCTATTATTTGAGTTATTCCTGTTTTTAATCTGTTGGCATAGAGATGAGCTAACAATTCATAATCACAGCAAAGAAGTGTGATACGTCTCCAGTTATCTAAAAGGACAGAGTCCTTGTTTGGTTTAGGAAGTAAAGAAATGATTCCTCGTTTCACAGTTGGAGATAGCATATGATTATTAATACACCCGTTAAATACCTCTAATAATAAATCTTTAATGTCACTCCAGAAATATCTGTAAAATTCAATCGTGGCTCCATCAGGACCTGGTGATTTACCACTCGCCATCTGGGAAACAGCAGCATCCAAATCTGTGAACATGATTATTTAAACACGTCTCTGCGGCTGACTCACTGCTGCCTCTGCTGGACATCAGGGGAACTGCAGCTGCTGCCTGTGTAGAAGCCTGTAAACCCTGTCGAGCAGAGCACGAGTCTGAGTGCAGTGAACTCATCGGCGTGTTCAGGAAACCAGCCTGAGACCATCTGAGCTCTGACACGGAGCTTTGGCAGCCTGAGCCCAGGAGGCTGTCCTGACAAACAGCTGACTGCGATCATGTGACCATGGGTCAGAGCTGCAGGTCGTGATTTCATTCTGCCTGTGTTCAGCCTGATCCTCAGAAAACCTCCAAACACACCTCAGAGAAACGTTCATAATGTTTCATGTTTTAAACATTATAAATAATATTTAATGTTCCTTCAGGTTGAAGGTTTCAGCTCAGAGAACAGAACAAAGCTTTGATTTGGTTCTTTGTGTCTCGTCTCAGTTTGGTGCAGTGTTTCCATCAGCTGAGAACACCTGACAGGTACGTCCTCTGACTGTCCACCTGTGTGCTGACAGGACACATACATCAACTGTAACCACACAGGTGAGGACGCGGCGGGTAACCTACCAGCAATAAAAACAGGAAGCACAACAGCAGTTACCAAAATAAAACAGGAAGCAGAAACACAGGAGAGACGAGGAGGATAAAACCAGAAAAAGAACCACACACAGGAAGTAGAAACCCAAACTGCTCTGTGGTGGTAAAAGTCACCTGTTCACCTGCTGAGAGTAGCTTTACCTCAGCCGGAGGTTCACTGCTGCTGCTGTTGGTGCTCAGACGAAGACGTCACATCAAAGCAGGACTGAAGCTCAGCTCCTGGAAACGTTTAATAGTCAGAATTACTCAAAGAAAGACTGAACGAAATCTAACAGCTGCATCAGTGCAGGCAGTGTCAGTGACGCAGTATCAGTACTTTTACTGCAGTAAAGGATGGCAGTACTTCCTCCTGACTGCAGCCTGTTTGTGTAGAAACGTGACGTGTGCAAGATCATTGAGCTGCAAAGCTGCGGCCAAGCACTTTCTATTCACACACACACACACACACACACACACACACACACACACACACACACACACTCACACACACACTCTCACACTCACACACACACACACACACACACACACACACACAGCAGAATCAGCAGACAGGTCTGGATGAAGGGAAAGCGTCGAGGCAGCAGAAACCTTTGAAGCCGACTCTTTTGTCCGGGGGCCTCGGCCCTCGGCCCGCCGCGCCCCTCGCTCGCCCCCCTGCCGTATATATTGGGGTGTCCAACTTTTTCTCTGTTACACTGTGTGTGTGGTTGCGGGCCAGGTTGGACGACATCCAGCGGGACAAAATGTCACAGTACTCTGGAAAGGTGAGTGAGACTGTCTGAGCTCTGAAGCTGGAAGGACAGGCTGCTTAAAATAGCCAATTTTTGAATGGAGTTTGGTGTGAAGCTCGTCACAGCAGCAGGACATTTAGTTTTTAAAGACAAGAACAGAAAGAATAAATCATCACTCTGAGTTTCACTTCACATTCATGTGAAGCATTAAAATGAAAGTTTCTGTTTTTGTAAAAGCTGTTTGCTGTTGATGATGTCACTTTAATAAAGCAGCTGGAGTCATGTTTAAGACCAAACAGACGTCGCTGCACGCTCGATCGTCCTCTAAGCCCAGGATCAGGTTACAGAGCAGCACCTTCAGGGTACCCAAGTAAAAATACTCAGTTACTTTCCAGCCTAGATTCAGAAATGTCATTCATTGTTATTTATTCGTGTTATTCCATGTTAGAGACATCAAAGACTAATAACCTGATGAAGGATGGAGATGATTCACATGACAGAGTCGTGATAAATTCAGACCTGTGAGACCGAAGGCTTCAGATTACAGCAGGAACCTCGTCCTGTCACTCATTTTTAAATAAAGTTTCATTGAATGAAAGCACGTGACCGTGAGCGTTTGTCCTGCAGATTACTTTTTATGAGGGGAAGTGCTTCACCGGCAGGAAGCTGGAGGTCAGAGGTGACTGTGATAACTTCCAGGACCGCGGCTTCATGAACAGGTAACTTCCTGTTTTCAGGTGTTTGCTTTCTCTTTTTTTCTTTACTGAAGACGTTTGAACCTGAAGTCAGAGCAGATCTTCAGTCACACCTTCAGTTTCTCTGAGCTCAGAAACCAGAGTCTGACTGATCAGCTGATCAGAGGAAACGTAACAGCTGGTTTTATGTAATACCGCTCTGAGCCACGAGGGGGCGCAGCCTGTCAGTGTAACTGTAAGCAGGTCATGAAGTCATGACGAGTACAACAAATGTCAGAAACTGAGAGAACTGCAGCACACATCTGGAAACACATGAGTGTGGACTCGCTGCCCCCTGGTGGTCACATTTATATTCAAACTGTGTGGACGAAACTGTTTCTGCTTTCAGCTTCTGAAATTCAGGCGAGAGCTGATATTTCTGACGAGCCTCTGAATACTGATACAAGGTCAGTGTTTCAGTAACTCGTTAAGATTTTTCTAATGACATCAATGAAAACACAGAAGAACAGAAGATTTGTGATTTCTGGCCGTACAGGAAGTCTAAACGTTTCCTTTTTAGTGACAAATAGAAACACATATCAGAAATCTGATGTTCTGCAAACTCAAAGATGTGAATTTGATGACCAAGTTTTCACTAACAGCACAAACTCAGACTGAAGTCCGTCCACACAGAAACCATTTTCAGCACTTTTTTTTCTGACCTTATCAAACATTCAGTCGCTCTTCATCAGAGGAGAGCACGAGGCTGTCATCATCATCACCATGGTCAGGATAAACTGGAGCTCTTGGTGTAAGTGCTTCCTGTTTCCTTCAGCTGATCATCACCTGAGCTCCATGACTGCGTCTGAGCAGCACAGATGATCGTCCTGGGACGGAGGATGAAAAAGTTCTGACCAGTTAAACCTGCTGATGGTTTCACCATGTGACTGAGCACCTCTGCAGGGTAACATCTGGAGCCTGTCTTTGTCTCTTCAGGGTGAACTCGATCCGTGTGGAGAGCGGAGCCTGGATCTGCTACGACCACCCTGACTTCAAGGGCCAGCAGTACATCCTGGAGCACGGCGAGTACCCAGAATTCCAGAGGTGGAACTCCCACAACGACCACATGGGATCCTGCAAACCCATCCGCATGGTGAGCACCTCTGACGGGGTCGTGAATGTTTAAAGAGCACAGATGAGGTGATCTGACAGATCTGAGATTTTACTGCTGTCAGGAAACACAATTTCATCTTCTTCTTTTTAATTCACACTTTTAAAAATGTCAGACGTTTGTTTTTCATGTGTTAGTGAAAGACTGACTCTGTGAGTCTTTTCCACTGAGGGGAAACCATCTTTTCTCACTTTGGGGTGAAGCACCTTCATCCTGAAGCTACAGCTGCTCCGTCCGGTCTGTGATGTAGGTTTTGTTGTTGGATTCTGACCTAATCGTGTCCGTCTGTCCGGCAGCACGGCGAGCACTACCGCATCGAGCTGTTCGAGGGCTGTAACTTCTCCGGTCAGTGCGTGGACATCTGCGACGACTGCCCCTTCCTGCAGAGCCGCGGCTTCTCCAAGAACTGCATCAACTCTGTGAAGGTCTACGGAGACGGAGCGTGAGTTTCTCATTTACCAGAAACCCTAACGCTGATGTTCCTGCTCCCCAGGGGATAAACTTTGGTGACCTTTAACCTGAGATTAGTATTAGGACAATATTCCTACCATGCTAACAAGAAATATTTATCATTCAAATAAAGGTCAGTTGTTGACATATCCCTGCTCCCCAGAGGATGAACTCTGTAGACTTTATTGCTGCTGGCAGCTTAGACTGTGGGGCTCATTATTTATTATCCCCAGATGATGAAATATGACACAGTAATGTTCTTGTTCCTGGAAGTTTTGGCTGATGATTGATTTGATTTGATTGATTGAGTTCAAACTTTAGCTTTCAGGATTTTTCTCGCTCATGTCCCCCTGAGGATGAACCTGGAGACCAGTAGAACTGTTTTTCAGCCTCAGCTTAATTTTTCTATTTAGTGCTAATGTTAGCATGCTAACAACCTAAGGTTAGACATGTTAGCATGACTTAATATAATAGAAAAAAGTCTAAAGATGTTTTAAGGCGGAACATATTTAAACATCATTCAGAATCCTCCTTAACAAAAGTGTGACAGGTTAAGCGTGTTCCTCACTTTAACCCCGCCTCTCTTCCCTCCTTGCTCCGCCTCCAGCTGGGTGATGTACGAGGAGCCAAACTTCCGTGGCCGCATGTACATTGTTGAGCGTGGAGACTACTGCAGCCATAACGAGTGGCAGGCCCAGAACCCCAACATCCAGTCCATCCGCAGAGTCGTCAACTACTTCTAAACCCCTCTGACCTCTGACCCCCAACCCTGACCAGCCCCCCTCCCCTGTGACTGTAATCATGTACGATAAATAAACTCAGACTAAAATAAGAAAACAGGTTTTTTATCAAACAGTCTGTGTGTGTGTTGATTTGTGTTTTCATTCCTGCTGTGACAAAAGAAATTATAATCTGGATTAATACAGATAACAGAAAAAATCTGTTTCTGACAGGTGGAGTGTTAATTGAAAGTTTTAAAGATGCATTGTGGTGAATCACACTGATGATGTAAAAGGCTCACAAAAAATCATGTATTTATATGATGTACTAAGTGTTAGAGGGTTAGGAGACCTTTAAATATGTCTGTGAAGGTTTGCAGTCATCCAGGTCAGAGTAATCTAAGGATCTTGGCAGAGAATCCCAGAATTTTAAAGCCCTATGGGAGCGTCGCTAAGAGGGTCATGGACCCACTAATGACCCTCTTAGGGACACTCCCATGGGGCTTATAAATCTGGACTCTACCAGTTGCTCTTAGAACTGAAGAAGCTTCTCAGATGAGAGGCCAAAAGTCTTCAAGAAACTTTAAGTCCAGACGCTTTTCTCTCCAAGATCCCTAGACTAGGGGTTTTCAACAATCAACCATTTAGATTTAAGGAGTAACAGAAAATGTGAAGGAATAATAAGTTGGTCTGTAATTATGAACTGCGTGAATGCATCGATCTTTAAAGCACTTTTTGGCTCCGGGCTAAATTCCTGGAGAATTTACATCAAGTTATTATTAAGAGGCCCCTCCGTGAATCGCTACCTCATCATGGTGGAAGGTTTGTGTGTCCCAGGGATCCTGTGTTGTCGGGTGCTTTTGCACTCTGGTAGGGTCTCCTGTGGCAAATCGGTCCTGGGTGAGGCACCAGACAAAGAGCGATTCAAAATCTCCAATAAGAAGTAGATCCAGATTGTCTGCACTTAGCATCAGTTCAGAGTACCCGGCCTTCCTGAAGTCCTTGGGTGTGGTGCTTGAGGGTGCTCCACCTCGGGACTCGTCTTACTGGGAGACTTCAACACTCACTTGGGCAATGACAGTGTGACCTGGAGGAGCGTGATTTGGAGGAAAGGAAAGGAGAGTCCGTTCGTTAGTCGAACCTCAGATACAGGAGGAACAGTGCAGTTTTCATCCTGGTCGTGGAACACTGGACCAGCTCTCTATCCTGTCAAGGATACCTGAGGGTGCATGGGAAATTGCCCAACCAGTCTGCATGTGTTTTGTGGACTTGGAGAAGGCATTCGACTGTGTCCCTTATGGTGTTTTGTAGGAGGTGCTGCGGGAGTATGGGGAGTCTTTGCTATGGGCTATTTGATCCTTACACAACTGCTGCAAGAGCTTGGTCCACATAGCTGGCAATAAGTCAGACTCGCTCCCGGTGGGTTATGGACCCCACCAAGGCTGCACTTTGTCACTGATTCTGTTCATAATCTTTATGGAGGAGTTTGGCCATCCAGGAGGGGCTCATACAGCGCAGGAATATATTAATCAGTATTAGAGTTACAGTAGCTTGCAAAAGTATTCGGCCCCCTTGAACTTTCCCACATTTTGTCACATTACAGCCACAAACATGAATCAATGTTATTGGAATTCCACGTGAAAGACCAACACAAAGTGGTGAACACGTGAGAAGTGGAACGAAAATCAGACATGATTCCAAACATTTTTTACAAATAAATAACTGCAAAGTGGGGTGTGCATAATTATTCAGCCCCCTTTGGTCTGAGTGCAGTCAGTTGCACATAGACATTGCCTGATGAGTGCTAATGACTAAATAGAGTGCACCTGTGTGTAATCGAACAAGGCCGAACAAGGAGAGCGCTGATCAGAAATGCAGCCAAGAGGCCCATGGTGACTCTGGACGAGCTGCAGAGATCTACAGCTCAGGTGGGGGAATCTGTCCACAGGACAACTATTAGTCGTGCACTGCACAAAGTTGGCCTTTATGGAAGAGTGGCAAGAAGAAAGCCATTGTTAACAGAAAACCATAAGAAGTCCCGTTTGCAGTTTGCCACAAGCCATGTGGGGGACACAGCAAACATGTGGGGGACACAGCAAACATGTGGGGGACACAGCAAACATGTGGGGGACACAGCAAACATGTGGAAGAAGCTGCTCTGGTCAGATGAGACCAACATGCAAAACGCTCTGTGTGGAAAACTAACACTGCACATCACTCTGAACACACCATCCCCACTGTCAGATATGGTGGTGGCAGCATCATGCTCTGGGGGGGGGCTTCTCTTCAGCAGGGACAGGAAGCTGGTCAGAGTTGATGGGAAGATGGATGGAGCCAAATAGAGGACAATCTTGGAAGAAAACCTCTTGGAGTCTGCAAAAGACTTGAGACTGGAGCGGAGGTTCACCTTCCAGCAGGACAACCACCCTAAACATAAAGCCAGGGCAACAATGGGATGGTTTAAAACAAAACATATCCATGTGTTAGAACGGCCCAGTCAAAGTCCAGATCTAAATCCAATCAAGAATCTGTGGCAAGATCTGAAAACTGCTGTTCACAAACACTGTCCATCTAATCTGACTGAGCTGGAGCTGTTTCAAAGAAGAATGTGCAAAGATTTCAGTCTGTAGATGTGCAAAGCTGGTAGAGACAGACCCTAAAAGACTGGCAGCTGCAACTGCAGCAAAAGCTGGTTCTACAAAGTATTGACTCAGGGGGCTGAATACTTACGCACACCCCACTTTGCAGTTATTTATGTGTAAAAATGCTTGGAATCATGAATGACTGTCGTTCCTCTTCTCTGTAGCAGCCTTTCCTGCTCAGACTCAGCTTTGTCTCACAGTTCTTCTGGAAGATTCTGAGGGTTCGAGCCTGAAGTGCAGAATGAGACTCAGAGTGAAGACTGAGTCTGTTGATGCACCCACAGCTTCACTAAAACCAGAATATCTGACATGATCTCATGTCTCTGTGAACACATCATCATGTTAAAGTGAACGAGCCAGATGTGGACGTTAAAAAAAGCAGGTGAGGTCACATCAAAGCTAAAGGGAAACACACCTGCAGCCAGCTCAGAATCAGCTGACCCTAACAGGCATGTGTGAGCACGTCAGAGGACCCAGAGAGTGCAATCATAAAAAAAATGATGCACCACCCTAACCCCCATGCTACACCTCCTCCACCACCAATCAGCTTCAGTCTCTGTTCTTCTCACTGACCTGGTGTTTTTGTGTTTTTGTGTTTTCAGACAGACAGAAACACTTTGTGTCGTCTTTATTGGATCCATCACAACCAAAGAATCAACAGGAAACTGCTCAGACACAAACTGAGACTCTGCTTTGATCCAACATCACCAACAATGATGTCATTGATGATGTCACTGATTAAACTGATACACTTGTGCGTCCTTGAGCAGCAGGACTCTGAATTATTGCTGAACAGATGATCGTCACTGTCTCCACATTGGCACGCCGCTCTGAACTCTGCAGGACGATCTGTGTGTGTTTGTTCTACACAGCGACAACACTCGACCCGGCCCGAGCGTGTCACTAGGTGTGGGCGGGCTCACGGTGCAGGTACGCCTTCATGGCAGAGATGAGCTCGCTCTCCTCCTCCAGCGTGAGGTCCAGGTAGTCCTCCTCGTGGGGGGCGATGTCCTCAAGCACCTCGCTCACCAGCTCGCTGTCCTCTGGAGGGTCACACAAGCAGATTTTAGATCATGTGACTTTTCTTTTCTTGAAATGTGTTTTTGTCTTTAAGGTTTTTTATTGATTCTATTTTAAACATTTAATCTCCAACTGACAGTCTGTGTGAAATCACACCTACACCTCTGAGGTACATTCCTCAGCTCGTCTGGTCACTCAAGCTTTCTATTGGACGATGATGGGTTTCTAAACCACATGACCGTCCTCACTGAAGCCCCATTGGCTGGTTCGGTTAGCATGTTTTCACAGTGACTGATGAGATGAAGATGAACCTGCTCTAAACGAATTTCACCCTGTGAGCTCTCAGTTTCAGAGAAAAGCAAAGAGACGTCTGTAGTTTCCATACTCGTCAGACAAAACGAGTCACAGAGACTGAGGAAGACCAAAGGTCTAATCTGGCAGCTCAGGTCCTTACAAAGGATGAGCAGATCTGCTGAAATCTGCCTCGTTCAAACATCGACACTTCCTGTTCTGTAACTTTGATTTGTTTATGCTGGATAAATGAAGGGCGGTTCTGTTACCCGGGGAGCTGGAGGCGGAGCTGGGCTCCTCTGAGGATGGTGTGGAGGATGTGGAGGATGTGGAGGGCGGGGTCAGCAGCTCCGGGGAGAGGACGCCCTGGTTGTCCAACAGCAGCTGTGTCGCTGATTGGACGTCTCCACCTGTCAGTCTGAGCGCCGCTTCAGCCGAATCCCGCTCGAATCCCAAATACAACAGCTGGAGGGACAGAAAGAGAACAGCTGGAGGAGAACAGTTGGAGGAGAACAGCTGGAGGAGAACAGCTGGAGGGACAGGAGGAGAACAGCTGGAGGAGAACAGCTGGAGGGACAAAAAGAGAACAGCTGGAGGAAAACAGTTGGAGGAGAACAGCTGGAGGAGAACAGCTGGAGGAGAACAGCTGGAGGAGAACAGCTGGAGGGACAGAAAGAGAACAGCTGGAGGAGAACAGCTGGAGGAGAACAGCTGGAGGAGAACAGCTGGAAGAGAACAGCTGGAGGGACAGAAAGAGAACAGCTGGAGGAGAACAGCTGGAGGAGAACAGCTGGAGGAGAGCAGCTGGAGGAGAACAGCTGGAGGGACAGAAAGAGAACAGCTGGAGGAGAACAGCTGGAGGAGAACAGCTGGAGGGACAGAAAGAGAACAGCTGGAGGAGAGCAGCTGGAGGAGAACAGCTGGAGGAGAACAGCTGGAGGAGAACAGCTGGAGGAGAACAGCTGGAGGGACAGAAAGAGAGCAGCTGGAGGAGAACAGCTGGAGGAGAACGGCTGGAGGAGAGCAGCTGGAGAAGAACAGCTGGAGGGACAGAAAGAGAGCAGCTGGAGGAGAACAGCTGGAGGAGAACAGCTGGAGGAGAACAGCTGGAGGAGACACAGCTGGAGGAGACACAGCTGGAGGAGAACAGAGAGAAGCCCCGCCCCCAGCTTCCCTCTGGCTCGTCTTGTCACTGTTCAATAAAGTTTGAGTGTTGAACGTGACCTCTGAGCGTACCTGCTCCACCTTCTCTGGGCTGGCTCCGCCCTCTGTGTTGTTATTGGTCGCCTGGGCGTCCTGGCTCGAGTCCAGCAGGATCTGGGGACAGCACAGAGGAGAACATGGAGTCAGTCACGGCTCCACCTGTGAGACGTGTACGAGGAGGCGGGGCCACTGACAGCGTAAGCTCTGTCTACGTTCCCGTCGGCGTGGTGCAGGGCGCGGGCGGCGTCTCTCTGGGAGAACCCCAGCTCCATCAGGGCGGAGATGGCCTCCATCCTCGTTCTCCTCTTCTGCCTCTCCCTCTGCTTCAGCTCCTCCCGCTCCTGATAAACACAGATAAAACTTTATTAAACGCTCAAACGGGACGACGACAGGCGGTGAACTGACTTCCTGTCAGGTGTGGTTACCTGTCGGCGGGTGCTGATGTGGATGGCGGCCTCCTGCAGGTCGCCCCGGGAGGCTCTGAGGCCGAGCCGAGCTTCTCTCTCGCTGAAGCCCAGCGCCATCAGCTGAGCCATCTTCTCCGAGTCGGGACGCAGGCGCGCGTACAGAGACTCCACCTGACACACACAGCAGCTCAGTGAGCCACTCACACACAGCTGGATTATTGTGGACTGTCACTCATGCTAAGCTGAGGTGAGTCTCACCCTGGAGAGCTGCAGCCGCGCCTCAGAGTCGCTTCCTTCGATGTAGGAGAGGAGGCTCTGCAGGAGGTACAGACGCAGGAACAGCACCTCCTCTCTGCCCGTGTTACCCTGGCAACACACACATTAAGTGAATGACAGGCTGAAGGTTACAGCGTAGATTCACTGCAATAACTTAAGCATAGCTCATCAGCATGTGTTACCATGGTGATACATCCCAGTAAGAAGTAAACAGTGGACATCTGCAGTGAGACTGTTCAGCTTCACATTGTTTACAACATGCTGATAAATTACATTTTCTCATTAAAACTTTATTTATACAGGTCGTCACACTGAGACTCAATGTGTCACATACATGCTCACTCTCAACATCGTCTAAGAAGCTGACCAATCAGAGTGCAGTTTGTCTTCACCTCCACTCAGCCTGCTCAAACCTGATTGGTCAGATTCTCAGTCTGACCTTGATCATCAGCAGTCTCTCCTGCTGTTCTCCGTAGCAACGCAGGAAACAGTCCTCGGCTCTCTGCAGGCGGCTCCGCCCATCCTCCAGGCAGGACAGCGCCTCCAGGGCGCGGTAACACCACACGATGTCCAGCTGCAGCACGGCGTAGTTATCCACGGAGCTGAGCAGCGCCGAGCCGCACTTACTGCACACACACACACACACACACACACACACACACAGACACACACACACACACACACACACACTCTCATTAATGACACACAGCACGCTGGATGTGCTGGAAAACCTCCTCACTCTGGAAGTTTATTTTGAAAGGCTGGTGCACGTTGCGCTCACACACAGGGACTTCCTGTCTCATGAACACAGTTTCAGGCGTTTACAGTGACGGTGGATGACGTGTCTCTGACCTCAGGCTGATAAACTCATGACTTGCGGTGAGCTGTGACGCGGCTCAGAGCCAATCAGCTCGCTCGTACCTGAACTGCTGGTCGGCCTGCAGCAGGTGACACAGAGCGTTATCGTGCTGCTTCCTCTTCATCAGAGCGCGACCTTTCTCATGGAAGCCCATGGCCAGGATCAGAGCCTGCACACACACACAGAGGTTAAACAGCAGCGCCCCCTGGTGTCTGACCTCCACACTGCGTCCTGTCTCCAACTCCACCTTCTTCTCCGTGGGGGGAATCTTCAGAGGGTTTCCTTTCTGGTCGGCGATCTCCAGGAACGGTGTGGTGTCTGGGTCCTCGCTGCCGTCTGATGGAGAGGAGCAGACATTTAAAAACAAACAGCTGTGCCCCTCCCACTGCCACGCCCACATGGTGACCTGTTAGCCTGGGACACCACCCTGCTGTGGTCACCTGTGGGCTGAACAAAGGTGTGTTGGAGGCGTGGTTGTTTCCTCACCTCTCTCTGACAGGATCTGGAAGCCTTTCTGGGTCCTCTGGACGCTCTCCTCCTGGCTCCTCCTCTCCTCCTCCTCCTCCGTCAGCTGCTGCTTCAGCTCGCCGTCGCTCACCCTCAGCACCATCACCTTGCTGTGGTTCTTCACGCCCTGCTCGTCCAGACGCCGCTCTGCACACACACACGCTCACTCTCTGCTCTGACAGATCACATGACTACTGCAGCTGTGAGGTCACTGACCTGCAGACAGAGTCCTCCCACTCAGGATCAGCTTGATGCTCCTGAGGCCGTGCTCCTCAGCGACCCTGCACACACACACACACACACACACACACACACACACACACTTTACTAGAGTATTGAATGGAGAACTGGTTCTTCTGCTTCCCAGTATTCCAGCTCCTTGGAATCATTTGTCCGCCTGTTGATCCCACTTCTTGTCCTCACACTACGATCAGCTGATTTCAGCTTGGATGTCAGAGGAAAACAGTGACCATGTTAGTCGAAATGTATTTTTAATTGCACAAAAGAAGAAGATGAATGTAAATGTAAAGAAGTGAAACGTGCATCCAGGACAGAAACACTCACAGTGCTGCTAACACAACCTCACTTCTTTACATCTGCACTGACAGCATGCTAACGCTAAGCTAGCCCAGAGCTAAAGCTGAGCGTGTGCAGACTCCAGCCCAGCAGCCAGAGCCTGAACCTCAACAGGTAACAAACTGACGAGCAGTCAGGCTGCAGCCTTGTTCCTGTTTCTACAGTAGAATCACCATGGCAACCATTTTTTGTGTGTCTTCATCTTTGATTTGTGTGGTCAGCTTTGTGCTATGTTAGAGGTGTGTATCCTCAGGTTTATATGTTTAAACAGTGATTATGAGACTGCAGCTGTTTTACAGAGTAACATGAAAGTAATGCAACGAGTAGTGTAACTAGTTACCTTTTCCCAGGAGTAATTAAGTACTGCATTACTTTTACACCACGTTCCAAATTATTAATAAAATTGTATTTAAGTGTCACAAAGATTAAATATGTTGTTTTTCAATCAAACTCATGGATGGCATTGTGTCTGTTTGGATCACTGACATCAGCCTCAGACACCTGTGATCATTAGTTTTCTACTAAAGAAGCATGCGCCACATTATTAAGCACACCACCATTTACAAGCAACATGTGAAAGTAAAAGGATCTCTGCTGAAAAGTGTGAAACAGTTGACTTGGACACATAATGAAAACCTTTCACGTAAACGTGAGCGCGATCGTCGTACTGCTCAGACATCACACTCACAAAACTCTCCAGGTCCATGGATGCTATCAAATAAGGGTTCCTGTTATTATGGAACCTGTTAATGTTTTTGATTGAAATAGTTTTGATTTCAGTAAATTTGATCTCCTAATGGTGCAAATTCAACAAATGATCATTTTCAGTTCTTTACAACCAATAAAATGTTTGGAAGCTCTGTTGGCCTTTTAAGTTTGTCAGTTTAGAAAAACACGGTTTTCATTGGGAGGTTTGTTCAGTAACATTTGAACTACTACACACTCGGCCTGTGATGTAATCGAGTACCTGTCCACCACCTGCTGCGCCGACACGTCCAGCCTCGTCTCCAGGTACGTCCTGACCTTTGGATCCTGGAAGCAAACACTGAGGTCATTCTCCTCCAACACAGGAGAGCAAAGCATTGTGGGTCGGTGTGTGTCATGTGATGAGTGTGTGGCGTGAGGTACACCTTCAGGTAGCTTCCTCTGTCCTCGCCGCCTTCGTTACCTTCTTGGCGTCTCGCGGCAGCAGCAGCTCCAGCGTCGCCACGCTCGTCTCCCTGAACGTTTGGTTTCCTTTGCCTCGCTTCACCGCCTGAGCTCGGATCGACTCCAGAGCGCCCCCTACCTCCGACACGGGCAGGCGCAGCAGGGGGGCGTAGCGCTCCGCCAGCACCTGATGGAAGAAGAACAGCACTGAGCGCGCTCAGAACAGAATCCAACGGCGCTGCACATGGGCTGAACTTTGCTGTGACGCTGAGACAAAAACCTCACTGATGCTTGAATCTCAGTGAAACAGAATCAGTCCTGTTGTCTCATGTCTCCTCATGTGTTTCTCTATATGTGTTTCACTGAGGTTTCCTCTGACAGGAAAGAAAAACTGAACTCTTTCATGATGGTTTTATTTCTTTGTTTTAGCAGATTTATTATTTTATTGGATTCATGTAAATGATTAATTTCTTAAACAGCGTCACAAAGTAACATTTATAGACCTGACTGAACGTTATATCCTCATACTTTGATCTCAGTAGGAAGGTGTGTGTGGCCACGCCTCCTCAGGCGGTCACCCACCTGCATGTGCTGCTGGCCCGGCTGCTGGTCCTGCTCGGTGTACGGCGGGTTCCACAGCTGGATCTTCTCCTGCTTCAGGAGGTTCTTCAGCTTGGCCTCCAAGTTCTGCTCCGTCATCGTCTCTGAGAGGATACAAGATAAAAACTGTGACGTCAGCATCTCAGGTCCACGAAGACCTTTTTAAAACCCCTGGACCAGGTCAGAGGACAGCAGCTGCTCACATCTGGAAGCATTTTAGTGAAGCTCCGCCCCCTGATGGTGGCCGGTGATCACTACAGGAAGTGCAGCTGTAATAATCTGTTTCCTCACTTTGAGTTAAAGCTGAGGTTAGTCATCATAAATCACTCAGTCCTGTCACACAGAGCTCCAGCTGCATGATGGGAAATGTAGGATCCACACAGCAGCCTCCTTGTATAAAGTTCAGAGGTCAAACTAAAGTTCAGAGGTCAAACTAAAGTTCAGAGGTCAAACTAAAGTTCAGAGGTCTCGGTGACTTCAGCACAAACCTGTGGTGTGTCTTCAGCTGCTCCAAACTCTGCTCCCGGCGGATTTACGACACAACAGCCTCAAACACGACACTTAATCAGAGAAATGACGCCACCGGGCTGACATCAGCAGCTAACAGCTCCAGGTGAGCACAGCTGCTCTGACAGGTAGCTCACTGTCACAGGACCCGACGGCGACCAGCTGCTCGGTCTGAGAGCCGGTAAAACTCCGGTACAGCTCCGGTAAAGCTCCGCGGCGGCAGCTCTCTGCTGTTGTTTACGTGAATCAGGCTTTTCTGGGAAGGAGACGAGCGCTCACTCTGCGCATGCTCCAGGATCAGCTGATCGCAACAACGACGTCTGCCGAACACAGGCCGACGCTCCAGGGCCACGTCACAGCAGACACGAGTCTTCACGAATATAGACGATCTTTGATCCTGCCGTACGGTCGCCCACGAGGGTCAAAACGAACAAATGCTACCTTAATGACGCAAAGGGAAATGTTTTAAAAATGTAAATACTAGTAAGTGCAGCAAAAAAAATATTATAATTATAATTATAGAAAATAAAATAAATAATAAAATAAATAAGCAAATGATAAAAAAGAAAACCAGTGATACAACATGTTAAAAAAGGGGAAAATAACAATTCAAAATAAAGTAAGACCTATTTTAAAGCTAAGACAACCCAGCAGGATCAAATTCAATCATAAATAATAAAACAATTTAAAAAAGTATAAGTAAGTGTAACCGGTGTGATTCTGCGTTGTGTCTGATAAAAAGGTAAAAGAAAGACCTCCAAGTAAATACTTTGCCCACTCCAGCTCCTCTCCCACAGGGGAATTGTAGAAAAGGGCAGAGAGGCAAAAGGGGTACACTGTATTTATAGGGTTGCACCAAAGAAGAAGAAGAAAAGAATGAGGAGGGGCTCTAACTGATAATGAACATAACTACAGGCTTGGAGGTCCTAAAAGTCAGGTATAAAAGGAACGGTTTGGGGGTTTAGAACACATTTTGTGTAATTATAACAATGTGATTTATGACCCTTTTACATAAGAACACTAACAGAGCCAAATCCAAAATCTGTGGTTATATATTTATTCCAAACATTATCTCTGTGTTTGTTCTTTCTATTTGTTTTCTACATCCTATCAACAACAACGTCATACTACCACAAACAATAATAAACTATGTTCCCTTTTGTTGATAACAGTGATGTTGTGTGTCCATACTGCCTGCCTTTGCTGCAGTTACGGAGGTTTCCAGCAGAGGTCGCTGTTTTTCTAACTGGGCTATGTGTGCTTCCTGTTACCTGTAGAACATGTAAGTTTTAGTGATGGGATTTCCGGCTCTTCTTAGAGAACCGGCTCTTTCAGCTCTGAACCGGCTCTTCAGGTTGTTTTGTTGCTTTAATAGATTTATTATTAACAATAACATAAAATTATGCACAAAAGGGAATAATAAAATTTTAAAAAGTGGTTTATTTATATATGTTTATATATAAATATATGCGGTGGCCCCCAGAGACAAAACACGTACAAACTCCAAAACACATTTCTAGCGTTAACTGAACTTCCAAACAGAGCTACCTAGATCACTTAAATTACACAATTGAAAGCATGTGTGTGTTGTTTGTGTATTAGTGGGTGAATGTGTGTGTGAATGGGTGGATGACTGGATGTGAAAAGCGCTTTGGGGTCTTTAGGGACTAGTAAAGAGCTATACAAATACAGGCCATTTACCATTTACCATATTTATACACAAGCACTCATATATATTCAAATAATTTAAAAAAAATTGTTCATTTACCTGTTACTACCACACACCAAATCCGGTCGTTGGTACTTGCTGGCTTGTGTAGCCACTAGCTAACAAAAGCTCAACACCGCCCCCTAGCATCCTGGAGCACTTCTGCTGTGTTTTGTACGTGTTTTGGAGTTTGTACTTGCTTTGTCTGTAGCGGCCACCGTAAATATACTTTTATTTATTCACTCCACATAAAATGTAATAAATAAATCATATAATACAAAAACCAACTAGTCACATTTCAACTTTTAACTATTTAAATTTTCAGCTTTTTCCTTTTAAACAAATTTAAAGTGAAACAACACAAAACACTGCAAACCACAACACAATTAGATATAAATTAAAATATGAAAACAAAAAGAAGATGCATATTCTCTGTCGTATGGGCCTGCATGAATAAATTTTCTGAATCCTTTATCATCTGCAACTGAAAATAGTTGTGGATGATTACTATACCTTTCTAATGTGACGTTGTGATGCTCTGTTCCTGTGCTACTGAGTGTAACTACCGCCCCTCCCCCCTCTGCCGTAATGCACAAGACTTGCGTGCGGAGTGACGCGGAAAAAAAGTGCGAGAGAGAGGGTGAGAGAAAGAAAAGAAAAAAAAAAGGCTCGCGATAAGGAGCCGGCTCACGTCGTTCACGTCAAAGATCCGTCTCTAAGAGCCGTTTCATTTGCGACTGACACATCACTAATTCCCATGATGCATTGAGTTTTTCCTTTCCAGTCACCTTTCTCACTCACTATGTATTAACAGACCTCTCTGTATTGAATCATATCTGTTATTAATCTCTGTCTCTCTTCCACAGCATGTCTTTATCCTGTCTTCCTTCTCTCACCCCAACCGGTTGCAGCAGATGGCCCCGCCCCTCCCTGAGCCTGGTTCTGCCGGAGGTTTCTTCCTGTTAAAAGGGAGTTTTTTATTCCCACTGTCGCCAAAGTGCTGCTCATAGGGGGTCATATGATTGTTGGGCTTTTCTCTGTATGTATTATTGTAGGGTCTACTGTACAATATAAAGCGCCTTGAGGTGACTGTTGTTGTGATTTGGCGCTGTGTAAATAAAATGGAAATGAACTGAATTAACTTCTCTCATACAATCAAAAACGCAGTGTAGCGACAGTAAGATCCTCAGTCAGATTAAAGTAAATTTGAATATCATCTGCGTAACAATGGCAGGAAATTTTATATATTTCAAAGATGCGACCTAGAGGTAACAAATACAAAGAAGACAACATATGGCCTAACACAGACCCTTGGGGCACACCACAGGAAAAGGGGGCAACAGAGAGAGTAACTTCCCATCGTAATAGCGAAGGACCTTTCAGAAAGGTACGATTTGAACCAACTAAGAGCAGTACCCTTGATGCCTACCATGTGTTCTAGCCTCATCAAAAGGATTTTGTGGTCCACTAAATCAAACGCTGAGGACAAATCCAACAAAACTAAAACCGCTGAGCGCCCTGAATCAGCGATTACAAGGAGGTCATTGAAGACTCTCAACAATGCCATTTCTGTACTATGACGTTATTTGAATCCAGACTGGAATTTATCAGTGATGCTATTCACATCTAGATAGGCCTGTAGTTGCAAAAGGACTATTTTCTCTAGAATTTTAGCCAAGAAAAGAAGTTTGGAAATTGGCCTATAGTTTGCAGGGTCATTTTGGACAAGGCTACTTTTTTTATGAACAGCTTGTACTACCGCATGTTTAAAAGTGGTCGGGACACCACCCAAAAGCAATGATAAGTTCATTAAGGATAGGATGCTAGGCCCAATCACATTAAAACCCTCCTTGATGATGCGAGATGTAGGATGTCATGTACAGAGTTTGAATTTTTTAGATGCTCAAATATCCCCTTCAGGGCAGAGAGTGACACCGGCTCAAACCGCTGGAAGGGTGAGGTGCATCCCGAAGCAGAAACTTGATTAAACACAGGAGAAAGTGGAACTGTAAGAGAACACTTTTTTTAAAAAAAGTGTTTGCAGAGAGTCGGGGAAACCTCTCAGAACATCAGGGCGAGGATTAACCACTGAGTGAATGGGTTAAATGCATAATTTACCTACAGGGGATTAATAAAGTATACAAGTTAAAAACTACAAGTCCCAGCTTGTATTTAGGGAGGAGCAGTGAAAGTGAAAGTGTTGATCGTCCGAGCAGCAGGAGGAGGAAGGTGGAGCTGAGGCAGGTGAGTGTTAACATGAATATGTTTCTTCTTATGACATAAAATAATTCCACGCTGTTCGTGTCTGTGGGTGAAACGTGAGGCCGGTCGGCTCCTCTGGTTTCCTGTAAGTAGAGAGGAAGTGAGTTTAGCTGAGAGAGCAGGAGGAGAGTGAGAGCTGTGCTGAGGCAGGTGAGTGTTAACACCGCTCTGACATTACTGTGTCTCTGTGGCGGGAACAACAGGCTCCGTCAGTGGAGGCAAAAATAATCAGACTTTGGTTTTTCAAAGGAAACAACTTTATGTCGCAATTTACTGCGCGCTCATTGGATAACGGCTTGTCAATCTCAAGTTATTAGCCAATGAACGCGCAGGTTCACAGTAAGACCCGCCCCTATCACGGCATTTTTAAAAACTAAAATGGCGACAGAAACTCCGTCAGAGGAGTTCAGGCTGATTTTATGAAAGTGCGACGTTTGAGCCACTTCCTGTTCTCAGTCCCGGCGTCCTGATCACCGAGGTTTCTGTTGCTCTGATATCTGATATTGATTATATCGGTAAAAAGGCTGTAGCAGAAACATCAGGGCTGATCTGAAAATTCAGAAACAAACTTTAAGTAAAGAGTTTTACGTCCGTGTGAGGCCGCACGCTGATTGGATAACCACCTGTCAGTCTCAGGGTATTAGCCAATGAGCGCGCAGATTCACAGTAAGACCTTATCACGTCATTCTTTTTATCTAAAACATCGACAGTAAAACTGTAACGTGTCCTGTGCTCTATAAACACTCTGTGATGAATAATCTGAAGTCATTTTGAGCCTGACAGTAGTTTCCTGTCACAGAGCAGAAGCTGCAGGCAGTTTTTGGCACCTTTATATTTAATTTATTCCAAAATAAATCAATAAAGGTAGAAAAGAACCCTCAGTGACATTAAAATCTATTTTAAAAGACAGATGTGACCAAGTGCAACAAATATAAGATGACATGTTTACAGATGTTTGAAGTATTGATCATATGTAGAACACAGAGCAGGTCCAATAACAGAGTCATCCTGCTCACAAACAGCACTTTGGTTTCATGAGCTCACTTCCTGCAGTGATCCTCAGCTTCTCTCCAAAGGAGCCGTAACATGTGGGCTCCTCACCACGATGATGATCCCAAACACACTGAGTTCCTTCATCATCATGTACTTATTAAATAATGTGATGGTTTTGGTGTTTTTAAAGACTTTGAGCCTCTAAAATAACTGGTTTGGACTTTAGGGCCAAAGCTCCAACATTAGAAAGCCGTCAGTGTGATGCTTCCAGTACAACAGCACCTCTGAGTGTTTACCTCTCAGACTAACTCCACCCTGACATCAAGAAGATGGAGGAAGAGGACGGAGCAGCATCTGCAGCATCCAGCTGTGTGTCTGTGAGGAGTGACGGGGTTACACAAACACCTCCACCTTACAGTCATGGACCTGCAGCAACAATGTAAGAACACTCCTAACTTTATTAGTCATTTCAACATAACCATGACAGAATCATTGATCTGTGATTGGTTCAAACTGTTTGATCTGAGTTTGATTTTTATTGACTTGTTTTCTTGCTGAGATCTGAACTCTGTCAGTTTAAGTGAAGTCAGTGCAGCAGAATCAGAGAGAAGAGTTCATTCAGAGACAGAAAAACTGGCTGATGATTGGCTGACCAGTCAGCGTTATGAGGCAGACACAATATCACAGAGGGATCAGCTGATCATATGGCTGTCAGAGAGAACTGATCAGTTATTGATGTTTGTGTTTGCAGGGATCAGAGGTCACAGTCTCCAGTATCCACCTAACAGTGGTCTGTGTATGATAACAAATTTCCCACACGTGGGACTCATAAAGGTTATCTTATCTTATAATGCTAGTTTTTAATAATTTGTGTGTTTGAACAGATCACATTTGTCAAACACTCGGTGAAGACTCAAACACAGACTCGCAGGCAAAAAGCAAATCTTAATTTATGCCTGTTTCACAATCTAGAGTTTAAAAGAAGATGATAAAGAAACCAAAATCTACAGACTTCATAGACACACAGAGAGGAAAACACACTGAGACAAGAGGCCAATCCAGCAAGCAGGTTTAGCTCCAGTGTTAAATGCATGCATGATTAGAAAAAGAGAGCCATTATCAATGGAGCTTTGATGCCCAGACTCCCCATGGCATTGGGTTAATAAAGAGCAGAGGCTCCATTTTAATCTCGAGGAGCAGGAATATGAACATGTGTCACTGCTGACCGTGATATTTATCATAAAACAGGAGGGAAGTGAAGAGTCACTGAATCAGCCTGAGCCACGCTGATATCACCTGGATAGCGTAGTGGGAAAACCCGTTGGGATTTGAATCCCGAGCAGGGTGTGGATCCAGTAAGTGTCCCCAGGCTGGGCGACCCATTGTAACAACCCTTTTGGGTTATAGCACCACTAGGGGGGGTTGCCCTATTATTGTAGTAGTTGTGGGAGTCTCCTAGTGGGTGTTGTTGTTGTTAGCAGCGGCCATTTCATGCTGTACATGTTCAATTCTATGAGGAAGTACCTTAATGTTGTAACGACCTGGCACCGGCGACTACCGAATCCCGGACATGTATGTACGGACAGAGTAGAGCCGTGGAGACCTGGCTCGTATGGTCTTACGTTGCTGATAAGAAATAAAGGTCTGTTGTTTAACTTAACCGACTGGCTTCGAGTTATCCGGCTAACCTCCACACCACATGCTCACTGGACCTGCTAGCCGCTCCTTCCTCGCCAGACTGCTGTTACAAAGTGGCGCCCGA
>NC_140447.1:32411000-32426325 GCF_963576455.1 Neolamprologus multifasciatus | reverse complement strand
GTGCACGTGGCGTTAGCTGTGACCTTCCTGTGGGGTTATCTAAACCCTCCATCAGGTCTGACGTCACACACCTGTAGCTGACGCCTGATCTGTGGTGCTAACTTCCTCTCTGACCTTTGACTACTCTGACGTCATTAACCAAGAGTGACTCCTGTCAGTCACCTGGTCTGTTACCATGGTAACTGACTCAGAGTTTCAGTAAACGTGCTCCCTGCACAGAAAGACAAGATTATGTTTCATTAAAACAAAAACAAATGTTTTCCATGTCCGGCTGCAGCCCTGTTAGTCAGACTGTGCCTGAGGGCAGGCGTGTGCGCAGGTGGTGCTGTCGGTGTGTTGTCCTAATGCCAGGCCTGGTGGTGTAAACCTGTAGTGATGGGACGGTTGCTCCTGGGATGCAGACTTCCTGCTTCCACGCGCTGTAACCGAGGAGCCGACGACGCTCTCGGCTGTACGTCTGTAGACGTTTGCTGAGGGTTTCGGTCGTGGTGCCAGATGTCGTCAGCTGTCTTGGAAAGTAAAATGTTTAAAAGTGCAGCCTTTGATGGGATTCCTTCAGAAGCTGCTGAGATCCTCACTGATGTTTGTCCCGGGAATTTAAAGCTTCTCACCGTCTCGGCTCAGCAGAACATGGAGAGGGTGGGAACCTTTATGTCCTCGGGACATCTGAGGAAAGAGCCTGTGTGGCTGCTCGGCGCAGAAACAGGGACGCAGTGAAAAACAAAACTGGTTTGAGTGGAAAGTCTCATTATGTACCAAGTAAACACACTTTCTGCTTAGTCTGATTCTGTGTTTGTGTGAAGTCCTCTGGGTAGATTCACCCAGCCTGCTCCATCTGTGTCTTCTTGTCTTTGGCTTTTAATTTGTTCACTGTGAATATTTACAGCAGACATTAATAAATTAAAGAAAGTAGACGTTTCCTTCCACGTGTCCGGGAGACGTTTATGTTTTCATCATCCGCCTGGATGTGTGAGTCAATATTTCAATAAACGTTTTTCACATAATTGATCAAATACAGGAAACGCCCCATCCATATACAAATATGTTATTTTACACATGTTTACCAGGTGTGAACGACTTGTCACCCCAGCCGTGTGATTCCACCTGAGGTTGGGAAGCTTAACTCCTCCCCTCTCATAGGGCAGTTAAAGTAACGTTCCTGTTATTCCACATAAACAGCTCGTTTCTCATCACAGCACAAAGCTGGTGGTGAAATGTCTGGAAGGAGCATAAACATTTAGATAAGATCATCGAGTTTATAGTGTTTATTCGTCCAATCAGAGATGTTTAATGTTTCCATGATGTTTAACAGGAGATCTTAAAAAATGATTTAATTTCTGGAGAATTTTGATGCCTACGTTCACGATGGGTCGAGTTGGAGGTATTTTAAAAACTCTCCAATATCTACAGGTGACCTCACCTGGGAATCGTTTCGTTATGTCTGTCCTGAGGAATAATATCTGAGGAGCTGTCTCCTAACACTGCTGAGGCTCTGCTGCAGTGATGGAGCACAGCTCTGACTCATCGCTGTGAATCAAAGCTTCTGAAATGTTGTCGTTAGCTGGGATTTGTGTGTAATAGTTGGATCTGAGGAATGTTTGAGCTGATCCGAACCTCGGAAGCAGTTTAGATTCTGAATGGATCTGTATTTAGAGCTCGCACTGCTGTGTTTTTCATCTAACATGTTTAGAGGTCTCCTGATATTACTGCTGGTCTACAGAGAGCCTCGTCTTTGTGCCGGAGCTGCCCTCGGTCAGGTGTTGCTGTGGTTTTAGGGTCATTGTAGATAATCTCAGAGTTCCAGTTTCTATCTCCACACACGTCGAACTTCTCTTTAAATACTTGCTGCCCGCAGCATGGTCACCAATCACAGCCACGTTTTTACTCGTACTGTAACTTTATCGATATTTAACGGTCAACATGTGTGACTGTATGAACATCTGCATGTGTCATCTGCTGTCAGTCTGGGTGGATGTGTCCACCGCTGGCTGAAGGGTGGAGTTAGTCCCTCCTGTAATGGTGTAAATGGATTTCTGTGATAGGATGTTACCTTTGATGAGCTTTGCAGTTTGATTGGTCTTGGTTTAAGGACGGCCCCCTGCAGTCTGACTGTGACAGGAAGTGTGAAATAGCCGACCTGTTGTCACTCGTGTTACGTGTGTTTCTTTATCTGTCGTAGGCTTGAAGTTAGTTAGGGCTGCACGATTTTTCATAAAATGAGAATCACGATTCTCTCACGATTTTCTTTTCCAGTATAAATATTTATTGCACTTATTAACTGCACATCAACTTCGTAACAGTTGAGACTGAACATAAAAACAATAAATAAACATAAAAACAACAAATGTCTCACATTTTGTCGTTGCCGCAAAATGTTGCACTGCTTGAAATTGCGTCTCCACCGTTGCTCGACACTGCGTGTATAGAGCAGGTAGTGCAACAATAGAAAAATAGTTGCGGGACGGCACTGTGTAGCGTTTGTCTAGGGTGTTGATCGTTCTCCTAAATCCCTCGTTTTGCACAGTGTTGATGGAGCCATATCTTTGGTCAGCTGATAAGTAACAGCCTCCGTAATTTCTTTGTGCCTGCGGGAGTTCGACGTGTATAGGGAAGCGCTGTATAAGGTTCCCGTTATTGATGTTTGGGTGGTTGACCGGGACGCATTTTCTCCTGTCACTTTCTCGTCATCCCTGACGTGCTCTCCGTTGTTTTTCCTGCTAATTTTAGCTCCAGCTTCTGTATCACGTGGTATAAGGCTCCGCCCTCGTCATTTGTTGAACAGGAAGAGTGAGCGCTTGTTTTCATGCAGATTACGTCCCGGATCAAAATGCGGTACAATCGTCGTCTTTTTTTTTAAAATTGTTGTCATTTGGAAATGAGATCACACATAAGTATGAATTGAGATCGCGATTTTCTAACGATTAATCGTGCAGCCCTACTTGAAGTCATCCCAGCGCGTCACATGGACACTCACACGTCACAGCAGTTTGGGATTATGGAGGGAAACGTTTACAGTCACTGATTTAACTTTATACGTTTGTATGTGCGACAGCTGAATGTGATAAACGAATAGATCACAGGGAAACCTCGGCTGTAGTTTTCAGAAACTCGATCGTTATCTTTGCATAAACAGGAGCTAACGTTCACGAGAGGCGTGATGTCACTTCCTGCAGAAAGACCTACGTTTGTATTTTGGATTTTTCTTCTTCGTCTGATGGATTTTCTGTTGGTTCTTCTCCCGATCGTCTGACGCGCTGCTGCTGAGACTGAATGTTAAAGTTTACACAGTTTTATTTAAAGTGGGTTTGTATTCATTCTGTGTCGGGGCGGTTTAGGACAACGTTGGAGACGATGTTCTGAGGATTTACTTTATTGGTTAAACTGTGAAGTTTACTGGAAACTGAAGAAATGTTTTTAAGACAAAAATGGTCACGAAGGATTAAAAATATCCACGAGGTGTTTGAATATTTAAATATGGCGTCGCAGCCTCAGACCGCCTCTGATCTCCGTTTGTTTCTTTGGCTTCATCTGCTTCTCCGTCAGGAACGCCGACATCACCTCTTAGCAGGAGGATGTTTAGCCTCCTTCACTACATCCATGACCTTCCCTCCTCTGCACGTCCAAACATCCGGACTCGGGCGCCGTACCTCTGATGGACTCAGTGAACATGTGAGCGTCTTCGGCTCGGCCTCCTGTCCTGTGTAACTCCGATGAGTGTGAGCGTGCTCCTAAAGGAGTCTGGATCATTAACACAGTCGCTGTTACAGCTCACTGATATCAGCTGAGGCGTTCCCTCTCCTCTCTCGGGCTTCCCTAACAAAGCCGTCAGACGGAGTTTCCTCACAGGTGGAGTCTAGTGGACGGCGATGAGGCGTTCGCTGTCTTCTCTGCTGCTCGGGTTTGCTGAGTTCAGACTGGTTTAGCCTCACAGTCTCTGCCTGATTAGAGACGCAGGAAGTGAACAGAGAGGATAAATGTGACTGTTTTTAAATGTTCTGTAGAAGCTGTGAGCTCGTCGTCGAAGCTTCAGTGATTTAAACCTCCAGATGTTCACTCGCAGCTTCAAACGTCTGCTGCAGGACAGCGGACAGAGACGTTCACGGACGGTGACGTCAGAGGTGACGTCATTTACAAACTGCAGACGGCAGGTCGTCATGGCGCGCTGCTCGCAGATCACCTCAACCCTTAATGCAGACCAGCTGCTGCAGAGTCAGGCTGCGTGATGGAGCTGAGGGTGGTGTAAACGTGACGTAGTCGTTTATGGTCAAGGAGAAAAACTTCATCTGTCCATCAGATCGCTGCTGTCAGCGTCACGACTGACTCACTGAGCGCGCTCACAAAGATGTGTGTGTGTGTGTGTGTGTGTGTGTGTACAGTATGATCTTTAGCAGTGGATGTGTGAAAGGTCACAGACTCATCCTGTTTGTTGATGCCCTGCTGTCTTTGAGTGGAAAGGTCAATGACACTGCTGTGTGTGTGTGTGTGTGTGTGTGTGTGTGTGTGTGTGTGTGTGTGTTCATGCTGATGTGTTAGTTTGTGTGTTTGTTACAAAAAGAAACAGCTGACGATATCATTGGGTGTCATCTCTGTATTTTTAGTCCTCTGTGTGTGTCTGTGTGTGTCTGTGTGTGCGCGTCCTGTACGGTGGTCTTTTGGAGCGAGCTGATTGGCCCCTGACTATGTTGTGGTGTTCTGGGCAGAACGTGACGCGTCGACCTCGAGCAGCTCCTCGCCCTCCTGCTGCTTCTGAAACGTTCATGAATCTTTGTTCTGATTCGAGCTCCGACGTTCAGACGCAGCGTCTCCTCCAAACAGTGAAAGAAAGTTTGGGATTTGCCTGGAAAATCCTGACTTTCCATGATTTGCCTGATAAATTAGCTGCTTTCAGCTGCTCTGAAACACAGACTGTTGAATCTCTGAGGCGATGGAGGAGGAGAGTGAAGGTCCTCGCCGTGGCACCGACTGATGGACGGCTCAGCAGGAGATCAATAATGAATGCTTGGGCGTCGGTCTTCTCTACTGAGGTCGGAGGTCAGCGGTCAGGACAGGTGGAGTGAAACTCTGTTGTGACCTCAGGCCTGGTTGTTTCTGCTGAGTGTTTCCAGGACGAGGCTTTGATATCTGAAGGTGTTTAAAGGTGTTCTTTAAAGGTGCAAACTTTCTGCAGACTTTGGGAGAAGTATGTTTGGTGGTCAGGCAGGCGTGCGATCCTCGCTCGCCTCAGACAAAGCTGTCTGCGTGGTGCTGCGAGCTGAGAGCGGAGGAACTGCTCGCTGAGTCCGTATGAGTTTGTTTGAACTGTCGGCCTCTTCGCCCTCACCTCGACTCACGCTGTGAGCTGCAGATTGAGTTTTCACTCTCCGGCTGCTTCCTGCCTGGCGGATCAAGGCCCCCGACGTTCCTCCCATCGATCGCTTCCTCCCGCGTTCAGAGCGGCGGAAGAATCCGCCTCGGACACATCAGCCCGTGACCCGAAACTGATCACTTCCAATCCACCCACCCACCCCTCCGTCCATCCATCACCCCCACTCCTCAGGCCTCCTCCTCTGCATCCACTGCGAGTGTTTTCTCTTCATTTTTATCGTCAGTAAAAAGAAAACGAGAGAAAAAGCCAGACTGCACCAAACACATCAGCGGGTTAACTAATGATGTGAGCTGACATTTCGCCAAAGTGCTGAATAAAACATGAGCGGCTCACGATTTAAAACGACTGAATGTGATAGAAACTACTTTCCAAATTTCCTGAATGTCATTCCAGGCATTAAGTGCAACAACATCGGGCCTTTGCATTTATTTCTGAATGAATATTTTATGGCTCTGACCTCCGTCGCGCTGCACACACACATTTACGGCGCCGGCTTTCCTGGGATTTGGCTGTATTTGCTGTGTTTAATGTCACACTCGGGCTGAGGGGATTGAAGCGAGCGCGGCCGATGTAAACAAACCCGATCTCTGCTTTAATTGGCAGAAAAACTGGAAGTAAGCGTCAGAACGAGGTGATGCTTTGAAGTGTCGGTGAGAAGCTGGAGGAAGTCCAACTCAAAGGGCTGCAGGAAGTGGACTGAAGGGAACATCTGCGGCGATGATTCACACTTTATTCATGATGATAAGTTCCCCACACAGTCGGGACACACAGGAGACCGATCCACGGCAGCGGGATTAGGCGTGGCTTTAGTTTCAGCTAACTCTCTGTTAGCCTGCTGTGCTGATGATGAGAGCACAGATGTTAGCATCAAAGGTTAAAATGTACAAACTAACAATAAGTTTCCTTTTTTTACTCCTGAAAACATTTCAGCCAGTTTATTAGTGAAAAAACAAACAGTTCCTCTAATGTCCACTTGAGGCAGACTGCAAAAAGTTTGCATTATTAGGGGCGTGGCCTCTTTGACAGGTGGCTGTAGCTGCTAGCTGTCTGCTAGGCTTCACCTCAGCTAACTGAAGTGGACCGCTGGAGCGTGTTTGCGCTGTTATTGGTCGGTTATCTGACCAATAGCATGGCTGCTGTGAGGCTGCTGTACTAACAGATGGTCTTGAACCAGAGGAGCCGCCCTCTGCTGGTCATTAGAAAGACTGCAGCTTTGACACGTCAGTGTTAGCTTCACTCTTAAGGCACAGAAGATGCAGGCGTCTCTTTGTATGTGCACAGCAGAAAGAGTAATAAAGATTTAATGGAGAAAATATTGGAAACCTTTGATCTGTAAGGCAAACGTGTGGACGACTAGGGCTGGGCGATATAAGTTTTTAGAAAACATCGATATATTTTTATTCGAGATATAAGATGTGACAATATCGTTTATATCGATATAGTCTATGTTACGTTATAACTATACTTGTGGAGCCGCAAGTTTGCCTCTCTTTCGTCCACTTGTCTTTACGCAACATTACTCGGCCTCGCCCCTCCTTCACTGAACACAACTCCCCCTCCTCCCCTCACCTGCAGGAAGCGACAAGATGGACACGGCAAATCTCCGTTAACGAGTTACTGCGCATCGCCCCGTGCGTGGGGCTGGACGCAACGTGTTAGCTAGCTAACCACGCTAACGAGCTAACGCCATGCAGCCCAGAGGCGCTGCACGGCCTAAAATCCTTTCATTTTCTCAAAAGTTGACAGCGCGCCTTATGTAGGAATTCTGGTTGTGCTTGATGGCCGTGAACCGATTTTATGTGGTACACGGCGCTCAGCAATCTGTCAAAAAATGTTTTAGTACGACTTTGCTAAGCTACGGAGCTGCAGCGCTTGATGGATTGTCGGAGCATTACGGCTACCGAGGAGCCTCGCGGAGTGATACGTACTGTGCTTCAACGTAATATTACCCTACTGTGTATAAGGACCATAATTGGCACCTGTTAAGAGACGTGGTTACGAACAGGATTTCAAACTCAATGCTGTCAGTCACACAGTAGAAGTTGGGAACAGAGCAGCTGTGAAATCTGTCTTTGTTACTATGCTCTGCATCTTTTAGTTTACATTTTGACTGCACAATTGTGAGCTTTTTGTTATGCACAAAAACAACATTGTTTTCTTTTATTTATGGAGCATTATTATTTAACAAATGCTCATAATTTATTTTTGAGTAAATTTTATGTACATCTACGCTCTATGTTAATAAAAGTGCCTGTGTGACATCTGGGACACAGCTTTGACTAAGAACTCTCTTTTTGTTCTTACTTTATGGCTTAAAAAAAATCAAGATATATATCTCATATCGCCGTCCAGGTAAAAAATATCGAGATATGAATTTTGGGTCATATTGCCGAGCCCTATGGACGACTACACCGTGGACCCACACATGATACTGCAACTTGAAAAGGCTCGTGAGGCTTCTTTGGTTTCATTTTAATGTCAGTGTTTATCAAAGTTGTGGTGTTTAAATAGGGAGCATTTTTGGCAGGTTTGTGGAGTAAATGTTCAGTACCAGCTGAATTCAAACCCGGGCACGTCTCTGCCGCTGTGACGGCGCTCTTGAGTTGGGTGAAACCCGGCACTGAGTGTTTTTTCACTCACACATTCAGAGAAATATGAAGGCATGAGGAGTCCGTCTGTGTGAGTCTAAATGAACCCAGCTGGATGTTTCCCTCCATCCTTCAGCGATGGAGGGAGGAGAGGAGATCAGAGCCGCAGCCTTCATTAGCTTTCATTAATAACACGGGGGCCATCCACATCCAGCTCGCTGCCTTCGCCGGTAATTACCATCCATCGTAGGTTTCAGCCGGGGAGACATCGCCTCTGGGTCTCAGAGCGGCTGACTCTGTTTGTTGGGCCGCTGTTTGCTCCCAGAGAATACGTTTGGAAAATGAAAACAGGTTTCCTAAACGGAGCAAACGATAGTCCAATAATGCAGGATGTGATGTAGCGGCAGGTTTTGTTCCTGATCCGAGGTCGGCGTTTAGGAATCTGAGGTGATACGTGTTTTTGTCTTTCCTACAAACTACAGGACCATCACTGCCGCTGGCCAATCACGTCGCTGTGATGTAATAACTTTGCAACTTGTGTAAAAAGAGGGAGAAGTTTGATCTCAGGGATTCTGGCAGAAACACTTCGGTCTGTCAGGTGAGGCGGTAAAAAGACCAACAGCAGGTAGTGTTGGATGAACGGATCAGAGGGTGGGGTTTGAGTCCTGAGAGATGCAGAAAGCATCATCATTGATTATTTTTAGTTGACTTGATTGATTAGATTTGGATTCTTTAGGCTTTCAGCTGCAGTTTGGTTGGATTTAGGAAGCTTCTAACAGGAGCACAGTCGGGTGGTGGAAGGAGATCTTTGGGAGTCTCCTTTATGCTGATGACTCGCCGTCGTCAGTCTGTGGATGCAGGGTCTTCCATCACTGAGACATCCATCTTCACTGGACGAAATTCAGCCTGTGGTGCTGATGTTGTGGGGCGGTCCTGGGTGACACGGCTCTGCAGCGCCATGTCGAGGGCGAGGGCGGGACTCCTGTTGTTTCTGTGGTGACGTTTTTTCCAGACTTTAGTTGTCATTTTGTAATTTTAATAAAAAATATTGAGAGTAAAATAGCACAGAGCTCAAGCTTCAGTGAAGCTGCTGAATATCAGAATCTCAGGTTCATTTAAACCAGACTTACTGTTGTGTGAGTGTGTGAAACTTTTATCTACTCACTGGTTGCATCTCGCGGTGCTGACAGCAGGAGGTGATTGATTCTGTTTGAGGTGGAGGCCATAAGTGAAGCTTTTTAAGGTAGACACAAAGGGACATATAAAATCTGACTTAGGGCCATGATTGGCCCCCGGGCCAGACTTTGGACACGCCTGCTCTACACAGTATTTGACTGTAGAACAAGTGAAACAGCGCCCTCTGAACTTAGATGGTAAAACGTGGTATTACACTCTCACAGGAGCGCAGGAGGCCGAGCTTGCGTCCCGTAGTGAGGAGAAAAAAAGACATTTAAACCAGTTACCTGGAGTTATTATGGTGGAGATTTGGGGCTTTTCTAAATGATAATGTCACTAACTGAAGGCAGGCTTCATACAGAGATGAAACTGTGAACTGTGGGATTTGGGGCTAGAGCTCATCTTCAGTCTTTTCCTGTCCATGATTTCTGTTTGGTTCATGCTCACTGAGGTCCTGCAGGATTTAACAACCTTAAAAACTAATATCTGAGGACTGCGTGTGGGTTGGACAGACTAAATCCAGCCTGAATGCTGCTGATGTGGAGAACTGGAGGAAATTAAAACCCAGGAAGGCATCAGGACGGTTTTGCTCCTCTAACTTTGCAGCTTTTCTGTTGGACTGCATTCAGCCTCATGTGGTAATCAGCCAGCGCCACGGGCTGCAGTCATAGGTTACTGGGAGAGACTGTGGTGGTTTGTGGCCTGGTCTGTTGTGTTGCACACTGAACACTGTTTGTGTATCTGCGGCACATACAGCACAGTCTGCTGCTTGTTTTGAACACTGCAGATGCTTCATCCTGTGAGCCGTGTGGAGCAGTGGATCAGCGCTTTACACAAACAACCAATCAGCTTGTGTTTTGTGGCGTTACTGATGCATCCCTGCAGTGTAAATTCTGGTTTTGGTCTCCACCAGGCTGTGTCCTGCAGCTCTTCTGTGTCTCCAGCTGAGCAGGATGGAGTTTTTTTCCCTCTGCAGCCCAAACAGCACCGTGAGAGTGCCGACATAATACAATAAACTGAAATTCATTATAAAGCTTGTTAGGCCGTCCAGCTCCTGCCTTATTGCTGTTAGATCTCTGCAGACTCCTCAGCACCACAGATACCTTTAGCCTTTGATGCGGCTAAACTGGTGGACGGGCCGCTGAAGCCTCCTGACAGGTGAATCTGCTGTGAACTCAGTTAAGCTTAGGCTGTAATCAGAAATAAAGGGATAAAACAAAAAGCGGCCCAGCAGTGCGTTATGTTTTACTGCCTGCCTCTGAATTCATTAGTGCTTAATTTGAATAATAAAACAGTAAAACCTGAGCGGGGTAAAAAACTTGGACATCAGAGAGCTGCAGCCAAGGTGATTAACTGCTAACGGCTGTTTCTGTGGCTTCGCATTAGAATTAGTGCGTGTGCAGCTCGTTCGTGGACGTGTGAAGCAGCGGCTCTGGATGTGGTCAAAGCTTGTATCTATGTGAGCACCACCAGGGTCACCGTGTGTGAGGTCAAACAGAACAGGTACAGATATTAAAGGTGGACGTAGCTACCACGATACCTGACACTGCCACCTCTTTGGGGGGAAACACAGGCATGTTCGTTTTGGCTTTAGAGGGCCTTTGCCTTTCCTGTCTCTGTTGCTTTTCCTTTTCTTTTTTGTTTCTATTTCATTTCTAATGTTAAAGTTCTATTTCTATTCTCTGCTTTCTTTAATTCATGTTCTTTTTTCCTTCTCTTTTCCTAATTCTTGACATCATGAAACCAAACTCGTCTTTCTAAAAACATTCAGTCCTTGAACTCATGAGTTGAGTCTTTGCATAAATTGGGGGCTTGTCCAGGATGCTCTGGATTATGTAGAGGCTGAGTTTTCCTGTCAGCTGACAGCAGGATGATTTGAAGTGGTCACTGTAATATCTTGAGCAGGCTGTGGGCTCTGAAGTGTTTTATAACCGTCCGTGGTGAGTGGGTGGGTGGAGGATGTAGCTGAGGTGCACTGCATGGTCATATGGTGGTGTTGTCATCATTTCCAGCTAAACAATCAAACTAAGGGAAGTTAAAGGCAGGAAATAACATAGAAATGAAACAGTTTGATGTCTGATGGAGAAGTTGCTCCAGATGTGGGCGTTTCCTCTTTCACTCATTTATAGGGCTTTGGAGTTGACGTCACGCCGCAATGCATTGTGGGAGCGCGGCGCCGTTTTTTACATGATATCACCCACTACTAACTTTATTTACTGTATCTTTTGAAAAAATACCGCTATTTATACAGCACAAGACTTAAGAATATTTAACAGGAGCAGGTTTCATTTTATCTGGTTTTATTATCACACTGTTCACCAAAACGCAGCAAGCCTTCACCATCTTATCCAGAAGGGTCACCTCTTCACCCTCACATGGAAGAAGTAATCTGATTGGCATGGTGGTTTGTTTGAAGCAGGTCCCTTGTGTAGCGCTGGAACTCAGTCACGATGTTTCATCCATTTCATTGGCTGGTTTGCTGCAATGATGCCAAATAATTAGCATCTCTATAAATAGAAGGTAGTTCTGCAAAATCACTCAGTAGGATGTTTGTTCTAATTTGCTATGAGCTCAGAGTGCTTCGAAAATAAAACTAATAGGCTATAAAGAGTGAAATGAACATATTTAGAACTTACCGGAATGAAAATGTCTGGAGCACCAACAGATATTTGGAGATGGAAGAGAACTGGAGCTCGTCTCACAGCTGCTATCCAGGCTAGACGCCTTCGTTTGGTAACATTGATACACGAGCTGCCTCATGTTGCTTCCAGGTTGGGAAAGAATGAAAAGTAAACCATTTTCAAGCTTATTCTCTTGCCGGTCGTGCGATCGAACATTGCAGTGGACCACACAGCAAATACGAACCGTGGCTGTTGTGTGTGCCTTCGCTCCCTTTTCGCTTGCGCTTTGTTTTGACCCTGAAAATGGCGGATCTGGCCCCCGTGACATCACGCTCCAAAGCCCTGTACCAGCCTGCTCTGCTTTGGTTGGACTTTGGCTGAATTTTCAGCAGGATGATGAAAAGTTTCCACTGATGCTGACAAACTTCATATTTCTGCTGTAAGCTCACATCAGTGTGTTTCCTCCATTCAAAGAGTGGGAACGCTGTAAAAACGGTTAGAGCAGAAGTTAATGGGGAAAGCTGTCGACTGAAAATGACGATTGATCCTGTTATTTCACGACACCATCTGCTGCCTTTCACACTGCAAACACACACACTTCACCAGCAGGTGTGTTTCTGTGCTGGTTTTCCTCTTTAAAACTGCTCTCTGTCCATCCTCCCTCACATCCATCGCTCCGTCGAGCTCAGAAGACCTCGCCATCCTTCAAGTCTCTGAATCTGAACTACATTACCCAGAAGGCCAATCTTCTTCCATGCCAGTGTTGATGGGATTGTAAATGGGGTCATACCCCAGGTGTACGGCTGTAACTGCTTTAGTGGAGCTGCTCGCTAACATCAGAGTGCATCGATGTAATGATGTTAGCGTGCTGCAGGTCGCCAGTGGGCGGAGACTATGGATGTGGAGGAAAATGACTTGACTCAGACAGAATCAGATTGGAGGGATTTGGGAATTGGTTGGCAGCTGCAGCGCAGCATCAGTGCAGCATTCAATTCAATTGTATTTATATAGCTCCAAATCACAAGTCGCCTCAAGGCGCTTCATAGGTACAGAGAAAAACCAACAATCGAGCATCAGTACTCGCAGTAAAAGTGAGCGAAGCTTTTCCTTCCAGATGCTCCTGAAAGGAAACACAGCCACAGGAAGCTGAAGGTGGAGCCAAATAAACAAATCCAGCCCTCCTCATCCACCTCTGCCCTAAAGAAGTGGAAGAGTCAGGCATCGCTGTGTAGCTCATAGTTGGTCACTAATGGACAATCCAGACTCTGGTTGCCAAGGTAACCGGAGCCTGAATCGTCCATTAGTTTCCTTTGCTTCGTTTTCTTTGCTTCCTTTCTGCTTTCCTTTCCTTTGCTTCCTTTCCTTTGCTTCCTTTGTGCTTTCCTTTTCTTTGCTTCCTTTTCTTTGCTTCCTTTTCTTTGCTTCCTTTGTGCTTTCCTTTAATTTGCTTCCTTTTCTTTGCTTCCTTTCCTTTGCTTCCTTTTCTTTGCTTCCTTTCCGCTTTCCTTTTCTTTGCTTCCTTTCCGCTTTCCTTTTCTTTGCTTCCTTTCCGCTTTCCTTTTCTTTGCTTCCTTTCCGCTTTCCTTTTCTTTGCTTCCTTTCCTTTGCTTACTTTTCTTTGCTTCCTTTCTGCTTTCGTTTTCTTTGCTTCCTTTTCTTTGCTTCCTTTGCTTCCTTTCCGCTTTCCTTTTAATTTGCTTCCTTTTCTTTGCTTCCTTTCCTTTGCTTCCTTTTCTTTGCTTCCTTTCCGCTTTACTTTTCTTTGCTTCCTTTCCGCTTTACTTTTCTTTGCTTCCTTTTTTTGCTTCCTTTTCTTTGCTTTCCTTTTCTTTGCTTCCTTTTCTTTGCTTCCTTTCCGCTTTCCTTTAATTTGCTTCCTTTTCTTTGCTTCCTTTTCTTTGCTTCCTTTCCGCTTTACTTTTCTTTGCTTCCTTTTTTTTGCTTCCTTTTCTTTGCTTTCCTTTTCGTTGCTTCCTTTTCTTTGCTTCCTTTCCGCTTTCCTTTAATTTGCTTCCTTTTCTTTGCTGCCTTTTCTTTGCTTCCTTTCCTTTGCTTCCTTTTCTTTTCTTCCTTTCCGCTTTACTTTTCTTTGCTTCCTTTTTTTTGCTTCCTTTTCTTTGCTTCCTTTTCTTTTCTTCCTTTCTGCTTTTGTTTTCTTTGCTTCCTTTTCTTTTGTTCCTTTCCGCTTTCCTTTTCTTTGCTTCCTTTCCGCTTTCCTTTTCTTTGCTTCCTTTTCTTTGCTTTCCTTTTCTTTGCTTCCTTTTCTTTGCTTCCTTTCCGCTTTCCTTTAATTTGCTTCCTTTTCTTTGCTGCCTTTCCTTTGCTTCCTTTTCTTTGCTTCCTTTCCGCTTTACTTTTTTTTGCTTCCTTTTCTTTGCTTTCCTTTTCTTTGCTTTCCTTTTCTTTGCTTTCCTTTTCTTTGCTTCCTTTTCTTTGCTTCCTTTTCTTTGCTTCCTTTCCTTTGCTTCCTTTCTGCTTTCGTTTTCTTTGCTTCCTTTTCTTTGCTTCCTTTCCGCTTTCCTTTAATTTGCTTCCTTTTCTTTGCTTCCTTTTCTTTTCTTCCTTTTTTGCTTCCTTTTCTTTGCTTCCTTTTCTTTGCTTCCTTTTCTTTGCTTCCTTTCCGCTTTACTTTTCTTTGCTTCCTTTTCTTTGCTTTCCTTTTCTTTGCTTTCCTTTTCTTTGCTTCCTTTTCTTTGCTTCCTTTCTGCTTTCCTTTTCTTTGCTTCCTTTTCTTTGCTTCCTTTTCTTTGCTTCCTTTTCTTTGCTTTCCTTTTCTTTGCTTTCCTTTTCTTTGCTTCCTTTTCTTTGCTTCCTTTCTGCTTTCCTTTTCTTTGCTTCCTTTTCTTTGCTTCCTTTTCTTTGCTTCCTTTTCTTTGCTTCCTTTTCTTTGCTTTCCTTTTCTTTGCTTCCTTTTCTTTGCTTCCTTTCCGCTTTCCTTTAATTTGCTTCCTTTTCTTTGCTTCCTTTCCTTTGCTTCCTTTTCTTTTCTTCCTTTCCGCTTTACTTTTCTTTGCTTCCTTTTCTTTTGTTCCTTTCCGCTTTCCTTTTCTTTGCTTCCTTTCCGCTTTACTTTTCTTTGCTTCCTTTCCGCTTTACTTTTCTTTGCTTCCTTTTCTTTGCTTCCTTTTCTTTGCTTCCTTTCCGCTTTCCTTTAATTTGCTTCCTTTTCTTTGCTTCCTTTCCTTTGCTTCCTTTTCTTTTCTTCCTTTCCGCTTTACTTTTCTTTGCTTCCTTTTCTTTTGTTCCTTTCCGCTTTCCTTTTCTTTGCTTCCTTTCCGCTTTACTTTTCTTTGCTTCCTTTCCGCTTTACTTTTCTTTGCTTCCTTTTCTTTGCTTCCTTTTCTTTGCTTCCTTTTCTTTGCTTCCCTTTCTTTGCTTCCTTTCCGCTTTACTTTTCTTTGCTTCCTTTTTTTTGCTTCCTTTTCTTTGCTTTCCTTTTCTTTGCTTTCGTTTTCTTTGCTTCCTTTTCTTTGCTTCCTTTTCTTTGCTTCCTTTCCGCTTTACTTTTCTTTGCTTCCTTTTCTTTGCTTCCTTTTCTTTGCTTCCTTTTCTTTGCTTCCCTTTCTTTGCTTCCT
>NC_140447.1:32386000-32406000 GCF_963576455.1 Neolamprologus multifasciatus | reverse complement strand
TAATGCTAATAATGCAGCTTTGGAGCTGAAAGACAGGACCAAAGATAATCAGCAAGATCAACAGTAAACTACAAATCAAAGTAGGGATGTGAAGTTGGTGCCAACAGGAATAAATCCAGAAGGAAAACAAAAGGAAATAAAATGGAACATTTCCATGTAAAAAATTAAAAAATGCAAAAAAGGTGAAAATAAAATTTAAAAAAAGGTAAAGATTTAAGTAAAAAGTTTAGAAATTGAGTATAAAATTGTAAAAATGTAAATAAAAAATGAGGAAAATAAAATTTAGAAATTGAAATAAAACTTAAATAAATAATAAATCCTGTAATAATCCTTCTCCACACTTTCCTGTCATCCAGTTTTAAATAACAGCCAAACTTTTTTATTTAAAGGTTGGCTGTTAGTGTTGTGAATAATATGATTCACAACATGATTCATATTATTCTAATCATATATTCTGTTAACGAGCCTTTTCAGGAAGTCACTCATTCATTTCTGTTATTTATTGTTTCTGACTTCCAACAAGCTTTGAGTGACTGAGTTTATCTGCCAACATTAAACGTGAACAGATCAGACTTCCTCTGCGACGTGTTTCTGTTTTATAAAAATAAACGAAACATTAGCGTCTCTGTCGGATCTGCAGCCTCCAAATGAACCGTCCTCCATTTGTCTCGTTCAGAATTTCACGGCTCGCTTTGCATTTTATTTTCATACAAACACTTTGTCTATTTTCAGCCGCAGCGTCTTTTCATAAAGCTGCTGAAATGTGTCAGCGTCGTGCCAATACTGTATAATTATCAGCGAGCGGATTCCTGCCCGCCGTCACACCCAGAGGACGCCGCCGCGTGTGGGTGACAGCTAAACGTCTGCCGCCATCAAATCCCCAAACACGGCAGATATGAATTGCAAAGCGCCGAAATTGGCTAAAAACCCCTCCCTGTGTGTGTCTGTGTGTGTCTGTGTGTGTGTGTGTGTGTGTGTTTGTGTGTGTTTGCAGAATATTTTCAATTTCCAATTTGCAGTCTTTCCAGTGTCTCCTCAGCATATGTTTACTGTATCGCAGCCAGGATTCTCACACCTACACACTTCCTGTCTCTCACACACACACACACACACACACACACACACACACACACACACACACACACACAGGTGGTCGGTGCTTCAGGTCGTCCTGCAGTCAGAGGTGAAGCTCCATCCAAAGTTATTTTTACCACTGAACCTGATCAGAGCGACTTTAAAGCGAGCTGCTGTCGGCGCTGAATTATTGAACGCTCTGAGGCAGAAAACGTCAATATTACAAACACCTTTCATCTCAATTACATTTAAGCCGTACAGGTTTCTCCGCTCGCGCGGGCGGCACCGCGAGATGAGCTGTTTTGTCTTGGACTCGGCTCCAAACCCACGCCACCTGATTGGGTCACAAAATAATCATCTTTCTGATTTTGTCTTAATTGAAATCTTGATTATTTAACATCGTGTTTGACTTGACGTGAGAATTCAGCGGTCCAGAGTTCCCAGTCTGAGGGCTCAGCAGCGGCGCCCCCTCACGTTGGTCTGTTAGCTCAGAATGTTGGCAGCACGGTGGCACGGTGGTTAGCACTGTTGCCGCACAGCAAGAAGGTCCTGAGTTCAAGTCCACCATCAGGCCGGGGTCTTTCTGTGTGGAGTTTGCATGTTCTCCCCGTGTTTGTACTCCGGCTTCCTCCCACCGTCCAAAGACATGCAGCTTGTGGGGATAGGTTAATTGGAAAATCCAAATTGCCACTAGGTGTGAATGTGCGAGTGAATGTGAGTGTGAATGGTTGTCTGTCCCTGTGTGTTGTCCCTGCGACAGACTGCCGACCTGTCCAGGGTGTACCCCGCCTCTCGCCCTATGACAGCTGGGATAGGCTCCAGTGCCCCCGCGACCCTGAAAAGGAGAAGTGGAAGCAAATGGACGGATGAAATCTTGATTATTTAACATCATGTTTGACTTGAAGTGAGAATTCAGCGCTCCAGAGTTCCCAGTCTGAGGGCTCAGCAGGGGCGCCCCCTCACGTTGGTCTGTTAGCTCAGAACGTTGGAACCGCCCAGTCGGCCCATCGGAGCGCAGATGGAGACACTGTAGCCCGTACCGCCACTGTTGTGTGTCTGATGGCTAAATGAGCCACGCCCACATTTGAAAAGGCACCGCTTTTACTTTGAAAGCAAAGAGCACCCCCTAGCAGCCAATAGAGGGTTTTGATGGTTGCAGGTAGCGGTTGCGGAACACCCGTGTTTCCCTAGTAACCAGTGGTTACCAGGTAGATGTTGAATGGGCTTTAGCCATCAGTTTGACACTGATTGCCAGCAACCTCCAGTAACCAGTCAAAACCAGTAAGGGAACAATACTGGCTGTTAACCAGTCTCCAGGTCTGAGGCCTAAAGCACGCCAGTACCGTCACAGCTGACAGCGGCTCCTTCGTTCTAATCCGGGGTCACGACCTTTGTCGGAGCTGCTGTTGTGACACTTGTGCTTCAGTGTAAACATCACTAACGGGCGTAAATCATGTTTCTGCACGTGTGGCGACGCTGCAGTGCATCGTGGGTGATCGTTTTTTACTTTGCATACTCCTGACAGTAAGGCCTCATCTTCGTGTTTCTGTTGCATTCATGAACTTTAAGAAGTAGGATAATAAAAAGAGTTTGTTTACATTTAACCACTGCGCATGCTGCAACAGCTGCAATAGCTGCAACAGCTGCAACAGCTGCAACAGCTGCAACAGCTGCAACAGCTGCAATAGCTGCAACAGCTGCAACAGCTGCGGTTCTTTATATACCCTAATATATGTTCTTTAAGCACTAAATTAGGAAAGGACACCCAGCTGAACCTCAGGGGCGAGCGTGGATGAATCCTGGTGTGAGAGATTTGTTTGATGTGCTCCATCTGCTCTGACACTTCAGTCAAATTAAACTGAACCTGCATTATTTTTGTCTTTATTTTGCTAAAAGTTTAGTTTCCTGTTAAAGTTCGTGCAGCTGGGCGTATCTGCAGCTACACGCTGATAAACACATCCGGCTGACGGCGCGGCGCCGGTCACCCGATGGGCTTCGTCCATGCTCGCGGTGGTGTTTGTGGCGTCCTCTGAACTGTGGTGGCCTGTGAGCTGTTATAAGCTTCAGGTCTGACTCCGCGCAGATATCACGGAGCAGTGAAGGTCGTCGGCCTGCTGTACGGGAACAGTTAACTTTCTGTTTTGCCGGCTCCACATATTCCAGCTGCTGTTTGCTGAATCTGACAGATCAGGGGAGAAAAACCGAGCTTTGAGCTGCCACAGCAGAGGATGATTGATTCGGATCGGCCCTCGCTGTCCCTCAGGACGGCGACGGCGCCGACCGATCGATGCAGCGACCGACCGACCGGCCTCTTACATTCATAAAGCAGCTCCGAGCCGCCGCTGCTGGACTGGATTTCCATGAAGACAAAGAGTTTGCCGACGGCACAGAGCCTCCGTGTAATATTAATGAACGATGAGAAGGAAAAAAGCAGTATTGCAATGAAAATGAATAAATCAGGGAGGATAAATAACGCTCGTCTACGAGCTCTGCTGCTGTTTCATTCACAAACTTCCTCACATAAACTGCTCAGGTGTTTCCTGCAGGGTTTTTAAAGCCATGATTAAAGCTGACGCAGGTTTAACTGGACGTCTGTTCTTCAAAGCTGGTTTCAGTCATGTGACTGGTTCAGGTGGGAAACAGGAAGCTGGAGGAGACTTTCTCTTCCATCATACTCAGAGTGGTGAAGGCAGCTTCTCCCGAGCGTCTCCCCTCGTTTAACTGGACTCAGGAAAAAAGTAAAGTTTCTGTCGCTGCAGAGAAGAGAGTCTGTGTGAGCAGAGACGACAGCAGACTGCAGGAGAGGAAGAACAAACAGGATGATGGACGCTGCAGCATTGTGCAGTAGTCACAGTCTCACAGTGCAAACTAAAATCTTGTGTACTTTAGTTGAAATATGTGTCATGGATCAGTTTAGTTGCTGAAAGTAGCCAGCCAATTGTATCCGAGTTAGCTGGCTAGCTTTAACTTAGCTGCGGTGCCTGATGTTAGCTAACCTGATGTTAGCTAACATCAGGTTAGCTAACATCAGGCGCAAGAAAGACGGCCTTTTATCCTCTTGTGTGTCATTTCGTGACATTTGTGATTAGTGAACTCTATTTCTAAGCTAATACTAGCTAGTGTTGCTAACTGTTGGAGCTAAAAAGGGAAATAGAGGTGTTCTGAGTGGGTACGAGTGTCTAACCCTTCACTCAAATTTATTGTGCATCGTACAGAAAAGACTCCACAGGCTGTTGGAGGCAGCCGAGAGATTCGGGGAAGATCTTATTGCATTAAAATAGTTAGTAATACATGAGTGCAAACCTCACAGTGCAAACCTCACCCCCATAACGCTGCCATCAGCGTTATGGGCGTGATCCGATGTGTTGGCGTTTTTCCTACACCATCATTATAGTGTTGTCCAGGGTCAGTGCTGCAACTGACCAATCACATTGTCTGGATGTTCAGTTAGCATTAGCCAATAAGTTAGCTAATGCTTTTAAAAACTATCAGTACCAAACCAACACGAGTAAGCTAAGTTTGGCTAACGGCAAACCAGACGTCATCGTGTATTTATTGTATGTTTATTTATTTTTATAGATTAATAAAGGAAAGACTGGAATGCTTCCCATTTGTTCCAGAGTTTTAAGTCGTGTCCAAATTCATGGGCTGCATCCTCCTGAGGACCCGGCCTTCGTGGTCTACGTGGGGCGGGTCCTCAGAAGGTCGGGTAGGCCGGAAGTAAACGGCTGTGGAAATTGGACGGTCTAGCCTTCTGATTAGCGTCACCGCTGTCTCGGTGGAGTTTAATAAACTCGCCGTCTGCTCCTTGCTGTCTAAAATATAACAGGACACTGGAGTAAACTCTCGACCGTCTCACACTTCTGTTTAATCAGTTTGATGTTTGACGTTTAGTCAGCTGTGTGAAAACCACCCGAGGGATTAATTCAATTCAATTCAATTCAATTCAATTTTATTTATATAGCGCCAAATCACAACAAATGTCGCCTCAAGGCGCTTCATAGATACAGAGAAAAGCCCAACAATCATATGACCCCCTATGAGCAAGCACTTTGGCGACAGTGGGAAGGAAAAACTCCCTTTTAACAGGAAGAAACCTCCAGCAGAACCAGGCTCAGGGAGGGGCGGGGCCATCTGCTGTGATTGGTTGGGGTGAGAGAAGGAAGACAGGATAAAGACATGCTGTGGAAGAGAGACAGAGGTTAATAACAGATATGATTCAATACAGAGAGGTCTGTTAACACATAGTGAGTGAGAAAGGTGACTGGAAAGGAAAAACTCAATGCATCATGGGAATCCCCCGGCAGCCTACATCTATTGCAGCATAACTAAGAGAGGATTCAGGGTCACCTGGTCCAGCCCTAACTATATGCTTTAGCAAAAAGGAAAGTTTTAAGCCTAATCTTAAAAGTAGAGATAGTGTCTGTCTCCCGAATCCAAACTGGAAGCTGGTTCCACAGAAGAGGGGCCTGAAAACTGAAGGCTCTGCCTCCCATTCTACTTTTAAATACTCTAGGAACAACAAGTAGGCCTGCAGAGCGAGAGCGAAGTGCTCTAATAGGGTGATATGGTACTACAAGGTCATTAAGATAAGATGGGGCCTGATTATTTAAGACCTTGTATGTGAGGAGCAGGATTTTGAATTCTGGATTTAACAGGAAGCCAATGAAGGGAAGCCAAAACAGGAGAAATATGCTCTCTCTTTCTAGTCCCTGTCAGGACTCTTGCTGCAGCATTTTGGATTAACTGAAGGCTTTTCAGTGAGTTTTTTGGACATCCTGATAATAATGAATTACAGTCGTCCAGCCTGGAAGTAATAAATGCATGAACTAGTTTTTCAGCGTCACTCTGAGACAGGATATTTCTAATTTTAATTTTAATTAATAAAGTTTTATTTTATCAAATCTAATAACTTTAATCTCAGCCAAACCGATTTACTCACGAACAAACAAAACACTGAAAAAAGCCCAACAATAACATTTTTAGGTTGTCTAAGTGACTTATATGTTACGTTTAACCCGAGCAGCGAAACTCCGCGGTGATCTGAAAATGATGTGCCGGGAGTTGTGCCGTTCTCGGCGGCTTCAGTGACCCTCGAGCTCCCGGCGAGCTATCGAGCTGGTGGGTAGCAGACGTCTCCGAAAACGTCGAAGCACTTTTGCAAATATGCGATATCTTGATAAACCGAGCAGATATTTGATGTTCACACAGCTACTTTCTCGCCTGAAAGTATGTTAAAAGTTTATTTTGTGACCCAGAAAGATTAGTAAGAGTAATTTTAAAACTTAGTAGCGGCCGCCATTGTTGGAAACTGGAGTTTGGCTGGGCCGCGCTATGAATTCTGGGATATAGTAGGCCACGAAGGACACACCCGACTCTAGGGCTGTTTGATATAACGATATATATCGGATGACGATATAAAAACGTCTATCGTTTCATTTTACGCTGTCGTTTGTTTCGTGGTGTCAAACGGCTGTTTTTCATGTTTTGATGTCACAGTAGTTATTAATTTCTTAAAGTTCTCTCTTTCTCTTATATTTAATATAACCACACTACGGACGGACAAGCGCCTGTTTTTATGCGTTGTCGTTAGCAACGTGTCGGCTTGTTTATGTTCCACATAAACCTTTCACAATAAAGCTCAAGATCCTGTTGAGACTTTTCAAAATAAACTGAATCACGTGAAAGAGCAGATTATTTACGGATGAGAAGTAAAAAAGACGCCAGGTGCTAAAAATAAACCTTAGACTCAAACGTTAGAACAGGCTTTTCCCCGCAGCACGCCGTGTAAGAAATACAAAGAAAACGGCGCCGTTACAACTTATGTCTAAAAACGTATCGTTTCATGCATCGGTTAAAACACTCGACTCCAGCTACACGACGCACAGCTGGAAACACTTCACACAAGTCGAGCTGCCCGAGATTCACAGACTTTACAGAAAATGTTACATTCTTGTGATTTATATCGTTATCGGACGATAGATGTTTTATATCAGGATATGAGATTTTGATCATATCGCACAGCCCTACCTGACTCATCCTTCAAATTCGGGGAAAAGGAGGACGCGTTTGTCGGCTGCGTTCGGAGGAGTCTATAAATTTGGACAGCCTTCATTGTGTCGCTGTGACGTAATCGGTCTACAAATGCGTCCTCAGGAGGATGCAGCCCATGAATTTGGGCACGACCTTAGATAAACAAAGACCGTTTTTCTTCCTTTCCCTCCACATCCTGATTGGTCAGCTCCAGAGTTGATCCTGGACAAACTTCATTATCACGACGCAGGAACAACACGCGATGTCAGATAGACAGGTTATTGCATGTATGACTGCAAGTGTTTACTGATCATGTAACAAAGAGATGTTCTTTAACGGCCAATCAACCACCTGAAAATACAAAAGCTGGGGACATAAACCAATGGCTGACGTCACAGTGGCTATAGGCTGTGTTTTAAATACAACCGTGATGCTAAATCTATGATAAGAACTTTACCGCAGCCTCATACGTGGGACCTTCAAAAAGCTACGATGGTGTTGGAGATCAAGCTAAAAGCTTTTAAGGGGAACGTTTGCTAATATTTGCACGGTGGCTACGTCCTTGTTTCCACACTCTGTGGCGTGAGCAGCGGTTTGTTGTTTATCTCAGTTTAAAACAAAGCAGTTTGGAGGCACATTTTACTTCCCAGACCATCAGTTTTATTTTGTTTTTCTTGTTAGCCTCTCCTGACAGCTCACTTCTGCTCTAGCATCTATAAATCAAGCGAACCTTTAGCCTTTGTGAGCACTGTGTGTGGGGTGCTGCTTCAACAGATGCAACAAAGATGGAGGAGGAGGAGGACGAGGTGACAGTGTAGGGGGGTTAAAGAGAAGCTTGGGGAGGAGGAGGAGGAGTGAAGATGGATGCGGGGTCGTTCCGGGATGTGCTGTTTTAAATAAACGTTGCTGTATCGACTACAGCGCCTGTAAATCCTGCTGCAGCCCGGCCGCCCCACAGGCACACTTATCATGACACACACACACACACACACACACACACACTCTGATGCATAGATGCTGCAGTCGCGCTGCTTTATGGCTGCATATATACAGCGTGTCAGGCAGATAACTGTCCTCCTTCACACCGCAGGTCATGAAATAACCGACGTTCCTCAGCAGCAGCAGAACCACGCGCACATGAAAAACTTTATCAATCAGTCAAACTTTATTAGTATAACACATTCGTACAGGTCAGCATGACTCAGAGCGCCTCGCGGGGGATTTATTAAGCCGATACGAGGACAGATCAAATGTAAACACAACAGAGTGAAGCTGGAAGTCGGAGTGAAACGAAGGAAGCTAAAGTGGATTAAACTCGACAGGATGCAACAAATCTGAAATGATTCACGAGCGTTTTCTGAACCATCCATCAGAGTTTGGGCGGGCTGGTTTCCCTCGAGCAGATCCAGGTTTCACTGCGTTTCTGTGATAATTAACTTGACAAGATTTGAAACTTGCTGCAGATACATAATCCATAAAGCTTACAACGTATTATTGCTAATGAACACACACATTGTGTTCAGGAAGCACTGTCCTGAAGTCTCGCTCTATCGCATGAACTGTATGTCAGAGCTGCATTAATTATTCATGCCATTCAGTGAGGAGCTGGAAACGTTCCTCAGGGATTTGGGTCCATATTGGCACAACAGCCTCACAGAGCTGATGCACATTTGTTTACTGCATTTGTGATACGAATCCTGCTGCACCACAGCCCAAAGGTTCCTGAGGTCCGGTGAATTTGGAGTCCATTTGAGTGCCGTGAGCTCGGGCGGCGTTTTGTGAGCTGTGTGAATTGTAACCTCAGTTTCCTGTTTTTAGCAGAAAGGCGTTGAACGATCCTCTGTAAACCCTACAGACGGTTGTGTCCGTAAATCCCTGCAGTACTCTGTCGAGCTCATCTGGGATCAACAACCATACAACATTCAAAGTCACTGAAATCCCATTCCTTTCCATTCTGATGTTTGAACTTTAGCAACTCCTGAGTTGGTGCCATGTGATTAGCTGATTAGATATTTGTGTTAGCAAGCAGCTGAACACCTGATACCTGCTGAAGTGGTGAGTGTGGCGTATACCTCAGTGTTAGTAATAGCAAAGCTGAGTTGGATGTAAAGCTCCATCAGTGTCAGATAGATGCTGCATAGCTAATTTACAGCTAGCTGGCTAACTGCCACCATGTTGGCTGTTACTTTGGAAAGCAAGTGTTACTTACACATCTTTGTTTTGTGCCACTGACGTCTAAAATCTTGTGTAGTTTAGTTGAAATATGTGTCATGGATCAGTTTAGCTGCTGAAAGTAGCTAGCCAATTATATCCGAGTTAGCTGGCTAGCTTTAACTTAGCTGCAGTGCCTGATGTTAGCTAACCTGATGTTAGCTAACATCAGGTTAGCTAACATCAGGCACCGCAGCTAACCTGATGTTAGCTAACATCAGGCCTAACCTGATGTTAGCTAACATCAGGTTAGGCCGTCTTTCTTGCGCCTGATGTTAGCTAACCTGATGTTAGCTAACATCAGGTTAGCTAACATCAGGCGCAAGAAAGACGGCCTTTTATCCTCTTGTGTGTCATTTCGTGACATTTGTGATTAGTGAACTCTATTTCTAAGCTAATACTAGCTAGTGTTGCTAACTGTTGGAGCTAAAAAGGGAAATAGAGGTGTTCTGAGTGGGTACGAGTGTCTAACCCTTCACTCAAATTTATTGTGCATCGTACAGAAAAGACTCCACAGGCTGTTGGAGGCAGCCGAGAGATTCGGGGAAGATCTTATTGCATTAAAATAGTTAGTAATACATGAGTGCACGTTTATCATGGCAGTAGACTAGCCTAAAAGGTTTAGTCTCTACAAAGTAAGATAAAAATGATATACTTAGTCCATTATTGGGTGCATAATTTACTGTGGACATAAAAAAAAAATCATATAGTCATGCATCACAGGGTAACATCTTTAAAACTCTGTCATTATAAGGATAGAAGTGAGTTTAATGTTCGTCTACGGCTCATAAAACATGTTAATTGATGTGTATTTTTACTGCGTTAAACCGTCACCACTCTGCACTTCATTCAGGGAGAATAACGGCGAGAGGCGGGCGTCCCAGGTTGTGTAACTGTCTGTGCTGACGAGTGAGTTGTGTGTGTCGTGAACAGGAAGACAGACGTGAGCCGCAGGAAGTGGTCACAGTGCCAGAGAGGGACTCCCTCTGATGGGAGGGGGTGAGTGACACTGATGCTCCTGCAGAGGCGGCGAGAGAGAAGCCACCTGCTCATTCACACGCCGTCGGGTTTCCATCACTTCAGAGGACATCACATGACTTCTGTTCATTTCCTGCAGAGGAAACAAAACAGGTCAATAATTGGGAAAGACGCCATCATTGCCCCGGAGCCCTCCCGCCTACGGGTACCACCATCAGGCCGTCACTGTGAAGTTTAACCTTTAAAAATAACCTTCGTCCTCTCATTAACGTTGACACACACAGTACGGACGCACACACAGACTCGTACAGAAACAAATAGATAAATGAATTCGGGGACATGCCAGACGTCAAACAGTCCCTCAGTGTAAGCGCCTGTTTACATGCAAGCTGTCCTCAGACGTGCACAACATATACTTATAGTTTTATTTAGATACAGCCGGACCTGAATCAAACCGTCTTCAGTTGGCTAATTTACATTTTTAGAGTTGGTAATGTGACCGTGTTGGTTTGTGTCACCTCTGACTTTGACTGCTGTCTCTTTCTCCATCTTTGGTTTCTGCACAGGAATAATAAAAACTAAAGTGATCACTCAGGCTCCTGTATATGCAGCAGGGTTTGGATTAAACAGGATTTAAATGAACGCTTGGCCAGCTGGTTGCATTAGCAGTTAGCATTAGCAGTTAGCATTAGCCTGTGAATGGGAATGGCAGTGATGCTGCTGTAGATTAACCTCTACAGCTACGTTCCTACGCTCACCTCCAGCTCCGCCTTGGACTGGATGAGGAGCTCGATCTTTTCAGAGGAGCTCAAAATAGAGCCACTACTCCTCCACATCAAAAGGAGGCAGTTAGATGGTTTGGGTATTTGATTAGAGGCCCTGCAGCATCAGGGCCTCCTCCTTCTGGAGGAGGCGGCTGCCCCGTCACCTGTACTGTATAAGCAGCAGAAAATGGATGGATGCTATTCGCCTGTAACTTTCCTAAACAGCCTTTTTGACGTTTGACGTTTGCTGGATGAATTTATGTCCTGTCCGTGTGCACAGAGCGGTCAGGTACAGTGCGTCTCTGTGCCCGCAGGCCCCTCCCTGCTCCTCGCTCCCTCTGCAGTGTGTAATTTATCGCCTCTCTCCATCACGCCGTCACTTTTTACAGGCTGAATGAATCCCTCTGCACTAAAGCCGCTGCTGGAGAACGCCTCTGTGTGCGTTTGTGTGACGCTTTACGTCTTCGTGTCACTCGCACGGCGCTGAACTTCACGTCTGACTGACGTCCGTTTCATCACGTGCGTGTGCGTGTTCACGTGACACTGTAACCTCAGCGCGCCGTGTTTCCCGTAGTCTTCGTTTTTTGTCACATCCAGACTTCTTTTCTCCGTCTTTCTGACGCTCGTTGGACTTTTTTCCCTCTCTTGTCGTGTTTGGACGGAGCGCCGCAGCGCGTCCTTGGCGCCGTCTCTCTTGCCACCTTTCTTCAGCTGGCAGCTTCAGAAGTCACATCACAGCTTCACCGTTGGCTGCAGCCCGATGCTGGTTAGTCAGAACAACTTACTGGCAGCCAAACAAGGGAATTTCTCAGCAACTTTCACACATGATGAATCATGTTTCACTTCCTCCATCGCCACACATTTTATCTGCAACAGTAATTTGTCACATTTCTCTTGTTGGATACTTTATTTGTTCATTTATTAAAGAAACAGCAGAGTGTGGAAACGGTTTTTACCCACCGCCGCACACAGATTGGACGCTCTCCTTTGACTCAGCCGCTCGTGTGCTCATCTTTAAAAGACTAATCCTGGTCTGAACCTTAAGCCTTGCTCAGAAAAAGACGTGTGGGAAGTTATTTTTGTTGTTTCCAGTACGTGTTCCTTCTTCTGAAGCCTGTGCTGGATTTGGGAAAAGGGTGTTTGAATACACGCCTCCCTCTGCTGGGACGCGGCTAAAGAGTTTGTCCAAGTCTCTTGATCGCACATGGACATCGCAGGCCTCTGCATGTGAAAGCAATGAAAGCTTGAGTACGTCAGGAAATCAGAGAATCGGGCGTCTCAGCAGGTCCACCAAACCTCCGCCTGATCCTCATCAATCTGCTCCTCCTGTGGGTGGAGGGTCGTTTCGACTGATCCCGATTTTGGCTCGATGAGTGACAGGACGTTGGTGGGTGGATGGATCCTTCAGGCACACTCTAAAGCCAGTCCTCCACCTGCTGCACCTCACAGAGGACCTCCACGTCAAACGAGGACTGCAGATACCCACTGCAGTCTGAGACGGAGGACTTGGAGTCTGTCCCAGTGTGCACTGGGAGTCTCGAGGGTTAAATCTGCAGCTCTGGAGGAATAAACTCAGCAGCTTTGTGATCTCTGTGCTCCATGAGACAAAAAGGACGACGACTCACGGCGCCGTGGGAAACATCTGGGTTTAAACAGAAGTCTTATTGTGTAAACACCTCCGAGCTGGAGGGAATCGTCGTTTCCCTGAAATCATCTGCTCGGGGGAACGAGTTCCTGGCACTCTCTCCATCCTGTTTTCCTAAATTAAATGTTCCAGAAGGTCAACAGCCGTGTCAGAGTCTTCTCAGACACACTGACTCCAGCTGTTAAACATCCTAATCTGTGTGTGTTTGGACATGGCTCGGGTGAACGAACATGGAGCTGAGCAGAGCGGCGTGTTTACCCGTACACAGCCGCTCTGCCACAGGACTCATTAAAATTTGATCTGATCTAATATTTTGCTTTGCTCGACTTCTCGACTCCTTCTTTAGAGTCTCTCTCTTCCTCTCTCTGCTCTCAGGTATATTAATTTGGTCACTATGATGAGTGACCTTTGACCTCACTCAAAGGTCACTCAGGTGTGTAACCTGAAATAGAAACTAAGAGCAGCTTTTTGTTTTGTAAAGGCTGAAGATTGAAGTGATATTAGAACATAAAGGAAATGAAGAAACACGAACTCTGACGTTACAGTCTGATGTTTGGTTGACCCATCCACCAACCCCACCTCCTCCTCCACCTACAGGGAGCTCTTTGGGGTTTTGCTGAGACCTTTGAACTCTTCCAAACTTCAGACCGTCACAGCCAGATTAAAAAAGCTGAAACGACAGCCTCACAAAGCTCATGAGCCCAACAGGAAGTGTGTCCATCGTTGTTTTCATCGATTGGTTCTGATCTAATGACAATCTTCTCGTTGGGGATGATTCTTCATTTTCACACTTCCTGATGCTGTTACACTGATATGATTATGATGGATTTCTTTTCGCCACAGTCAAAAATTGGAGGCACTACCAAAGCGTTGTGTAATGTTGTTTATAACTCCAGAAATCACAATAATTTATTTCCTTCTCTGGAAGCTTCAAACGTATGAAGCGTTCAGCCGGCGGTCCGTAAAGCGCCTCGTGTTTCCATCCATCTGTGGTAACTGCAGCTTAATGCCAGCTCTGCAGTTTATTACATAAACCATGTGTATTTACTCTACATGCGTGTCCGTGTGTGTGGGCGCTCATATGTGCATGTGTGGTGGCGGCGTTTGGCGCCATGGGAACAGGCATATGGTGCTGATCGCATGCTAGGAAGGTCAGCTCCGACGAGAGGAAAAAGGAAGAGACGGAAGCTGAGACGGAGGCAAGTTTTGGACACGTTTTCAGAGTGACGCTCGAGAGAAGAAAGATGGAGGTGTTGTGTCTTAAAAATCATTAGACTGAACCTGGACAGCGGCAGGTACGCCCACCGCAGGTCGACTGGATAGGTCACATGACCTTTAGTCAGAAAGATGACAGACGCCTTCACGTTTCGGTAGAGGAAGAACATTATATATATATATATATAGTATATACATATACATTGAAATTGAAATACATATAAATGGAAGTCTTTATTTGTTTTTAACATTTAACCACATGAAAACATAAACAAAACAACAAACAAAACAACAACAGAAAAGAAAAAAGGAAAGACAGCTTCCAATCCCATGGTTCATTCACTTTTGTATGTTGGGTCTATTTTCAATACTAACTATCAGTACACCCGCAAAAAAAGGACAATAAAATCTAATTCTTAAGTTATTCCATTACTGAGTGCCTACACAAACATACAACGCAGCAAGCATAAAGTTTAACTAAAGATAACTGCCCTGACCAAATAAATTCCAACCATCTCAGCCAAAAACACGAACCAATGATTTGTCAAAACCCTCCCCATCATCATTAATCCTCGCCAATTATTTTCATATGACACCATTTTCAGCGTATTTTGTTTCCACCTATTATATTCTGGAGGAGATGGTTCCTTCCACACACTGAGAATAACTCAGGCCGCTGCAATCACCCCCACCTTTATAACCACAAAGTCATATTTTGAAACCCCAGGTAACACCGACCGATCCCCTAATAAGCACAGTCTTGGTGACAAGGGTATCATCAAACCCTTGATCCTATTTTGTCCAATACTTTTTGCCAAAAGGGATAAACTTTCCCACATTCCCAAATAGCATGCATGAATGTTACTGGATCTGAGCTACATTTCCAGCATATATTACTGGGACTGATTCCTATTCTATAAAGTTGGTCCACTGAGAGATTTAAGATTTTACTCATTTTACTCCAGCGTGTGGCATTGATCAATAAATCAGTAAAAAGCTGTTTCAAAGCTTTGGTATAATGCAAGAAAGTATCTTTATGAAGCTCAGTAAACCTAATAAAACAAAAGAAAATGATACAATCAGTGTAACAAAAACCAATCAGTGCAAATATCAGGATGTTATTAAAGTGACTTGATCGAATGGCCGACCTGGACTTTCTATGACATGTTGCACTTCAGTGACTAAACCTGGGTCGAGTCAGAGCCAGGCTGAAGCTAGAAGTCTCCAGAAAGTAATTTATGAATTACAGATTCCACGTTATTAAAACATGTAATAGAAACATAAGAGGACCCGAAACGCTGCCCTGAGGGACTCCACATGTCAGATGTTAACTTCTTGATCATTTGTCCTTGAAGCCTTGACCGTCTGAGGACAAATATGAGGCAAACCATTTCAGGTTGGACCCACACTGACCTCCCATCATTAAACCGATGCTTGTTTCCTCTCTTTGCCCCTCAGGCTCAATGTTTCAGTTCACAGAAGTGTATTAATATCTATGACGCTGACAGTAGAGCCCACGAACACATTAAAGCTCCACAGAGAGGACGTCTGTTCTGGTCTTTACATAACCTTTCCTTTAGCGGCAGTTTTCAAACAAATTATGAACGGTGTGTACAAGACAAATCATGGTCGAGCTGCCGTGACCTTTACCGAATATATTAATGCTCCTCTGAGGAAGAATTTGTTGATTTGTCGGCTTTTATTCAATCTTTGTTTGGTGCTGTCTGGCGTGATGAACAGTGAAGCCTGCGGGCGATTCAGGCTGTGTCACCTCAGAGTAATACCTCCCGACTTCATCATCCTGTTAAAGTCAGAATAACCTTGAGATGTGTTTTCTGGAAGAAACAGGTTTGTGTGTGTGTGTGTGTGTGTGTGTGTGTGTGTGTGTGTGTGTGTGTGTGTGTGTGTGTGTGTGTGTGTGTGTGTGTGTGACCTCAGTGCTGGCCTGTACGGTTCAGTATAATATGACACCAGCTGCAGAGGAAAGGTAAAAAGCTTCTTGGATTTAGGAACGATAATCCTTTCTGCTGCAATGCCACTGCAATGCAACACCCTTTGTCTTATTCAGGGATGCTCCTCAAGAGTGTGTGTGTGTGTGTGTGTGTGTGTGTGTGTGTACAAATATTTGAGGGGTGTGGATAAAAGGGCGATTGTGTCGCCTCCTGTCAGAGGATAAATGATGGAAACAAGTAAAAGGATGGCGCCTCGTTTTAACCTTTGCTGTTTTCGATGTTTGTCCATTAGTGCAATTATAAATGAAGCCGCAGCCGCAGCGCTCACCTGATCTGACCTCCGCTGAGACGCTGCCGTTTTATTTTTACGCCTCTGATTCACGTCCTCCTCATTTCCCTCCCCACCCTTTTCACCGCAAATGATAAATTCGGAGACTGAAGCCTCTTTGATTGATCGGCGAACACCTGAACCCGGCAGCAAACAGCAGGCAGCCGCAGTCAGAGAGGAGCGGGTGAACACGGCGGAGCATTTATGAGCTGAAGAGACGGATATTTACCACAGGAGTCGGCCGAGACCTAAGACGACCTTAAGAGAAGCAAATATGAGTAATCAGATCGAGAAACGTGATTCTGTCCCTGCACATCATTTCATTCAGAAATTGAGCATCTTTAGGAGTTTTGGTGCCCTTTAGTGACCCAACACAGCCCCAGGAAAGCTGTTTTCAACACGCTGATGGCATATGATTACATATTATTATCAGTTTAACAGGAATAGGAAGGGAAGAGGCAGTCCTGTCAAGGTCCAGACGGGCTGCCAGGTGAGAGGCAACCTGTGCAGTCATCATGCAGTGTTGCACACTCGCAGCCTACTGCAGAGAAGACAGACAGGCCACGCCCATCGCCACAAACAGATTGTTGCAATGTGTAGATGATCTGTGTTTAGCAGCAGCAGTTTGGAGACTGGTTGCCTCCCACCGGGCGACCGGTGCGATCAAAAGTGCAACATCTTCCATCTCTAGGTGACCTTGTTGCCTGGCGACATCTCGTTCCTCGTTGCTTTCCAAGCTGTCGAAACACAACGAGACCTTTAAACAAACGTCGTTTTTCAGGCGACGTTTTCATGGCGATAAAACTACAGCTGATGTTTGTGTTTATAACATGAAACCAACATTTTTCACATATTTTCTTGTTTTGTTTTGCAGCTTCATGGATTTGTCATCATGATATTCGCCCCATCAGCCCTCCCTTATCTTCAGCCTTGGCCCCGCCCTCTTCTTCGCCACCTCCTGTCAGAGTTCTGGCCTAATGGCTGCGCAGCGTCATGGAGACGGCTGAGCACGAAGGGCCACGCCCCTCAGTCTGTGATTGGTCAGGACTCGGTGCAGGTGTTAGGCCAGTCATACCCGCGTGATGACTTCACCAACGTCACTCCGAAGATCTTGGAAAAGGTGGGCCGCAACCTCCACAACCAATCCCATCATCCTCTCTGGCTGATCAAGGAGCGCATCAAAGCTCACTTCTACAGGTAGGCAGCGAGTGCAGGTGTTCACAGATACCTGGGAACTGATGACGGCTCAGGATCCTCGTCTCTGCTAACAGCAGTGCGTCCTCGTCTCTCCTCGTAGCGTTTCTGTTTTCAGGATAAATGCTGACTAACCCTCTGCAGGCTCCGTGGGTCTCTGGGGACAGTCGAGTGTAAATTTGGCTGCAGTGAAATATCGTTAAAGCTGCTGCTGATTCTCGCCATCAGAAATCTAACACAGCGACAGCGAGCGCATTGATGCTGCATTCAGAAGTCATTAAGCAGTCACTGCGAGTGTGAGCTGACATTGGTTTATGACTCTGCCTTTTAGCAGGTCGTGACCTTTAGTCTTTAGAAAAGCCTGCGTGCTCTGATAGCAGCAGGTGACGAGGAGACCCCAGAGCTGCTGGGTGATCTCCTCGCTGCTCCTCGTTACTCCTCGTTACTCTCACTTTCCCTCCTCCTTGTTCCCTCCCTGACTTACACCCTGCCCACCAGCCTTTGGTTGATCGATAAAAACATCTAAAAAGCATTTAGTTTACGTTTATTTGTGACAAGGAAACCATCAAATTTTTCAACCTCAGAAGGTTCATGGGTGGAGTGAAGTGCAGAGGGTTGGTGTGACTGAGGAGGATGCTGAGAGCAGCTGGAGGAAGAAGAAGAAACAAGAACAATCTAACAGAGCAGACACGTCTTTGATACGGACGTTGGTGAAGCTCATGTATGTGCATGTAGATCATCTATGTGCGTGTAGATCATGTATGTGTGTGTAGATCATGTATGTGCGTGTAGATCATCTATGTGCGTGTAGAACATGTATGTGCGTGTAGATCATGTATGTGCGTGTAGATCATATATGTGCGTGTAGATCATGTATGTGCGTGTAGATCATGTATGTGCGTGTAGATCATATATGTGTGTGTAGATCATCTATGTGCGTGTAGATCATGTATGTGCGTGTAGATCATGTGTGTGCGTGTAGATCATCTATGTGCGTGTAGATCATGTATGTGTGTGTAGATCATGTGTGTGCGTGTAGATCATGTATGTGCGTGTAGATCATGTATGTGCGTGTAGATCATGTATGTGCGTGTAGATCATGTATGTGCGTGTAGATCATATATGTGCGTGTAGATCATGTATGTGCGTGTAGATCATGTGTGTGCGTGTAGATCATCTATGTGCGTGTAGATCATGTATGTGTGTGTAGATCATGTGTGTGCGTGTAGATCATGTGTGTGCGTGTAGATCATGTGTGTGCGTGTAGATCATCTATGTGCGTGTAGATCATGTGTGTGCGTGTAGATCATGTGTGTGCGTGTAGATCATGTGTGTGCGTGTAGATCATGTGTGTGCGTGTAGATCATCTATGTGCGTGTAGATCATGTGTGTGCGTGTAGATCATCTATGTGCGTGTAGATCATGTGTGTGCGTGTAGATCATGTATGTGCGTGTAGATCATGTATGTGCGTGTAGATCATCTATGTGCGTGTAGAACATGTATGTGCGTGTAGATCATGTATGTGCGTGTAGATCATATATGTGCGTGTAGATCATCTATGTGCGTGTAGATCATGTGTGTGCGTGTAGATCATCTATGTGCGTGTAGATCATGTATGTGCGTGTAGATCATGTATGTGTGTGTAGATCATGTATGTGCGTGTAGATCATCTATGTGCGTGTAGAACATGTATGTGCGTGTAGATCATGTATGTGCGTGTAGATCATGTATGTGCGTGTAGATCATATATGTGCGTGTAGATCATGTATGTGCGTGTAGATCATGTGTGTGCGTGTAGATCATCTATGTGCGTGTAGAACATGTATGTGCGTGTAGATCATGTATGTGCGTGTAGATCATGTATGTGCGTGTAGATCATATATGTGCGTGTAGATCATGTATGTGCGTGTAGATCATATATGTGCGTGTAGATCATGTATGTGTGTGTAGATCATGTGTGTGCGTGTAGATCATGTGTGTGCGTGTAGATCATGTGTGTGCGTGTAGATCATCTATGTGCGTGTAGATCATGTGTGTGCGTGTAGATCATGTATGTGTGTGTAGATCATGTGTGTGCGTGTAGATCATGTGTGTGCGTGTAGATCATCTATGTGCGTGTAGATCATGTATGTGTGTGTAGATCATGTGTGTGCGTGTAGATCATGTGTGTGCGTGTAGATCATGTGTGTGCGTGTAGATCATCTATGTGCGTGTAGATCATGTATGTGCGTGTAGATCATGTATGTGCGTGTAGATCATGTGTGTGCGTGTAGATCATGTATGTGTGTGTAGATCATGTATGTGCGTGTAGATCATGTATGTGCGTGTAGATCATGTATGTTCGTGTAGATCATGTGTGTGCGTGTAGATCATGTGTGTGCGTGTAGATCATGTATGTGTGTGTAGATCATGTGTGTGCGTGTAGATCATGTATGTGCGTGTAGATCATGTATGTGCGTGTAGATCATGTATGTGCGTGTAGATCATATGTGTTAAAGGCAACACGTGACCTGTTGGTCAAACAGTCAGTAAGCTAAGCTAACGTAGCATAAAGCTAAACACAGCATGTTACATTAAGTACAGATTTCCTCAGTGTGGACCTTAA
>NC_140447.1:32358500-32381000 GCF_963576455.1 Neolamprologus multifasciatus | reverse complement strand
AGAACGTTTGGTTTTGATTTGCAGCAGCGTGCGTGACATCATCACAGCAGAGAGACGTGTGCACAGAGGAGGTCGGGGTGGGTGGAGGGCTCCATAACACATCACATTCAACACTTTTCAAAGGTTGGCTGACTTTAACCTGGCAGAGCTCCACCAGCCTGCCCTCTGTGCACACTCCCACCTCCTACATGGATGTTCAGGGTGGAGCAGCTTTCAGCTCACTTTCACTCCTCGGGAGTCCTGGCTCCTTCACAAACACATGTGTGTGTCTGTGTGTGTGTGTGTGTGTCTGTGTGTGTGTTTGGGCCCTTAAGGCAAATTAAAGTCATGGTTGTCAGACGTGAAGCCTGTGTGTGTGTGTGTGTGTGTGGGGGGGGGGGGGGGGGCATTGCAGCATTGCAGCAGAGCCAATGCTCTTGACACCCAGACACACACACACACACACACACACACACACACACACACACACACACACACACACACACACACAAACTCTCCTCACCCTCTGCACCTCCCCGACATATCCACTGCAGCAGTGTGCCTCCGTTACCTTGGAAACCACTCATTCAGCCCCCCCCCCCCCCCCCCCCCCCCCCCCACACACACACACACTCCCCCCTATCCTACACACACACACACGTTTCTGGAGCAGTGAGAGACAATGAGGAAGAGCTGGCAAAGAAAACAAAAAGATGTGAGGAAGAGGAGGAGGAAGGGGGCGAGGAGGCCTTGAGTTAATATGAGGAAGAGAGGGGGGGAGACTAAGGAGGAGTGGGGAAGGCAAGGATACGAAAGGAAGTGAGGATGCAGGAAAGGGAGGACAGAAAGGAGGCATCATGGTACGAGGAGGTGGGAGGATTAAACGAGTGGCAGGACCTCGTCCCCGCAAGGAGGCGGCAACAGGGGACACCAGTTGGTGTGTGTGTGTGTGTGTGTGTGTGTGTGTGTGTGTGTTATTTAATGGTGTGGAAGCGTGACTGCCATATGTGTTGCCTGAGGCCCCGTGTGATGAGGGAGCGAGTTAATAAGAGGAGGAGGAGGTGAGGAGACCAGGAGAGGAGGAACGAAGGAGGAGAAATAAGGGTGGAGAAAAAGGGAGGGATGGATGGAGACGACAAAATGAGATTTTAATGGAGACGGAGGGGTGGAGGGATGGAGGGGTGGAGGGGTGGAGGGAGAGAGATGAATGTCTTCATTAATTCACTGATGAGGGGGCAGGGGGAGGGGGGGCTATTTCTTCTTCTCTGCTTATTTATTCATCAGGGTTCCCCAGAGAAGGAGTCCCCACACGCACACACATACACACGCACACACACGCACGCGCACACAGAAACGTGCGTGCGCACACGTGCACGCGCACACAGAAACGTGCACGCGCACACATGCACACGCACACGAGACAGAGAAGTGTGTGTGCTTGAGCTTGGCTTCAGTTTCTCTCCAACATAAAATCATAAACATAAAAGAAGGACGTAGCTTTGAGTACTGAGGCTCTTTAAACCTGCACTCTTTGTAACAGCCAGCAGGGGGCGACTCCTCTGTAACTTGTTCTTGGATTTTAGGGGCGGGGCCCTGTGGATGTGCCCTTTCCCCTTGATCACCAACATGGTGAAGCTCAAAATAATCAAATCGAGGCTTGGAAACCAAGACAAAATCATCAAATAGTTACTTTAAATTTCACTAAAACGCTGTCGTTCTGGCTCGTGTTGATTCAAAGGCGCCGCCATCAAAGCTCAAACTCAGATGATGGCGACTGTGGAGGACGTCACAGATGTTTCTGAAGCTAACGGGAGCTCGTTAACATCTGTCTGCAGCTGCCTTCCGAACCCCCTCCACCCAAAGATGCTGGACGTTATGTAACAATGTTTTAATCAAATGTTGAGACTGTAAAACCGTGACATCACTGTGGCGCCAACCATCTTCTATATACAGTCTTTTAGCCCGTCTACCTGCTCTGCACCTCTGCCTCACTTTGAAAAACATTCAGTGTTCAACAAAGTGTATTTTATTTCTAAGTCATTACATTTGTACTCGATTATTCCATGTTTTTGATTTAATTGGTTGGCTTCCATCTTCAGTATACAGTCTGTGCTTCTTTGTGTGTCTTTGTTTGATTCTTCCAGTGAAGTGTGTATTCAACATTTATGTGTCTGTGATTCTGCAGTGTGTGTGTGTGTGTGTGTGTGTGTGTCTCAGGGGTTTTCCCTGCAGTGTCAGCGTGCAGCATATGGGACTTGGCACTAATGACCACACCTCCTCGCCAAACTCTGACTCACAGACGCCCCCCCAACCCCCAGGGGACAGGGTGGCGTGTGTGTGTGCACGTGCCTACATCTGTGTGTGTGTGTGTGTGTGTGTGTGTGTGTGTGTTAAGGGTGGAAGCTGAAATCTGATTAAAGTCATGTTGGCAACAATTAACGGCCTCTCAAACCGCCTCCTGGTCCTGTGGGACGTAGTGTGTGTGAGGTTCAGGTGGCTGTATTCAGTCTTAATCCAACGCCCCCCCCCACCTCTGAATAAATCATGTGACCCCTCCCCACCCTCCATCCGTCCTCCTCTCATTAAACCTCGTCTGTCGCCACTGCTCGCCTTGTTTTCCTGATGAGTCGACACTTTATTCCCACACTCCTCTCTGTTCGGATGGAAGGATGGCGAAGCCTCACAAGCGTGACGACCCGTCTCCTCCCCTGTGTTTTTAGGCTTGTAAAGTCCCGCCTCCTCCTCCTGACCTCTGACCTCTCTGCTGTTTTTTTTTTGTTGTTTTTGTGGTTTTCTCGCCGCTCCTGTCCGTCCTCCATCTTTTAGTAATTTTATTCTTTCAGTAAACTTTCTCCTTCCTTCCTTCCTTCCTTCTGTCCTTTCACCCCTCCTCTCTTCCTACACTTCCACTTTATTTGGTCTTTCCTTTCCTCCCTCCTGATTCGTTCATCCTTCTGTTTTTATTTATCCAACAGGAACTTTTCCTCATGCCCTTTCTTGTGATTCTTTCATCTTTTCTCCTTCCTCACCTTTCATTCACCACACACACAGGGACACACACACAGGGACACACACACAGGGACATACACGGACACACCCACAGGGACACACAGACACACACACAGGCCGTGTGTGTCTGTGTGTGTGTGTCTGGGGTTTGCAGAGGGCAGAGCAAACATTTGTTTGTGCAGCGATCCATCTCAGCCCGGCCTGCTTCCTCCATAACAAACAGAGGGGGGAGGAGGGGGGGGGGGGGTGATGGAGGGAGGTTTGATTCACCTGACAGGTAAACGCAGAGGGAGGGTTTGTTTGAAAACACTACACGTGTGATGCTGCGGATCAGCTCAGGCTCATCTGCTAACGACGCTAATAAAACCTGCACACGGCTAACGATGTTAGCAGCTCGCTAACCGCTAATCATGACACTGTGACCTTTTCGCAGAGAAATACCTGACACCGTCAGGTGACATTTCAAACAAACCTGGGCAGTTTTGGACTTGATCGTTTTCCAGGAGCTTAAAGGCTGAGCTGTGTTAGCTGCTTCATGAGCTAACAGGTTAGCTTTAAATGCTAACATGTGACTCCCTGTAGGATAGCGTGCACATCATTTCCTCTGAATCACATGATTTAACTAACTCAACAGACTCTCCACTATGAGCCAAAACAGAGAGCGTCTCTGTTTTAGCTTCTCCTCATTGGTTAGCTGTTCATTACAGAGCTGATGACGCCGGCCGTGACCTGAGGTTTGAAATCTAATAACATCCTATTTTTATAAACAAGCCTTCTCTTTAAGCTCTTCTTATGCTGCCAGTTTAATCTTCTCTGCTTCATGAAAACTTTAATTTTTGCTTTTACTATATTAGCTGTAATTTTACTGTATTTATCCTTCACTTTGAATCTCCTTGTGAAGCTAATCGTCATCTCCCAACTCTGTGTAACCTTGAAAGAAAAGACCAATCCAGTGGATACCATGTGCTGCAGAGGCAAACGCGTTTGGTGTGTGGATCGAACCGTGAACAGAGATCACTCTGGTTTAGTCCCCTCCCCTCAGTTACCTGTGAATTATCTGAGAGTTTGCTCTTCACCTAGTTAGCGCCAACTAATTACTTTTTTATACATCTATCGTATTTTAATTCTACTACATAGCTTTGCATTGTACAGAATAATCTTAATGTTATCCTGGTAACTTGATTCTAATTGGAAACAGACGACCACATGAAGAAAAGCAGATAAAATGCAGGAAATCGAGTATTTGCAGCGATGTGAAGGCTGAGCTGCAGACGCACAGAGACTCCTTACCTCGACGGCGTGCTGTTAGCGTGTGTTTTCTGTGTTAGCTTGATGTTTAATGCATGCGTGTGTGTGAGAGGCAGCCTGTTTTCTGGCTGAGCAGCCTCGTCCTGACTCTTAAATATTGAAGCAGTGTAAGTGAGCTCTGCAGAGATCCAGCCCCGCTGCTGCTAAAAATACCCCTGCAGATAAAAATAGATCACATGTCACGGTGAAGGGTTTAATTTCATTCACACCAAAAACGTGCCTGTGCTCGCTTTTCAGATCGCAGCTCCGTGTCTGTTCAGAATGAGGTCGGCTTTAATCAGCGAGGACGGCTAACGTGGAGCCTGCTGGCGGCAAATTAACCACGAGATCCCTAAAAATAGTGCGACGGTGGTCCGTCCCCTCGTCTGTTTGTCTGAGCCACAGACAGGAACCAAACAGTTTGTCTTTTTTCTGAGGCCAAAATATATTTTTGGTGCAGAAATTTAAATTTTATTTTGTTTTTCTCAGAAATCTGACCAAGAGCTTTAGGTATGCAGCAAGCTTTGGATCACAGCAGGATCAGTTGTTCCGGCTTTTTTTATCCATTCTAAAAATCATCATAACCCGGTTTTTAAGTCTGATGTCATCAGCTGTTTCCAGGTCCAAACTCTGCTGCAGGTCCCAAAGTCAGACGAACACTGAGAGTTAAAAACGGTCTAAATTCATATTTAATAAAATGATCAGTGTTGCTGCTTTACCAGGTGTAACAATGAAGTTTAACATCCAGGCATCCATGAAAACAGAATTTATTACATTTAACTGAGTTAGAAGTTAGCAGGAAGTTAGCAGGAAGTTAGCAGGAAGTTAGTGTCGAGGTTCTTTTGATTTGGAAGGAAAAGTAAGCGCAGACAGAGTCCCAGGGAGTGTCCAAAAAGTGATTTATTAAACACACGTATTACAGCGCGTGGGAGGCCGGTCTCTTCGCTCATCCCCAAAACAGAAAGCTTTATAGTCTTTATGACGTCAGAACAATTCCTGGACATGATCTTATCAGAACAACAACAACCCTTCCCGGACTCGAAACCAGATGTTCCCCATTTATGGTCATAGAACAGAACAACTGTGTAAGACGAGTGTTCTGTTGTGTAAGATTGTTGGACCAGGCCACCAAAAGGTGAGTGTCCTCATTTGACTTCTTACACTGATCCCATCACTGTACTGGTGCTATGTATGATGAAGCATTGCATCTAGAATGTGACAAATGATACATGATAATAAGGATGATAACTGAATAATGATAATGATAGGTGATAGACTGATGAAGTAATGATGAAATAATGCTTGTGCATGTGAATAATAACATAGTGACAGAAAAATAACATTCCTTTACGTGACAACTCCTCCTCTTGGGCTCGCTTGCGAGACCAACTTACACCAGGATTACAATCTCCTTCAAGGGCATCATAGACTCAGGTGCCGCTGAACCCTTCGAGCCAGAGCTCAGGGCTCTTTCCAGTATTTTCACCAAAACTCGCCGGACCAGAGGGATGAGACAACATCCGATCATTAATATACCAAGAAAAACAACAAAAGAAAACATGACAGACATAACAACACTCTTCCATTGCCCAAAGACAGACGTAAACCAGTCTCCCAGTCCAGTGTTCACACCTGATTGGTCATGCATAGTTTTAGATAACATTTTCAGACTCTCAAGCGCTCTAGTCACCGTACCGTCTCGGGCCGTATTGTTGGGAATGAAAGTACAGCACATGTCCCCAAACATGGCACACACACCACCCTTCTCAGCCAACAACATGTCAAGGGCCATGCGATTTTGGATTCCCATTAACGACGTCGGTCCCAATTGTTCCGCAAGGCCTTCTACCGCGTCCCTGGTGAGATTAGAGAGTCTCAACACATTATAATGAACATAGTTAATGCGACCAACATTTTTGTTTTGAGTTATCCATAGAAACACACTCTCAAAACCGGCCGCTATCTGATTAACTAACTTATATTCAGCTGGAACTCCCCTGGGAACTCCTATTGAGTCAATCCAGGTTGGTGAGTCCCATCTTGGGTCATATTTATGCACACCCCCAACACTTCTCCTACGTCTGGCTGTCAACACACCAGTGTCTTGCTGTGGATCTGTCTCTACCCTATTTCCTATCAGCATTAAAGGTGCTCCTAGGCGCACCAGAGCACATGTTCCCACACTCCCCAGTGGAACCTGCACCAAAAGGGTGTACTGCCCACAATAATAATATAGCCCACCCCTTGCCCAGGTGCCTATAATAGTACTTGGGTCACTTACATTATTGGTAGTCCTGCCGGGGATTGTCCTCTGACACCAGCTTGAATCAATTCTTCCTAACGTATATCTCACACTGTCTGTAGAGAACTCAAAACATGTATAATTATCTTTTTTAGGTGTGAATGAACCTGGTTGTGTACGTTTATCAATTGGCGGATATAAACCTGACAAAGTGGTGCAGTTACCTGTGTTCACTGCCTCTCTAGTTAATCTCAGCATACAATCATAACCCCCCCTCATCCTCTGGATACAGAGCAGCGGGTTCAGTGAACAGACGAGGCCTATCTGTAGCACAAGCAACACAATCAACCACTGCCTGCTCTTTAGCATTTTGAGCCACCCAATCTAACCAAAGATTCCTATCACCAAAACCTGTGGCACGCTCTATTAACTCTTCAGGTTTTAATCTAGTGTAATCTGTGGCAACAAACCATTTCTCTTCTGAGTCCTGGTAAGTAACTGTCTCTAAGGGATCCATTTGCTCTGTGAGATTCATTACAGTGTCATTCCCTACCGGTTTAGATCTTGGATTGAATAAATTCACCCGAATTATCCCCGTTGGATCAGTCCCTGGTTTATCTACCCCTATTACTAAATAGAACGCCCCTCCGTCATAGTTTGCCTCCGGAAGTCTGCTCCACGGTCCTAGGGAGAGAGTGACAGGGTTATGTGTAACAGAATAATCTTTCTGAATGGCTATCCCTTCAAGGGCCTGTGGAACTGTTGGCTGCCATCCTACTCCTGTCCAAGCAACCACATCCTGCCAAGAACACCACTGATCCGTTATATAACTGTAAATGTCTCCTTCCTGTGATGGGCCCCACACAGACTTAGGGTAACACACCATAGGGTGACAACAAATCCACACATCATATGTTCTCCAGCTGCTACCGTCTCCGGGGCATCTAACTACCTCACACAAATCGAAAGTGAACGCTGTCGTGGACCCCTTAACATACCCAAACTCGACTCCCCCACTGGCTTTGAGACACCCATCGTTCCCACCTGAGCCAACCTCGCGCTTGAATTTTCTCAACGGCTCGATCGGTTTGGACTTTGGAGCGGATAGACCTCTGCGTCTGGGCAATTCACCTGTCTGCCAATGAACAAACAAACACGTTACAACACTTATCAACCCCAACATTCCCATTAATTTCCAATTTTCCCACAGTTTCATGATCACTGTCCCCAGGCTCTTTTACTCTTACTTTAAACTTCGTAATAAGAGTATAAAATTATGAGTGTAAACTTATGAGTATAAAAATATGCGATTAACGTACAAAACTATTACGACTCCTTTAAACTATCAATTACTTTAAACTAGAGCCCTAGCCTATCATGAGCCTGGAATGAATTGATGCTCGGCGCGTGACGCTCCTCTTCTTTCTTCGTCTCCCCAGGTAGACTGCTGGGGAGAACCGCTGCACAGGGGGAGAGGATTATTCTGCCTCTATGTTCCCCCTCGTGTTACTTTGGGTGGAGCTTATCTCGAGTAAGCTCTCGTCCGCCACTGCGCATTGAGACCAATGGAACCAGGTCTCACCCTTTCCCTTCAACCGAACCGCACTGGTAGTACGAGCAGTCACCTCAAATGGCCCCGTCCACCTCGGATCTCTCCACTTGCGCTTAATGACCTTCAGCCACACTGCTTTGGCGTCGGGGACGGACCTATCCACCGCATTCACCCCTACTCCAACCTGTTGTGTGAAACTAGACACAAGAGCTTTTAATTCTTTCCAACATTCAGCATGTTTTCTATTACTTTTTATACTTTCTTCCGCCGGGACTGTTGTCCAAGGACCTGGAAACTGTCGTCCTGTCAACAGCTCATATGGTGTGAACCCTGCCTCTGGTTTAATCACTGGCTTTGGATTGTGCCTCCCACAGATCAGGCACGTCCTAGCTTTCTCCTTAATCATATCCCTCAAAAAGGGATGCCACCAATGGCACAGATGTCTCTCCATCTGGGCCACACCCACATGGCCAAGCCCATGTGCTTCTGCAATCTTCTGTTCCGCTAGGTTAGCGGTCAACACCGGTCGTCCGTCAGGTCCTCGCCAGAGACCTCCTTCTTCCCATGCTCCTCGATTCTTCCAGACCCCCTTCTCTTCCGGGGCCGCCTCCTCTTGGGCCTTCCTGGCCTCCTCCAACATGTTGACTCCTACTTCTTCCTCCACGCTTATCTGCACAATCTGCCATAGTGCTTTATAGCCTGCTGCCTCTTTCGCAGCTCGATCGGCTTCCTGATTTCCTCTGGCCACCATGCCAGTCCCCGAGGAGTGACCTTTACCCTTTATAATACTCACCTCCTCTTGCACATGGCTTCCTCCATGTTTCAGCTCCCCAATGAGACATGTACAAGAATGTTGCACCTTCTCTCTAAAACAATCTCCTGCCAACCTGTAACCTTGTGTAAAAACCTTAGTCAGCAGTTACATGTTAAGCCTGTTTAACTCCCAGCTCAACCTGGAGCCTGTATTCTGCAAAACAAATCTGTTAAATCAAACTTCTTATTTACAACCAACTATAGATCATAAGAGCAATAAAGTATTCAGCACAACAGACAAGTATCATGTGCAGGTTTTCTCCAATCATTAACTCACTATTATTACCATAATTTGTCTCCAATCATGAATCATCCCAATTTACTCCACAATTTACTCAGTGACTTTCCTTAAGCAATGTCACTCCACCCATTTATCACTAGGAGCTCAAAAAGTGGCCAGCTAGTGAGCTCCATGTTGAACTATTCCATAAACACTACATCTCTTATTTGTTTCCTCATGTCACTTGTCTGTTTTCTACCGAATCCTCCACATGCACCCTTAACAAAAGCAAAACAAACATTAGCAACACACATTGACCATCCCGGTGATCAGGCGTCATCACCTATAAACGCAGTTTCTTCACACATAAGCCCAGAAATCCTGCAATAGAAAACCAAACGTCAATCAATTGTCCAGTGGTAAATCACATGATCAAACCACATGAAGAACTGTAACTGTAGAGAAGAAAATGCAAATGTTAGCGCTGCGCAGGTGTATACACTTTCTCACAGTTACCTCTGTGAGCAACACACAACACAAACCCATGAATAACACACCCCTGGTAAATTTACAAACACAGAAAGTGGCATTTAAAAGTTAAATCGGCAGGCCACAGCTCCCGCAACCTCGGATGTTGCTGTCATCTCTCTGCTCCTGTAAAAGAAACACACATAAATTCATCCACCCTTTCGTCCTGTCTAGGTGGAGGTTAACTTTGAGTCGTGGTCAAGTCTTATCAGCTTTTGTCAGCTTTTACCAGTCAGTCAGTTTGTTTTATTTCCATTCATTCATCCATTCATTCTTTCTTTGCTGATAGTGGGAACCATCGTCGCATTTGATCTCCACCCTCAGCAAAATGACGTCATTTCAAAAAGAAAAAGAAGAACTTTAGATCGGATTACCTCGCCGAATCCTTCTTAGGCCGGGACTCTCATTTTCTAATTGTCCCAGATAAGTGGCTTCCCCAGAGCCCATTTTAATATGGAGAAACTCACTTGCAACAATTTTCTTGACGACGTGTAGCGCTTTTAATTCCCAACGTGCAGATCTGCTTAAAGAAAAGAAATTCACAAACAAAATCAGTGCACTGTTCAAAAATAAAAGTAAAATAAAAACGAAAATGAAAAAGCAAAGGACAAAACTGAAAAACAAAAGCAAATAAAAATACAGACGCCCAGTCTTAGGACTTGTCACTCCTATAAGTGAAAAAATACCAAATCTAAACTTGGTGCCATGGTAAAACTTTCCCCATACTTCAGAAACAAAAACAAAACAAAACAAAACCAAAAAATCTGCTAGTTTCACTCATTTAAACTCTGGGTGCAGGATTCTGTTCACAAAATAATACTAATTCAATCTATGTATCACTTCTCAACCCACTCAATAAACCAGACAGGATGCTGGTAACAGTATTACCTTCTTAAAATTGTGTTTGATCCTAGTGAGCTGATCGCGTGTGTGTGTGTGTATGTTAGTCGGGTTAATACATTTTCTATTTCTATGTATCCTTTTATGTACCTTCCCCCTTTTTTCTGAAACAAAACTCCGTTCACTCCTAAGTTTGTATCAGAAACATCCAAATGAAAAACTCTGTCATAGTCAGGCACAGCTAAACCCCAATGTTTGCAGGTTGCCATCGGCAACCACACTGTGTGTTGTTAACCCCTTCTACCAATGCCCTCTTTTAATGTGTTTCACTTCATGTATGATTTTGTGTTATCTCTAGTGCATATCATGTGAAGGTGTGGTGTTGTCTCTTCATTTTTCTAACAGTACTCTTGCATACCTCAGTGCTTATCTTCCTCCCCCTTTTGTGGTGGTCTGGACACTGTGTCAATCCTCCACTTCCAGGCAGTCGTTTGTCTCCCCGGATTCCTTAACCCAATTTAATTCCCCAAACTAAAGCAGCAGCCTCAGTCATCACGTGCTCCTTTTCTCTCCGCTCTTTTCTCCCACTTTTCAGTCCAATAGCAGTCAGTTCTCTTCAGCTTTGTCCCCTGTATCTCCTTGTCCCACTGTCTCTCTCATTGCCATCTTGCTCCAAACATGGCAAATGTCAAACTCAGACAGTCTTCTCAAAGGTCCTTCACACACAGTCAGGTTGCAGCTTGCTGGAAACGCATCTCCACCCATCCAATCTAGATGGTGGATCTTCTCTTTCTGATGCCGTTTGCCCACAGCGCTGCTGGACCTCTCTGCTCAGAACTCCGGTATTGTCTCTTGGACTTCTGTCCATTGTTGATGTTCATGCTCATGCTTCTCGAAGTGCACTCTGTATCTTCAGTGAGAGATTACCTTCCTTCGAGTTTGCTTGTCCAGCATGAGAACGGGAAACTGCAAAACAATTCAGCCAAAAATTCTGGCTGGGTGTTTCCATTTTTATTTCTAATGATTTTAACCTATAATTTTCTTCCGACTGCTGCCCATGGAGAATTGATCCAGGTCCGCTCCCCACCTGTAAACGACAGACTGAGAGACTTTCATTACTCATTTTGACTGCGGATGTTTTCATCACTCCTAAAACAACACATCTCTACTTATTTTGTTTTGAACTCTACTGACTTCAAACCCCAAATGTGAATTTTTAGTTGTTCATAACCGCAAACACAAAAAATCTTCTTGATGTTTTTATTAATTATTTTCGTCCACAACACTCCAAATTGTGTTTTCATTTTGTGTCCAGCAGGGGAATAAGGTGACCTCTAGCATCACTGCTTCCCCAGTTGGAGACAATTTCTCACTCACACTTCCACACTTTTATTTTCTTTGTTTATTTTAGTTCCTTTTCTTTCTTTTATTTTTCACACGCACACATTAACCTGTTTACTCACTCATACAGTCAGCCATCAAATTCTCCATTCCTCCTTGAGTACTTGATCACCTTCAAAGTCACTGTTACTTTCGGCGACTTTATTTATCTTTACCTTAACACTAATTCACTATTTTAGTTTCCTTTATTTTTTCAGTTCACTTGCTCCTATTTGATCACTAAGATTTCTTCTCTTATTATTTCACAGAAAATCAACTAATCTACTTCTCCTTCTTTTGTCATCCAGGAATTCACACACATGCACAGGCTGGTCACTCAGCCCCCACTTTTTTCTCTCTCACAGACACACACACATTTTACTCCTCGTTCGGTCCGCCTGTGAACCCGCCCCTCGAGGCTGGCTCACACTCACTTCATGCTTGTCGCAGTACCGTTCAAACTCTCTGTGAGACACGTCTTTCTCTGCTTATTCTGGACAACGTCCTAGACGGCACACAGAGCGGGTGCCATCCGCTCTTGTGCACCTCACAAATTTTCAAACTGCGCCACAGACTCGATACCGCAGTTTCTCTTCCTCTAAAAAATATAAAACCAAACTCAGCCCCCCAATTGACTTCACAGTTTGATTTCTACACAACACAAACATACACTATTTTGTTTAATCCTCATACACTCAGCTTCTGTATTAAATCACTTTCACAACACACAGTTATAATCAATAGAAGCAATTTACACAGCAGATTTACACTTTATTTTATATACATGTTATATACACAGGCCTGTATCAACATGAGAAACGACGCCAGATGCCGAGACAAATTATTCACCAGTTCCTTATCACTTATTATCACTTCTGTATCGGTACACCTAATTAAACAGATAGAGAAAAACAGTTTTTTCCTTTAATCCTCGATGGGCACATGCGCTGCCCCCCTTTGTCTCTTTCTCCTCACACTCACACTGCGGGGTTCACCAAGCCCCCTCCTTTGCAGCTGCTTGAGACAGAGAGGCAGAGACGCTTTTCTTTTTTCTCCACCACACACAACAGCAAGCCTATACATGCAAGCTTTTAAACAATATGAGCGCTTCTCCACCGGTATTTACACACTATTTACATACACGGGCCCGTATAGATGCCAGTATTCCTAAGTTTTTGACTAATTTGAAAGCTCTAAGCCCAGGCTTCACCTTGGTCCACAGAACCAGCCTTGATGATCAATAACCCCGCGTCGGGAACGCCCTCACCGGCCGCGGTCAGATTTCTAAGCCCTAATTAATTTAAAACCGCTCCCCGCAAGTTAACAGGTCGCTCCACGTCTTGCGTCAAGGGATCAACCTCACGCGTTCAGCTTTACTTAAAGCTCACTGTCACCCACGTTAATAGTCACGGCCGGGTCGCACCCTTCAGCCAAACAGCACAGTAAAAGGTAATCCTTGATTACCTGACCTTTAACGGGTGTCCGAAGTCCCGCGGGAGGCCACCCGAGCTACCTGAACACCGTCAGTGATGAACGCACGTCTACGATCACCTGTCGCCGCTACACGCTGAACACTGCGCTCTACGGGGTCTCACCCCGGTCTAGGTTAATTTATACACTGTTTAAAAGCATCCCTGGGGACTCTCAGCCCCTCAGTTTTTATTACCTGACGCCCGAAACCGCGTTTCTACCACCCAATGCATCCAAATTCCCCTAATCTTACAGAGTGCTTGGCATCTAACTCCACACTCTCACTTGAGGCACACAAACCAAGCCTCTTAGCTTTAACACCACAAAAAACCTCACAAAAAACACAAAGAACCCCCTAAAATAAACAGCAATAACTTTTGAGAGAATTTTATCAAACTTTTACCACTAATTATCCTAATTAAATAAAATCACTACGGACAGAACCCAGCAGAAGGCCCCCCTGAGTGAACATTCAATTTAGTTTTAACTTCCCATTTAGTACCTTTGGATAAAAATTATTCAACAGGTGGTACTGACCTTTTATACCGCGGTTTTTGTCACTCAGTCGGTCACTCCCCTGGTTTCCACCGTCTTTTGGCACCCCCCAGGAGCTCCGCTCCCTCGCAGCGCGTCTTCTTTCCCCCCAAACCGGGTTTTCGGCACCAAAATGTCGAGGTTCTTTTGATTTGGAAGGAAAAGTAAGCGCAGACAGAGTCCCAGGGAGTGTCCAAAAAGTGATTTATTAAACACACGTATTACAGCGCGTGGGAGGCCGGTCTCTTCGCTCATCCCCAAAACAGAAAGCTTTATAGTCTTTATGACGTCAGAACAATTCCTGGACATGATCTTATCAGAACAACAACAACCCTTCCCGGACTCGAAACCAGATGTTCCCCATTTATGGTCATAGAACAGAACAACTGTGTAAGACGAGTGTTCTGTTGTGTAAGATTGTTGGACCAGGCCACCAAAAGGTGAGTGTCCTCATTTGACTTCTTACACTGATCCCATCACTGTACTGGTGCTATGTATGATGAAGCATTGCATCTAGAATGTGACAAATGATACATGATAATAAGGATGATAACTGAATAATGATAATGATAGGTGATAGACTGATGAAGTAATGATGAAATAATGCTTGTGCATGTGAATAATAACATAGTGACAGAAAAATAACATTCCTTTACGTGACATTAGCAAGAAGTTAGCAAGAAGTTAGCTCGCTAGTTTCCACCTAAACATGATGTAGCATGTTCTGACTGAGAGATTTCTGAAAACATTCAAACGTACAGCTCTACTATCACTTCCAACATAAATGAAGACAGAAAACTAAACAGCAGTGACGTTTGTAGGGATACTGAAGTTGGGCTAGCTGCTCTATAATGATGTGCTACGTGGTGGCTAGCGACACAGCTATGTTAGCATAACATAAACTCGATAAAAGTTAACGTGAGGGTTCCCGATGTTTAGAGACAAATGTAATCGCATGGCAGGATGCTGTAAAAGGACCAAACTTCAGTCAGGAGAACAACTGAGATAATCCATCCACAATACGAGGTTAGTCATTAATATACTGCTGCATGGGCTGTAGCTACATCGTAGGGGTTTAAAAACGGAGCTTTAAAATGAACTCAGAGTAGTTTGGATCCAGAAGCAGGATACATACGTCATCACTTACAGATGATGTTGGTCCAGGATCAGCTGACCAATCACGTTGTCTGAACATACAGTTAGCTAAGTTCTTGGCTAATGCTAATGCTTTTAAAAACTAGCAAACACGAGTAAGCTAAGTTTGGCTAACAGGAACTCGATTCATAATATTAATTATATTGTATAAATTAACAGTGAAGTTATGACTTCACCACAGCGTGATTGGTCAGTGGATCCTGGACAAACATGATTATATGTTGGAGCAGCACTGTTAGCCCCACTGAAGGTGAAACAGACAGGAGGATTTACAACCCAGTGTCAGCAAATGACAGAAAAAAGTAGAAGACAACTTCCCAGGGCAGGTTTAAACTCTCAAACATTATTTAAAGAAACCCTTTCTTTGGGTGAAGCGTTGTCAAAGTGTGACCGTAGACTTTCCAGCTTCTTCTTTTGTCTTTCTGTTGTTTTTCCCTCATACAGGAGGCGTTTAGTGGAGTTTCTTTCTACTTTTAAATTTGCGATTTTAAACTTTGCAGTTCCTCTGACACTTTTGTTTCCTCATAAATCGAATCTTGCCGTTTGTTCTCGTTTATTCCTCCCCGTCCTCCTGTCCAAGCCTTTGATTTCCTGTTTCTTGACTTGTCCCTAATCCTCACTTATTTCACTGTGCTGCAGTCTGAGCAGCCTTCGCACATGTGTAAAACTTTAGAGCTGCACGCTGAGAGGACGCCGTCCCGCTAACTCGTACAGATGTGCGAGGGTAACGCGACTGAAGCCGACGCTGCAGCTGTCGGATAAATGTGGGATTCCCTCTAACGGCAGTGCAGGAAAAGTGGAAAATGTGCTGTAATAACAGGATGAAGTACGCTGGCGTAATCTCGCCACCTGCCAAAGCAGCATTATAAATGTAATAAAAAGTGACGCCTTCTTTATTAAAACAAATCGCTGAAGTCAAACAAAGCCTCTTGCTCTGATGTGTGTCGGAGATCTCGGGCGCTGACGCTGAGTCGACTTTTATTGCTTTCACGGAGCCGACTGAGCTCCTGCAGAGCCGACCTTCATCCTGCAGCTCCTTCGCTCAAAGCCGGCAGATGCGTGTCAGATCCTCCTGTGACATCATCACCACGGGACAAATCCCCGACGCTGCCGTGCAGAGACTCTGCAGACTCCCTGGATGTTTGTCGGAGCTTTAGTGTCCTCGCCGCCGCCTGTGAGGCTTGTCCTGGGAAGCCTCTGCTGCTTCCCGGCACGCTCGCTTGTGTTTGCAGGTCTGCAGAACATCTCTGCTGCCAACCTGCTCCTCCAGTCACAGAGTTATTACATGCAGGCGCGAGGGACGAGTGGAGAGGCTAACACAGTCGATACGATGGTGTCTGAGGCCTGAGAGGGCAGAGATTATACGTCTCACCTGTCCACCTGTGCCGTGGGATCTCTGGGGAACGTATAAGTGGCTGCATCTCACAGCGGCACCTACTGGCAACAATCGTTTCATGCACTGACATCATCATCCACCACTGCAGCAGGAAATATCTGACAGGAAGTGAGGACGAGCAGGTGTGCAACCTGCGCACAGGAAGCCGCGGTGGCGAAGACTCGTGCATGTGTTTTGTTGCTAGCAGAGACGTAGGAGTGTGATTTTCTCCTGAAATAACAACACGAGTAACAAAGTCTTCGCTTCGGTCTGTCCTGCGTGACACATCGCACGCGTCCATTTTTATCTGGTGACTCGCCGTTTGGCAGCTAACCCACGATGATCCAAAGGACGCACACTCAGCTCCGTCAGCTTGTGTGTAGGCCGCTCCGTCCGCCGGTCATTATTCAGCGCAGAGCAGTTGGGATGAATGAATCTCGCCGCATCTGCTGTTCTGTCCTCTCCGACTGCTCGTCTTCATCGTCATGACCGTTCTCCATCATCATCCTCATCACCAGCTCCAGGCTGCGCCACCATTGTCCCCGTTTTTAGCATCATCGCCGCCACACCTTGCACCACCTCATCATCATCTTTCTTTAGCCCTACACCTTCATCATCACGCATGACACACCGATGGATGACACAAGTCGCGTCTATGTTTGCCTGTTGCCATGGTTAATGTGTGTGTGTGTGTGTGTGTGTGTGTGTGTGTGGGGCACCATCTGTGCACTTCACCACACTTCCTTCATCAGACTTTGTACCACCTGACTCAGCAGTGTGTGTGTGTGTGTGTGCGTTTGTATTCATATCGGTGTGGGGACCAAGTTTGAAACTTCACTATATTTGAAGGGACTGACAGGCTTATGGGGACAAAATCACGTCCCCACAAGTTTGAAGGTATTTTTGAGACTCAAAATGTGGTTTTAGTGTCAGGGTTACAGTCAGGTTAGGATTAGGGTAAGGAGCTTATGAAAGAATTATGTCAGTTAGATCAGTGGTCCCCAACCCCCGGGCCTCGGACCGCTACCGGTCCGTGAGTCGTTTGGTACCGGGCCGCGAGAGTTGAGGCTCAGGTGTGAAATGTATAGTTTTCAGGGTTTTTATCGGTTTTCAGCGTTATTTTGTTATCGTTTTTATCGTTAACTCGGTTTTCCTGGGTCTTTTCACGTGTGTTATGAATAAATCTTATTTTTCTCGGTACCGGTACTAGTTTTATTTTGTTGTATTTATCCGCGACACCTTAAAGGCCGGTCCATGAAAATATTGTCGAGCATAAACCGGTCCGTGGTGCAAAAAAGGTTGGAGACTGCTGAGTTAGATGTCCCCATAAGACATGAATACCCAACGTGTATGTGTGTTGCAGGGTAAATGATGCACAGCTGGTGTCGGCCCAGCTATCGCCAGAACAGGCTGTCCGTGTGGACTCTAACATCTGTCCTCGCAGCCTCCTGCTCTGGATTCATTTTCTTCTTGAAACTTCTTGTACATTCTTCCATCGTCACACTTTCCACATTAACGGCAGACACACAAAGAGCTCGTGAACACACACCTGTGTTTATGTGAACACAGGTACACTACCTGTGTGAGGCTGAGGTTAAACACACTGAGGTTTGCTGCACATTAAAACTGGACACAGCTGCTTCTTTCTAATGGCCAGCAGGACGTCTGTTAGGAAACAAGCCTGCTGCTGCTCTGTGAGCTCAGTGAGCTCTTTATGGGCTCGCTGGCTCCATTCAGGTCTTATTTACTTTGTAAATGTTTCCCCTGATAGAGTCAGAAAGGCCGTGGGCAGGTCTGCCTTCATTCTCCTCTCCGGTACAGTGTTCAAACACCAGGATGTGACTGTGATCGTGCACAGCGCGGAGCTGTACATCGAGCTAACTGAAGGGGGCGTCGCTGCTGCTCTGGTCATGTAGTAATGTTTGAGATGATAGCAGCAGAAACGATCACTTCCTCTCTGCGTGGCATCTGAACGGCACGTGTGAGCCTTCACCTGTAAACACAGGTGTTCTGTAGAGCGGTGGCCTGTCTCACCACGCAGTGACGCACCTCTGAGATCCTCTGAGTGTTTGTTAAACGACAGCGTTGTGTTGAAGCAGTCAGGACAGGTGACTCCACCTACGTCAGCACTGATGGGCACAGGTGTGGTTAGACTCAAAGCTCTGCTGGGGAACAACTCTTATTCGGTGCCTCCAGATGTTTGCATCTGTCCTTTAGATTACTGCCACCTTGTGGCCACAGTTGGATCTCACGTCTGTGTGCTAGCTTGTGTTGGATCCATAGTTTCTGTCGTGTTTGTGTCCCATTAACAAAATCTGAGACGCGAGCGACGAGTCTGCTTTGGATACTGAATGTGTTAAATGTTTAGACAGTCGTCTGCAGAAACACACACGTTGGGTATTCATGTGTTGTGGGGACATCTATTTACACAATGCTTCCCCAGCCCCTGACCCTCACCTTAACCCAACTCTGACACTGAAACCACAGTTTGAGTCTCAAAAATGTCTCAAACTCGTGAGGACGGGCTGTTGGTCCCCACAGGTGCAGTAAACTTCCAAATTTGGTTCCCACAACGATGTGAAGACATGCTCGCTCACACAGACACACACACACACGCTTGTTTAATGAGCCGTGTGTTGCAGAGTGTTTGTGGTTTCTCAGGTCGGCGTCTCTAATGGAGGGGTCTTCTTCAGCTGCGTTTGATGTCGGCGCCGGTATGCGGTGGGCGGCAGGAGAGAGATGTAATGAAAATAATGAGATGAGAAAAAAGGCCTGTGTGTGTGTGTGTGTGTGTGTGTGTGTGTGTGTGTGTGTGTGTGACTCAGACAGGCTGATACTACGTCTCCTACAGTACTGTGTGTAATACATGTGTAAGGAAAAGTTTGTGAATTGGACCTAGCTTCATTCATAGCGTGCAGCCGGGCCTTTCATCACATTTACAGGCAGGTGTAGTCTTCACTGAGCACGTGGTGAGCATGCTCAGTGAGCATGCTCACTGAGCATGCTCACTGAGCATGCACCACGTGTTGATTAAAGAGCTGCAGATCATTTGAAGGTGAACACAGAACCCGTTACGAGCTCAGACTCTCACAGGTGGACGGACGCTGCTTCCTCCGTGCTTCCTCCGTGCTTCCTCCGTGCTTCCTGGCATCATCAGGTCGCAGCCTGCAGACGTCTGCAGGAACCTCCAGGTGATCTGCAGCTAACCTCCGTGGTGTAAATGTGAACACCTGAATAAAGTGCATGCACGGCTCGTGTTACCGTGGACGAGGCCTCCTGCTGCTGCGTCTCTGTCAGTGACCACACTCTGGCTGTAACCCTGGAAACCACCTCACACAGCGTAAACACAAACGCCTGAAACAAAAAGAACAACTGGAAGCTAGTCGCTAACGCTCCTGTGAGTCTGTTTGCTGTAACGTTCACAGGTTGTGTCTGTGGAGTCAGAGTCGCTCAGTAAAGGTGTGAATAACTGAGAGGACGTCTTTGCGTTTATGAGGTCATCTGATACGATCTGTGAGCGCCGGCGCCGTGAATAACGTGCAGCGTGTGTCCGGCTGTTGTGACTGTGATGAAGCTGAGGCCACGTTTGAGGATCGATGCAGAGATCAGTTACCTCCAAACTTTTCTCGCAGCGCCCGGCGAGCAGACTGCGCTTGTTTGTCTGAACCTGGCGTCTCTCTGTGTTTGACTCCGTAAGCGCCATCCTGTCGTATTGGACGCGGATCATGCTGATGCCATAGAAACGCTGCTAGAACAACACGCCGTGACATGCTGGAGCGCCGCGGGACAAATCCACCTTAAAACACTGCAAACACTGAGTCACGTCTGAGCAGCGTTCTGCTTCCAGCTGCACGAGTCTCTGCTCTGCTTCAGACAGACGGCCATGCTTTCTGCGGCTCGTTGACCTCTGACCTCTGATTCAGCTGTGGTCTGAGACATGCAGCAGCCGATCGGAGCTTTAATCCTCCTTCAAACTTAACGGGGGTTAAACTTTCCACCGTCTTTCTCTCTGAGCTTTCCAACACGTCTCTTTCTGTGATGCAGATGTGAAACATCATCCAGATGTTTCCTGCAGAAACACGGAGTGTTGGAGGAGTCATGCAGAGCAGACCCGTGTCATTTACAGTAAAGCTGTGGCCCGCGGGCCAAACGAGGCCGTCCCCATAAACCTTTCGGTCTCCTTTGTTTCTGCAGACGTCCTGATAAACTCGTCCCCGCGGCGACAGATGGAAATGTTTAGTGTCTCAAACACAAAGACATCGCCGCCGCGTTTCCTGTCACATCAGTGAAATAATGTGTTTTATCACATGTCCCTCGATTGACTCTGGACCTCTCGTCCTCGCCGTGGCCGCCGGAGCCGCCGCTGTAACGTCTGAGGTCGACGACTCCCCCAGCTTCACACAGCGTTCACGTGCGCCGCCGTGACCCATGTTTCGCCGCTGCAGGTTAATTTGAAGTCTGAGCGTCTTTGTTTAGACGGAGCGGAGCTGCCATGTTTTCTCTTTGAGTCTCCACGGTGACGGCAGATACACTCGTGTCAGAGAGCGAGAGTAACATGGGAGTCTATGGAGACTGACTCACTGCTGCCTCTGCTGGACGTCAGAGGAACTGTAGGTGCTCCAGCATTAGCTTTGTTAGCTTCGTTAGCTTTCTTAGCTTCATTAGCTTTGTTAGCTTCGTTAGCTTTGTTAGCTTCGTTAGCTTTGTTAGCTTTGTTAGCTTTCTTAGCTTCATTAGCTTTGTTAGCTTTGTTAGCTTCGTTAGCTTCGTTAGCTTTGTTAGCTTCGTTAGCTTTCTTAGCTTCATTAGCTTCATTAGCTTTGTTAGCTTTGTTAGCTTCGTTAGCTTCGTGCTCTGAAGCTCATCCTCACCCCAAACTCTTCGCTTGGTGCCTTTTAAGTAGTTACTCTCTTTATGATATCGGTTTGTCAGACATGTCAGAGAGAGTCCACAGACTCGTGACCTCGTGACCTCACAGATCAGGTCCTGCAGCGTGGAGGCTGAAGCCGTCCTAGGTTTCCTCCCTCCTCGCTGCTCGTCTCCTCGTCTCTCCGTCCTGAGGGCTTCGGTTTGAGTGAAGGTCGCTGACGTTAAAGTATTCACACCTTGGCTGTTGCAGGTTGTAATGAGCCCATTAACCGCACTGCCTGTTTGCCTCTGGCCGTTTACCTTGCTGTAAGGACGGCTGTTAAAGCCCGCCGCACCAGTAAAACCATTAAGCACCCAGATGGAGACATTTCACGTCAGCCTGAATGTCTTTTTATACAAACTTCCTCTTTTTATGAGATAAAACATAACGAGGCAGACGGGGAGAGCGGCGTGATTCGCTCGGCTCTCGTGGACGTCTTCACGCTGGCTTTACTCCCGGTGCGGGCGCCACTCTGGACGTCTCTGACGAGTCATTTGTTGATTTTGTAATGTGGGTGCGTGTGACGGGATCGAATCATCGGGAGTCTGGGAGCCGGACGCTTCCTCAGCAGCAGCAGGTGGATGAACAGGAACGGTAAATCCCGCTCGGGTGAATCGCTGTTTCACCTTTTCAGCTCATTTGTGTTTGGCGTTTGGCGTTTGGCACGTCCGCCTGCAGCGGTCAGGCCTGGGAGGAGGAACATGTTCACTGTCAGGTTCAGAGGAAGAGGAAGGTCACGGATGTAGCTTCTCCTCCGTGTGACAGGAGAAAGAGCTCGGATGAAGCCGAGAGGAGCTTAATGATGTGTCTGCTCGCGCTGTTTGACTTCATGTTTCCACCGTAACACCTGTGAGGCTCAGGACGTCTTCATCTTCGCCCAGAGAGCTCCGACACACGGGAAAGCCTCGCCAGCTCGTTTTAATCACACGTAGGAAAACGCAACGCGGCTTTAATGTTTACAAACCAGGAAAAAAACCTTTAACGGCTCCGTGATCCTGTCACGCAGCGACGCTCTGCATCGCCTCAGAGACATTAGACCACAGGTCACATGACCACGTCCACGTCATCCTGTCAGCCACGACCTTCACGTTTCTATCAGCTGATGACGACCTTCAAAGAAAACACGCAAACAAACAACCTAATAAACCACGAATAAACAACGACCATAAAGGCACAAAAATATTTAAATATTCCAGTAAACAAACAA
>NC_140447.1:32293500-32353500 GCF_963576455.1 Neolamprologus multifasciatus | reverse complement strand
GTACGCGGCGGGTTATGGCTGAAATCCAGTGCAATGACGCTCCCGCAGTAATAGACGTTCCAGCCCTGTATTCCAGCCCTAAACCTAACCTTATCCCTAGCCCTAACCATAACCTTTTTCCTGAGCTTAACCATGACTTTAATGATGTTAAATAGCGTGTTTCTAAGCGATTTGAAGAAAAAGAGCGAACATGTGTAGATTGAGTCCATATGGTTCTCATATTTCCTCATTTTTCCGAGGTCGTCATTTAGGAACGTGGTGGGTAGCCAAAAACGTAATATGTTGATGATTTGTCACCTAGCGTAAAATGTTACACTTTGGGAGTGAGAACGTGTTGGAGGAGGGATCCCAAAAAGTCCTTTTTTTTTTCATCCGCCTGGGACGGACCGAAGATGTCCGTCCCAGGACGTCTGGAAAATACTGAACAAAAGGAAATACTGAACAACCTTGGAAGCTCTCCTACTCCAGTTGTCTCTCAGCGTTTTCTTGTCAATAGCGGACCAATAAAAGTCCTCATTTGATGGTGTCATCCATCTCTTAGTCCGTCCAGGTCATGGGGGAAAGTCTAAGCAGGCCACGCCTTCCTCTTGACATCCACTTCCTCCCGTTCTTCCAGGGGGAACCGCTGACGTTCCCAAACAAGCTGAGGGATATAATCTCTGCAGCGTCCTGGGTCTACTGTGGGGCCTCCACCGTGGGACACGCCCGGGACACCTTACCCAGGAGGTGTCCTAGTTCGATCGCCCTGTTAGCCGTCTCTTGATGGCAGCTAAATGGTAAATGGCCTGTATTTATATAGCGCTTTTCTAGTCCCTAAGGACCCCAAAGTGCTTTACATATCCAGTCATCCACACATTCACACACTGGTGACGGCAGCTACATTGTAGCCACAGCCACCCTGGGGCGCACTGACAGAGGCTGCTGGACACTGGCGCCACCGGGCCCTCTGACCACCAGTAGGCAACGGGTGAAGTGTCTTGCCCAAGGACACAACGACAGAGACTGTCCAAGCCGGGGCTCGAACCGGCAACCTTCCGATTACAAGACGAACTCCCAACTCTTGAGCCACGATCGCCCAACTCCTCTTCTTGGAAGTTTATTAAATGTTCCTCTGACGTGACGATCCTCACTGACTGAAGAACGCTGACCTGATCAGAGATCAGATAACAGTGATACATGTTGACATTTCAACCAATCAGAGTGCTTGTAACACCTCAAAAATACTAAACGGGAGCATTTCCTGCTAACGCTGTCTGATCCAGATCTTTAGGTCAAGAAGTTCAGCATGATTGGTGCTGAGCTCTCGGGCCGAGTTATTCTCCATCTACTTCTTTCCAGGATTTGATGGTGAAGAAGTCTGAGAATGGGAAACACTTTGGGATTTGTCCTTTTGGAAAGTTTCCCTGAAATCCCATAAATCTAAAATGATTCAGCAGCTTTGAAGCCGTTTCCCTCATTGAAGCAGAGTCTGCGCTGTAGTGATAGCTCGGTGTGAACGCGTCGTTTTTCACATCCAGACACTCATTTTCACTCCTGCATGCAGCGATGAAATGCTGCAATGCAGAGCCAGCTGTCATGAACCGGAGCGCTGGAAACAGCAGCACAGTCGACTTCTGCTCGGCGCTTCGTTTAATGAAACCGGAGGGAAACCTGAGCTCCGAGCTCTCCGAGTAGACTCCGGCATGGATGGGACGTTTGACATAAACCATCAGCGAATCCCTGGACGCCTGCTGCTGAACAGTCGCCCTGCAGGACGATGACATCACTGAGCACGCTCATTACTGATCACTCTTTGGACAAACTTGTGATCATTCATTCTGCTCTCCACCTGCATCCACGATCCATGTAGCTCTGCTGGACGGAGGTCAATATTTGGGATAAAGTAATAAAAGTCTTGTTGTTTGGTTTTCCCTCTGCCTTCATTCGCTGAAAGGAAAAACAGGCTGAGCATCGACGTCTGAATAAGACGGCGCTGCAGGTCCTCTAACGTCCAGCAGAGGCAGCAGTGAGGCCCACAGACTCCCGTGTTAAAACAGACACGTTTACAGCCCCACACACACTCTCTGTGGGTGGAATATTTTATAATATATTAGGGGCGTGGCCTCTTTGACTGACAGGTGGATGGTGACACAGGTGTGTGTTAGCCTAACCTCAGCTAACTCTGGACTCTGGACTCTGGACGTGTTTGTGCTGTTGGAGCCTTTTAATAACGACGTCATGTGACCAACAATATGGCTGCTGTGAGGTTGTTTTTCTCAGCACTGATTAACCCTTTAAGACCGACCATAGAACCAAGTCCTCCAGAGCTTATATTATATGTTTACATGCTGTGGAGCCATTTTTGGGAGCATTTCAAGTTGCTATACATCAATACAACCATTATAGCCCAGATTTTAATAATATGTCTGCATTAAGTGCATAGTAATTACATAAATTGCAAAAAAGTGCAATAAACTACAAAAAAATTGAAAATTGTTTTTGTTTTTTAACATATATTTCTAGTTAGAGAAATTTAAGAGGCTTATCCCTCAAAACTGTAAATACAAAAAAGTTGCACAAAATAGTTTCCCACCACAGGAAATTTATTTTGAGTGTCTTCATAGTTTTATTTTTGAAATACACCAATTTTTATACACTGCAGGAAAAAGAAAAATAAATATTATGATGCAAATTTGCAAAAAAGCAGCATATGCATCAAAATAAACTATTTCCAGCAGTGCAATATGAGTCCTAAGCATCCCAGAAACCACACAGAAAGTCACAAAGTCAAAGATAACTTTTAAAAACACCAGTATAGGCTCATGAGGCCCTGATGGTAAAAAACTACATTTCCGCGAAAATGACGTCACTTCCGGTTTCGGGCAGGTCATGGCGGACATGCGATAGTTTGTGCTGATGGACGTAGGAAGTGTTATGAACAGCTGATCGGATCGGCAAAGTGTGTTTCTGGAATATTATGTTTTTGTTGCTGCAAGTGCTTTTTATGCAGTTTTTGCAAAGTTATATGTGGAAGGAAACTGTGACCGAGGACAAGCTGATGGCATAAGATGTAAGTACAACTCCTCCGGTTTCATATGCAAAAAAAATTATTGCGCTAGCTCACGTGGTTGCAGAGCTACCGGGATTTAAAAGTAGTTACGCAAAACAGAGCGTGCTGCTCCGACCGGTTTTAAAGGGTTAACAGGTGTGTTTCAGCCACACACTCTCACCTCCCAGCATCCTCCTCTGTCCCACCAGCCCTCTGCATGTGCTCCTTCACCCAGCTGTGCCTCAGGTGTTCACTGTGATGCACCTGTGCACCTATCAGGTGTGACGGAGATCACGGAGAACGAGTCTGAGGCGTCGCGTTTGTCCAGGACTTCCTGTCCCAATGAGCCTCGTGTGGAGCGGCGCTCTTACCTCATCAGAGGGAGGCTGGGCCCTGTTAGCCGCCGATCTGTGATATTAATTATTACTCCGTGTTTTTCTGGACCTGCAGAGGGAGCGCGTGCCGTTATTTAGCAGCGAGTCCTCGGGGACGCACACACATCTTTCACTCGGCTCTGTCGGTCTAATTAACATGGAAGACATCTTTATTAAGGTAATAGGCAGCCGGGCTCTTTTCTCATTACACAGCGCTCAGGTTGAATCACTGTTTGGAATCACTTCACCTCTCTGCCAGCGATTAATCACGCCTGACGCCATTAGACGTGTCGTCTTATTTCTTTTTTTCAGAGCTGTCAGCACGCGGGGAGAAAATGAGGAAAGGTCAGCGAGGTGTCGCTGTAATCGGCGTGGAGAGCGCGGAGGGGTCGAGGAGTTTGATATCGGTGGGAGTAAATGACAAGGAGAGGTCAACGCGAGCCAGAGTAATTAAAACAAATATGGAGGAGGAGTCGGTAACAGGAGATGGAACATGAAGGGTTCAGCAGGACGCCGGTGACGTCGAACCCTGGAACACGTTTAGCTGTAACGCCACCTGTGCACACACGGGAAACCTGCTCCGACCGGAGAACGTGGCGTCGCAGCGAGCGTTCAGGCCGAGCACCAAACCGTCGGCATCAAGCCACACGTTTGAACCCCTCATCGCCCCCACGTACCGCCCAGGCCGCTGGACGCCACTCAAAATTATAATCTCACCTTTTACAAACGGTTTGATTTTCCTCTCTGGTCCCAGATGGGGGCGGAGCTACGAAGGTAAACTAGGAGCGGATTTCCTGCTCTTGTTAAACTGAACATCCCCGTAGAGCTCGTCGGCTCTTTGAACACAAACTTCCATTTGTGCGTCTCTGTAACAATGTCCTGTGTTATTTCATGGGTTTTATTTTGAAAGAGAATCTTATATTTACCCTGAGTTCCTGCTCATTCAGCGGCTGCTCGATGGGAGGAAACACTTGAGCGTCCTTTAATCTGCACATTCAATAAACGTGCTCAGTATAGATACAATTATTATCATTATAATAACTCAATAATTAGACGTGTCGGGTCTCAGAGTGATGCTGAACAACTACTTCATGCATTCATCACTTCCAGGCGGGACTGTTGTAATCCGTCATGTCTGTCATGGATCAGCAGTGAGGCAGGAAGTGGATCCAAAACCAGGACGGCAGCTTTTAAAAACTAAACACACCGCACAAAAGACGAGAGACTACCAAAATAAAACAGGAAGTAACTAAACAAGGATTCACTTACAGACAAAGACTCAACAATAAGGGTCGGGGGATGCATGGTACCAAGATAAGATGCTCTAACCAAAGCAGAACCCAGAGAACCGAACTGAGAATGTAAATAAACCTGAAGAGAACCAAACAGGATCCAGAACTCGGGACTAAACACAAACGAGAATATTAAATAAACAAGTCCAAAGTCTTTATCCTGTCTTCCTTGTCTCACCCCAACCAGTCACAGCAGATGGCCCCGCCCCTCCCTGAGCCTGGTTCTGCTGGAGGTTTCTTCCTGTTAAAGGGAGTTTTTCCTTCCCACTGTCGCCAAAGTGCTGCTCATAGGGGGTCATATGATTGTTGGGTTTTTCTCTGTGTGTATTATTGTCGACCTTACAATATAAAGTTATTGTGATTTGCTGCTGTATAAATAAAACTGAACTGAAGTCAAAGGCAGAAACGCTGGAAGTCCAAACCGCTGCAGCGAGAGCACTCGACAGGCACACGTGTTTCTCCCAAACTGGTTTCCTGTTAAATCCAGAATTGATTTAAAATCCTTCTCCTCTCATAAAAAGTGTTGAATGATCAAACCCGTCATATCTCACAGAGCTCGCAGTATCTCATTACCTCACCGGAGCGCTTTCCTTTAGAGGTTTGTAGAGTGAGACGTTCAAGTTTCATCTCTAAAAACATCCGATTTAAAACCTGCGGCTGAATCCACGCCCACTCTGTGTCACCACCTAAAGACTGAAAACATCTGCTTTTTCTTTGAGCATCAGTATCCTGGGATACAGTTTCACTAAACTGCAGCGTCTTCAAAGCGTTTGATCTGTTTCTGATCATAGTGCATTCTGGGTAAAGCTTCAAGGCTCGTGTCCTCTCTTCAGCCCTGAGAGTTAGCTGTGGATGTCTCCTGAGGCCGTAACTCTGAGATTACTCGTAGTTTGGAGGTGAAACTCTGGATTATATGAGCTGAGGTTATTGTGGATTAAAGGTCGGCTGGGAACGTTTCCCTTCACCTTCCAGATGGTCGCCCTTTACTGAGTCTCGTTCTGTGGGAGGAAGTTCTTCGTCCCCACTCACAGGAGCCAGCTGGGGTTCGTCTCTAACACCGAGGTGTGTCCTCCTGACTGCATGAAGCACCTTTGGACTGTTGCAGCTAATCAGAGCTGCAGTGTTTACAGGGCAGCGCCGACAACGGCAGGAGAGCGAGCTCAGCAGTCCTGCTCCGTGAAGCGTGAGGGACTCTCCTCTGAAAACAGCAACCAGTCAGGACACAGAAGACAGATGGTTCACGAGAGGCGTGAAGGAAGCCATCCCTGAGTTTACCCGGAGCACGCCTCGGCACCACGTCCCTCCCTGCAGCCTTCCTCAGCCACTCCAAACGTACACGCCACAAAACACGTCCTTTAGCACAGATACGTGAGCATCAGCGTGAGCAGGAAAACTGTTTTCACCCCAACGTTCCCAACTGTGCTGCAGGCAGACAGATGGAGAGGCAGACACACACTTAGATCTGCACGAGACGCACACACAGAAATGTTGGCGCGCAAACACACACTCTGTGCTGTGTGTGTGTGTGGAGGTGTGTTGGAGTTGAGGGGATTTCCCTCCTCCTGCTGGCGACGGTGCGGAGTCTCATTAGCCAGTTTGTGGTCCGGAGAGGACGCAGTTTATCCCCCGTATGGTCCCGCTTTTTAATGAAAAACACGGAGCCGGCGTGGATGACGAAGGGTTAAATCTGAGCAGCGATGAGGACGAGCTCAGGCAGAGAACAACGGCTGCTGCCGAGGGAGGTCAAAGGGCAACGAGAGCCATTTAAGAAGCCGCTGCTTAGCGAAGGCGCTACAGTGTCTGTGTGAAACTGACCAGCAGGTGGCGTCCTGTCCTGCACCCACTCAGTGAGACGTGACCACAGTAGCCATGTTATTGGTCACATGATCAACAGCGCAAACACGGTCCAGAGGTCCGGCTCAGGTGAAGCTAGCAGCCACCTGTGTCACCGTCCAGCTGTCAGTCACAGAGGCCACGCCCCTCCGAGCTGAGTGGCAGCAGGATGGTAACTGCAGCACTGCTGTGGTTCATGTGGAGTAAAACCAGGACACAAGCTGGAGTCGTGGCTCAGATTAGCTGGTGATGAGAAACATATCAAGCTAACAGCGTAGCATTGTAGCTAAATCGTTGCTGAAACTTAAAAAAATCACTGGACAGGTCAAACCAGAGTTCATAAGGTCATAGTTCATGGAGACCGTGCAGGATCATGAATCACGTCTTGGTTATACAGTCATTATTTCCCACAATAACTTGCTCTGGTTAGAGGAACACGTGCGTTTTTAAAAACTCTTTGTCATAATCATGTGTATCAGGACGGGCAGGAGGTTTAAAGGAGCGCTTAAATGGGACAGGAGGAAAAAAAAGAAGAAAAAAAAAAGGGAAAAAAAAAGAAAAGAAAAAGAAGAAAAAAAAAGGGAAAAAAAAAGAAAAGAAAAAGAAGAAAAAAAAGGGAAAAAAAGAAGAAAAAAAGGAAAAAAGAAGAAAAAAAAGAAAAAAAAAGAAGAAAAAAAAGGAAAAAAAAGAAGAAAAAAAAAGAAAGAAAAAAAAGGGAAAAAAAAGAAGAAAAAAAGGAAAAAAGAAGAAAAAAAAGAAAAAAAAGAAAAAAAAAGAAGAAAAAAAGAAAAAAAAAAAAAAAGAAGAAAAAAAAGGGAAAAGAAAAAAAGAAGAAAAAGGGGAAAAAAAGGAAAAAAAGAAGAAAAAAAAGAAAAAAAAAGGAAAAAAAAGAAGGAAAAAAAGAAAAAAAAAAGAAGAAAAAAAGGGAAAAAAAAAGAAGCGCTTAAATATTGACGAACTCCTTTTTGAGTATTTGTAGCTGTTAATGTAAAACGTGTTTCAGATAAAGTCTGATCACATCCAGGAATCAGCTGATGACTGATGGCGTCTTCTTTGAAGCCGTCCTCCTGGGACGGACCGAAGACGTCCGTCTCCGTCTCTTTGTCGTGACTTTCTCGTTTGTCACTGCAGAAATTCTCCCGTCTTCGCGTTTCCTCCTCCTCTGTCTAACCGGCGCAGTTCTCGGCCTCTCTCATTAGTCCATCTGAAACCTCGCCGGGTGTTCGGGGACTGTTGATTATCGCCGTGTAGATGGCAAAGTGTCTTAACCTCCACTAAACAGAGGATCAGGCAGATAAGCTGTGTGAACACGTCGCCGCGTAACCTCGCCAAAGCCCGGCCATTTCGCAGTAATCCAGCTGTAATTACAGCCTGATCTCTGCAGCGCCGCCGATCGCCTCGCACACCTGCAGGGTGTGTGTGTGTGCGTGTGTGTGTGTGTGTGTGTGCACGGGTGAAATCAACAGGAAAACAAACGGAGTGAGAGGAGGAGGTGAATTTTTGGAAAGCAGTGGGCAGCAGCGTCACGTACCTGAGTGTCTGCGTTCACGTAGAGTGGGTATCGTGATGGAAAAGAACAACTGCAGTATTTGTGGACTCATGAGTCACGTTTGTGTGCGTCGCCCACTCAGGAAGGCGATGACTGAAGTAAAAACAAAGTGATGATGGTGTTGTTGTTTTATTCTGAGGAGCCACAAACCTGCAGCTCTTTGTGTTGGGTGGTGTTGCCTTTCGTTTTATTCCCTCCTCGTGGCGTAGACCCATCACGACAGCAGCCGTCACCACCGGGCAACAATCTCAGTTTGATTACGTACTCGGGTAGGAGGTGTGGCAAACAAACGAAAAACCTGGAAAATAAAATTAAAAAATCCAGAAAAAACTAAAAACATTCCAACAAAATAAATCAAACTGTGGAAAATGTCCGTGGGTCGTTTCAAAATAAAACAGGAAGTGACTGTACAGGGTCCATGCTGGTAGAGTTAGCTGTGAGCTAACCTCAGTAAAAATGCTCCAACAGCACAAACACGAGGTCAGAGGTCGGGGACCAGAAGGTGGAGCTTCAGGTGTAGACTGATGGTGGATGTTAATAAATCAGCTCCTCAGACTGTTTTCACGTTTTCCCTCCACGCCGGCTCGATCGAGCTCGGTCGTGGACGCCTTACTCCAAGGATCCGTCCCTCGACGATGTTTATCTGTGGAGATATTCCACAGGTAAACATCATTGCACCTGTACGCTAATGTGATCAAAACTTCTTAAGGTGGTGTTTCGCTCTCAGAGATAAAGGTCACAGGGACTCATGCAGGCTGCTCTCGGGGGTCTTTAATTAGCGCGAGTTTCATCGCCATGCTGCGAGCGTCGCGTCCACAACTGAAAACTGAATCTGAAACACGCTGACATCCATTTTAACGCCGCCTGCTTTGGGCTGATTTAACTGTTTTTCCCTCTCGGGCCTCTGGATCCGTCTCTCGCCCCCGCCCCTCCCACCCCACTGATCTATAAACGGCGAGGTAAACCTGCACGTTGCCTGGTTACTAATCACGCTGCATAATTTATGCCGCCCTCATTACTAATTCAGGAGCACGGCTCAATAACAGGCGGCCACCGCAGACTGTTTTCATATATTGTTTCCGTGATCCATATTCATTGCTGGAGGCCGAGGCGGCGCCGCTGGGAGAGCTCACGTTTGAGAGTTCAGACACGTCTGCGGTTGGATCCAGAGCGACACTCTGCCACGCAGAATGAAATTTATCCATCTGTGTTGGTACAATCAGCACTTTGCAACTTTGTGAAGGAAACTTTAATGAAGGAGGGATGAGTCATACGAACTCTCCTGTCACACATGGACGAGCAAACACTGGACGGCGTGCTCCGGTCCAGCACGCCGTCTGAAGGTCTTTGTCCTAAAGTGATGACATACATGACATAAGCACTGATTACTTCAGTGGATGGAGATTCCTCATAGTGGTCAAGGACGCTGATTTCAGGGTTTTCTTTCAAACAGTGGTTTCAGTGCTGAGTCGCATCTTTTACTTTGAAGGCGACCATTCTGTGGCATAGCTGGAACTCGCCGTCTGCTCGCCGAGTGGCAGTGAAACTTGGAACGGAGACCTTCAAAGTAAAGGTTGTGCTCTTTGAAACTTGCTGGTTGCAGCTTCTACTCTGAAGAAAAACGTTTTCAAGTTTCGCTAACGGTTGGCAGGTATTTGGAGAGTTTTGCGGACCAGCTGGCGTTTCGATGCACCTACACGCGACCTCGGCAGACCTCTTTGACTGATTTCACCCAGTGACATATATACACACTTTTCCCCACTGACTGGCTTCCTATCCTTACGTTATTGTAGGGTTTTTACCAAGGACCTTCAGGTGACTGTTGTGATGTGGCGCTGTATGAAAACGCCTAATGACCGGCCTCCATGCCTGTGTGACGCAGCTTGTATAATAAACATCCAGAAGCTGTCAGAGATGACACTTCTGATACTGGAAGCTTGAAAACAGACGTGCAATGACCTCTGGGCCTGAAAAGCTGCAGTTCCTCTAACGTCCAGCAGAGGCTCCAGCAGTGGCTCGGCCCCTGTAGACGCCCATGTTTAAATGTCCGTAGGTGCTAGCTGTGTGCTAGCCTTCACCTCAGCTAACTGGACGTCTGGACTGCGTTCATGTTTGATGGCCAAGCGATGGCTTCCATACGTGGTCTCTTATTGTCTGTAGCTGTGGATGAAGTGAAGCAGCACCAGTGATGGGAATAACGGCGTTAATAACGGCGCTACTTTTTTTAGTAACGAGAACTCTAACTAATTACTATTCCTATCGTTACAACGCCGTTACAGTTACTAACAAGAAAACGTGGTCCGTTACTATTTTTCAACAAACAGACGGTTGAAGCTGTGTTCAGCTTACAGCTTCTTATATCAGCTGCAGGAAGTAGCTGTAAGTAATCTGGACGCTACAGCTTTAAGCAGCTGCGCTCTCCCGCGGACGGTGATCAGTGTCACATGACTTCTGCTGTTTGACTGAGGAAGAATAAAGGAGTCGTGGTCAATCACATGACCACTTACAGACAAAGCAACAAGGTGACATATACCAGTTTATAAACTGTGTTGATGGCCAGTAAAACCAGAGTCATGATAAACAAGATATACGCGTGTTTGTTTCATGTCTATTGTCTAAGGACAGCAGTGAGACCTCTCTGCTTATGAGCAAAACATAAACAAAAACAAAAAACAGCCCGTTTGTGTTGGTGGAAAAATGCACCATGTGGACCAAAAATGATATGGCAACATGACATTTGGTTGTTTAGGAAGAGAGCGAGTTTTGAGATGTGAGAGATTTGTGACGTTTAGCTGTTTGGAGTGTGTAGTTAATGTGTTGTCTTGTGTAGTTAGTGTGTAGTGCTGTGGATAGTTTTGTGTTGTGTGTCAGAACAATGAGGCGACTGCTGTCTCCAGGTAGAAACAGCAGTGACACACCTGCTGCTGTCAGACCTGCAGGTATCAGCTGTGATGTTTCCTTTATAGTGGACAGAAATATTTGGAGAGGCACAAATAATTTGTGGCGTCTTATTGAAGAACAGCTGATTGTTCTGTAAACAGTTTGAAATGGTTATTTTTAAAAAGGGTAAAAGGTAAATGGCTGCAAATAACTTTGTTGTTTGGAAAACTTGTGCACAGGATTTTAAAATTGACAATTTATATTTGCATTTAAAGTTATGAAATATGATCATTAAACATGTTTGTGGTTGTTACAGTAAAAATAACTTTTTCTACTCTGATTTTATGTTTTTTGTCTGATTTTAGATCAGTTGTGTTAATACAGTTTGTCAAAATGAAAACATGACTGTAGATTCAGACACGTGAGGTTGTGCTGATGACACCAAACAAGACAAATAAATAGTTTTTAAAGGTAAATGTGGAGGAAACATCAAAGTGGTTAAAATGGCCGATTATACCCTGGAGCCCAGAGGGTTCAACATAGTTTTAAAGTAACGCAATAGTTACTTTTCAAGTAGTTAATTACTTTTAGAGTCTTGTAACTCAGTTACTAATTCAGTTACTTTTTTGAAGAAGTAACTAGTCAAAGTACTTTGCCCAACACTGTCCAGCACCCACTGGATTATCTAATCCCAGTTTTGCCACCATGAAGGCAGCCGTTCCGTTCGTCATGAAAAGTTAATGTTTGGAGGTTCAGTTAGAGAAAAGCTCAACATGTTCCACTTTTCTGTTTGTAGCTAACGTCCTTACACATGAATAATTCATTAGACAGTATTTTTCTCAGTCTAAATCTACAGTGCTTTACAGTTATTTCCTTTATGTGTGCAGAGCCTAAAGCCTAAAGTGTGTCCACCAGCACAAAGTCATGAATGTAAAAAACAGCAACATTTGTGGAGCAGATGATCATTTTGAGTTCAGTTATTTAATGAGCAAAGGTTCATTTGCCCTTTTTTCTGCCCGTCTGACTCCCATGTTACACTGCAGTCATATTTCCTTCCTCGAGAGCTGCCAGCCAGAGTTTCCATCTATAAATCATAGCGTTGGGAGACTGGTGGAGGCTGCCAATAGTCTATTCAGGACTGCTAATGGTGACGGATGAGAGTGTGGCTGAGTGAGACGTGGGGAGGTGAAAAGACGAGCCTCCGAGGCCTTCACATTAACTTGTTTTTCTAACTGGTCCAATACAGTAGCTGTCTGAAACTGGGGCTGATGGAAGAACCAATTTTCTGTTTATTCTTGGCATCAGGCTTTTATTTTGAAATGCAAACAGGGAGTATTTGTAATTATCTGCAACAATCTGATAGAAATGTTTCATTTACAGCCACATAAAGGGAGGAGCTCGGGGTGGACGATGGCCAATGAAACGATTCTTCTTTGAAACTGATATTCAGGATTCATCTGAACAACAAGGAGGATGATGGAGTGAGAGAGCGAGCCGAGGTCGAATCAAAAGAGACGAAAGGATTGATGGTGGAAATGTGCCGAAGGGAAAGAAGAAGTAGCAGGGATCAGTTTAGGAAGAAGAGTGATGAAGAGGACGGGGGGATAAAAGAGCGACAAATAGGTGGTTGAAAAATGTAAATGGAGAGCAAAGAGGGGAGGAAGTGATGGAGGTGAAGAGGGACAGAAACTATAATTGAAAGTGTGGAGTGATCGAATGCCAAAGAGCAGGAGGGAAGATATGAAGTGAATGAAAAACGAGGGCGTGTTGGAATTGGAGTTTGACAAATAGCAAATGAGATTGTGGGAAGCAAAGAACAAAATATATGCACATAAACGCAGTGAATGCATATTAAATAACATCACAATCAGCACAAGTTTCAATGATAATCCATCAAGTTTTCATGTAATTACTCCGAGGTTCTTCTGCGAGGCTGCACGGCCACTCGCTCGACTTCTATTAGCGTCTCAGATATTCGTTGTTATTTTGGGGGGGTTGAATTTTTCACGACCTCGTGATTTGCTCCACTTTGTGTTTTGTTTCATCTGAGTTCAGATATTCTCGGGGTTTTCTAAACGTGTGTTGTTGCCCTGCTCTGGTCCACTATTCTCCAGATTCAGTGCTTTATTTTGGACTGTTATTAACGGTGTTACTTTGGTGCCCATCATGGGATCCATTTGGCGCCGTCGCTCCTCGTTTTCCAAAGTGCATCTGCTGTCTGCTCTGTTTGGTGTTCATGCCGAGTTTTTCTGGACTCTGGGAATCCCACTGGGTTTCAGTATTTACTGATAATTAAACGCTGCTATAGTTCAATGTTTTCTGCTTCTCACCAAGTGAAACACATTCACTCGTGTTTTAAGTTTATTGTTGTCTGTAGTGTTGGTTCAGTACCTGCTCTAATGGCTGGTTTCTTCTCTAATCATTTTCTAACTTCCATCCATCCATCCATTCGCTTCCGCTTCTCCTTTTCAGGGTTGCGGGGGGTGCTGGAGCCTATCCCAGCTGTCATAGGGCGAGAGGCGGGGTACACCCTGGACAGGTCGCCAGTCTGTCGCAGAGCCAACACACAGGGACAGACAACCATTCACACTCACATTCACACCTAGTGACAATTTGGATTTTCCAATTAACCTATCCCCACAAGCTGCATGTCTTTGGATGGTGGGAGGAAGCCGGAGTACCCGGAGGGAACCCACGCAAACACGGGGAGAACATGCAAACTCCACACAGAAAGACCTGATGGTGGAATTGAACTCAGGACCTTCTTGCTGTGCGGCAACAGTGCTAACCACCGTGCCAGTGTGCTGCCTCACTTTCTAACTTTTCACTGTTATTTGAAAGTATTTTATTTTTTATTTTTTCAGATGTTTTCACACCACAACAGTTCAGTCTGTTTAAATTCGACTCGACTGTCAGGTGTTTGCTACAAGTTTGAGCTAAATGGCTTCCTGTAGCTTTGTATCCTGGGATGTTGCAGCGCTAACCGCGTCCTCACTGCACATGCGTAGCCTCAGCTTCTTCCTGTTTTTGCGTTCTTTGCAGCGTGTGGACTGAACGGCTTCATGTGGTTTGCAGCTAGCTGGAGTTCACTTTGAGTTTTGTGTGTGAAAAGAAACCAAAACATGGAGAAAAATGCACATTTACAAACTCATCAGCTGATTCAGAGCAGAGTGGACGAACCACACGAGAGAAAAAGGCCTTCGTGGTGGTTTAGTCCGGTGTCCTCAGGTGTCTCCGATGCTCATTGGTCGAGTAGTTTCTGATGATTTAGATGTTTGCGTCCAAGTTTTTCCTCAGCTGGTGGTTGTCAGCGTGATGACAGGATGTTACTTTATACGAACATGTTCTTGTTCACTGATGACAAATCCCCATAAACACATCAGTCTGCATGCAGATGCCACATTACTCACGCCAACGCGTCAGTGCTGGCGTCATGTGATCATAAAACAACGACGTCATCCACAGACGGCGATACAGCTACACACAAGTCCGCCCACCCCTCGCCGCTCTTTTGTATAGCCTTCCTGATTGGCTGAGGGAGCAGGCCCGGCATTGCAGAGCTGTGTGTGAGTAGAAGGAGGGAGGGGAGAGGGTTGTCTCATCTCTCTCTCTCACACACACTCACACACACACACACACACACACACACACACACACACACACACACACACACTGATACTTGCTCTCGGGCCATCTATCCTCGATGGGTGTCATGCAATCTGTTTTGGCTGACGTCTGCGCCACACTGCGGCTTAGTTCAGTGATGCTCCGCCCACACACACTCAGACTGGCTCTTGATCGTCATTCGGGCGTCTTTGCCGTCTCTCCCCTCGGCTGCTTGGCTGTTTCGTGGTTCAGATGTGTGATTCTTCTTATGTTGAAAGCCCTTCATTAGCCGCAGCGTCAGTTAATCCGCCGGCAGCTCTGGGTGATGTGCAGCATCTCTCAGGCTCTCGCTGTTGATCCCTGTGGTTGCTGACGGGCTCAAGAACCTCAGATCTGATGTGGCAAAAAGGCGAGGACTCCCCTCGCCGACACTCGATACCCGATGACTCCTCGAGTCTGGAGCCTGAATCTGCATCTTATTGACCTCTGTGACACTTCGGGTTGTAAACAAGCCCACCAGCCTGAAACTTCAGGTGTACAGACAGCGTTATACCCCAAAATCTCCAGTTCATACCAACATAAAAGCTCACTTTATGGACCAGTCCACAGCGTAAAACCTCCGATTCATAAATCAGTCCTATAACAGTGTAACCTTCCCTTCACAGAAACCCAAATTTCCCCTTAAGCACTGGTTATAAACCGGCTCAGTTACTTTATGATTTCCTACTTTATAGATCAACCTGATCCAAACACCCAGTGGAATAACGTGGTTGGGTTAAGGTCAATGTATTCAAGATTGGTCGTAAAACACCAAAATACTGCCTCACACCCCTTTAACCCTGGATTAGAGCCGTATTTGCACCTCAGATTATCAGTGAGCCGATCAGTTGTGCGCCCTTAAGTGTATGCAGCGAGTTAACCTGCAGCACCAATCATAAACCTCTAACCCCCCCAGTTCAGATCTGTCACCCGCCCACAGGACTCCAGCTCATAGACCCGTCCTGCACCTCGAACCTCCAGTGTATAAATCTGCACTAAAGCCCCTGACAGCTGGTTCTTCGCCAAATCCAACTCTGAACTCCGCTGATGCAGGCAGCACACCCTAAAGCTCTTTGATAAACCGCTTCAACATCTGCAAGCCTCCACTCATCTAAAATTTATGGATGAGATTCAACGCTTGACAAACAGCACAGCTCTTCACACCACGATGACTAATGAGGTATAAATACAGTGTAGGTTTCTGTGAAAGTTATTAATCAGATAGAGATATGCTTATTTCTCTTCAGGAAGATAAGTCCCCCATTCTGAATCCCGGACAGGCCCCCATTTGTCACAAATTGGTTCAAAGTGAGTGATAAAGACTGAGTAATCACAAAACATGAAAGGTAATTTATTAAAACTTAACTAGAAAACACATAAACACACAGGTGGTTGGTGTAAAGGGAAGAGACAGGATGTCCTGCAGATCACTTTGCTAATACTGAGGCCATTAAATGCTGAGGCTTGGTCCAGACTGGGTCATGAACAGGACGGTGGTCCAAGCACAGCAGCAAATCTGCAACAGAACGGCTGAGAGAGCCAAAACTGCTGCAACAGTCCAGAGCTCAGAGAGCTGTGCATAAATGAATGCTGCAGACCTCGATGTGAAACAAGTCCTACAGTCGCCTGTGGACTGTTTGGGTCAGATGTTGCTTGCAGCTTGAATAGATATTGGATATCTGCAGTTTCATCACCAGCTGGTTTTTGAGACTTTGTTGAGATTGAGAATAATGAACTCCTATTTAATATTGAAATAACATGTAAAAGCAAATTATTCCCACCTGTTTGTTCTTTTATAAACTACATTTAGTTCCCATAGTTTGGCAATTCTGTCCAGCTCGAAATGAAAACAATCCCAGATTTTGACATCACTCAGGCTGCTTTTCTTCTAAACCTCAGGGGTTATATTTGAGTTTCTTTCTTTCACAAAGAGTGTGTGTTCAAAGAAACGCCTTGGTTCAAGAGGATGTTTTTATTGTAGATAAAAGCACTTATTTCTTTTAATGCAGCATTATAATGCTGAATTATATTCCAGAGGTTTCAGAAAGGTCGATATTTCTCCATGAGAGAAATGCTCTTCTTGTTACGAAGCGTTTCTCTCCACACTGAAAATCGGATATTGGGAGAATCTGGTTTTACAGTCATTTCTGGAGCCATTAAGAAGTCTCAGATTTCATCTGCACAAACCTGCAGTCACCCCGTCCAATTACAAAGTGTGTTTTCTGTCACGGCGGCCTGTGTAATCATTACGCTTAATCAAGATCCTGCAGCTTAAAACCACAACCACCGCTGCACAGTCTCTAATAACGCAGTCATAAATATATTCATGGCAAATATAATTAGGAGGGAATGGAGACAGATGAGGAGAGAGGAGGAGGAACTGATACCAGACAGGGGGAGGAAGAAGAGGAGCGAGGAGGGGAGAGAAACATACTTAATTTTGTCTGTATGCAAATATGCAGATTATTTACAGTCACTTATTAGTTATTAGGTCTTTATAATAAGGTCAGAGAACTTCATATCACACATCTGGACCAGACCGTCAGCACATAAAGAAACGAGAGATCTGAAAGTACAAAGACAACCTTGGACGCGACCTTAACTGAATCTGAAGGAGTCGCCGTGGGAACAGCTGCTGCCCGGCTGGGAGCAGTAAGGAGCCGGACCCCCAACCCCACCCGGAGCAGTGTGCACTGCAAAATCAGCTCTTTGGAGTAAAACTGTTGGAGGCCAACAATAAGGAAAAAGGAGGCGTCAGTTTACCACAAACCTAAAGAGTGCCGGAAAACATACGAGGGAGTGGGTGGAGCTGAACCGAGTCTCCCACCGAGGCATGGAGCTCTCCACCTTCAAGGATCCAGCTACCAAACACCACCTCCACCCGAGACGTGAACATGGAAGGTGTGCAACAGAGGCTACTGTGATGGAGCTCAAGCCATCCATTCATCCATCCCTCCATCAACCACCCATCCCTCATCCATCCATCTATCTATTGATCCATCTATCAATGATCCATCCATCTATTGGTTCATTCATCCATCCCTCATCCATCCATCTATCTATTGATCCATCTATCAATCATCCATCCATCTATTCAACAACCACCCATCCCTCATCCATTTATTGGTTCATTCATCCATCCCTCATCCATCCATCTATCTATCGATCATCCATCCCTCATCCATCCATCTATCTATTGATCCATCTATCGATCATCCATCCATCTATTGGTTCATTCATCCATCCCTCATCCATCCATCTATCTATTGATCCATCCATCCCTCATCCATCCATCTATCTATTGATCCATCCATCCCTCATCCATCCATCTATCTATTGATCCATCTATCGATCCATTCATCCCTCCATCAACCACCCATCCCTCATCCATCCATCTATCTATTGATGCATCTATCAATCATCCATCCATCTATTGATCCTTTCATCCATCCCTCATCCACTCATCTATCCATTCATCAACCACCCATCCCTCATTCACTCATCCATCATCCATCCATTCATCCATCATCCATCCATTCACCCATCCATCATCCATCCATTCACCCATCCATCATCCTCCCACAGACATACATGACACTTTTCCAGGCGCCCTCATCTCCAGCCACCAGCATCTGCATCAGGTTGTCTTCCTGGTTGGTCATACATGAAACACGTCACTCAGGATCCATCCAGTCAGATTCCTGTCGGTGTCTTTACTCCTGCTGGGTGACCGAGCTCCTCAGCCTATGTCTACGAGAGAGTCGAGCCTTCAGAGGAAGCTTTCTGCGTCCTGTATCCTCGATCTTATCCTTTTGACCTGCACCTCGGGGGTTTGGTGTCACCTTGGTGTTCAGACCTCTCCTCACCACAGCAGACAATTAAACCAATCAATCTGGCAATCATCACTTTCACTCTTCCTCCGCTCGTGAGTAAGACCGCCTGAGATACTTGAACCGATCAAACTGAGGCAGCAGCTCATGCCCAGTAAGAGTGGTCCTGCAGCTTTATCCACCTTCAGACTTGGAAGGTTTCTCATTCCATCCTAAAGCCTTTGCACTGCAAACTACCTCAGCACAACTTGGAGCTCATCGCTCAATAAACCAAGCAAAACCACATCTATTAATGCATGACGAAGCATCGACTGCAAGGCTTCTGAAATAAACGTCACTCTGTGGACAGACCCTTTAAAGGGCCGTTTTACTGCTTTGACAAGCTCCAGGAAAAGACTACAACTGGCTGCAGGCAGAGAGGAAAGATAACATCTGGACTTGAACAGCTGCAGGGCGGCCAGATACCGTCTTTGGGCTCTCTGGAGATGACGGGTGTTCATCGGTGAATTATCAGTGAATAATGGAGTCCGCCGGATGATGCGTCCTGCCTGTCTTAGTAAGAGCTCTGTCCTGTTTTCTTTGTGGAATAAAAGTCGTCAGTCAGGATTTTAATCAGTTTCTGCTCATTAAATCAAAACTGCAGGCAGATAGAGACGAGAGGACGAGATGAAAGATCTTCAATCTGACATGAAGTAGAAAGACGCGAGAGGAAGGATGCTGGAGAGTTTTAGGGAAACTAGTGAACAAATAAAAGAGGGAGGAAACATGCAGAGGAGACAGAGATGGGAGGTGAAGGAGGATGAGGAGGAGAAGTGTCGTGAGTCTGATTGATCGCACGCTATCATGAAGTGGAGATTTATTCCAGTGCGGTCCCTCATCCTCTTCGACCCCACGACCCCGCGCTCATCAGCATAGAAACCACGTTCCCCCGACTGCTGATTGGACCGGGACCGACGGGACCAGGATGTAAAGGAGGAAGTGTGTTTGCGTGTTGGCGTGCACGGGCGCGGCGTGTACTCGTTCACGCTCCCACGGGGGTTCAGGGAGGTTACACATCATCATAATAAGCAGAAACATTTCCAATCAAAGCAGGTAATTCTTCTGCAGCTCGCTCTGCGTCCACCCACGTGTGTGTTTGTGTGTCTGTCTGTGTGTGTCTGTGTGTGTGTCTGTGTGTGTGTGTGTCTGTCTGTGTGTGTCTGTGTGTGTGTCTGTGTGTGTGTGTGTCTGTCTGTGTGTGTCTGTGTGTGTGTCTGTGTGTGTGTGTGTCTGTGTGTGTGTGTCTGTGTGTGTGTGTGTCTGTCTGTGTGTGTCTGTCTGTGTGTGTCTGTGTGTTTGTGTGTCTGTGTGTGTGTGTACCCCTGGGTGTGTTTTCCATTAACAGACAGCTATTTGAATGCCGCAACTCACAAATGTTTAGAAAAATAGCGGGATTACATCCCGGGCCTCTCCGCCCACTTCTCGCCGAGCGGCTGACCTCAGAAAATGAGTCTGAAAGCCGAATGACGGCCCGAGGCCTCGCCGCTGCTGCCGCCGCCACACAGCTAATTGTTTTTGCAGATTTATGCAAAACAGATAAGAATCGAATCTCTCCCTGTCGGTCGGTGCTGCGAGTTCTTTGAGTTTCTTCACGGACTCGGTGGAACGATAACCTGTGTTCATGCAGGTGGAGCTGGTTGGTTGTTTTGCGTCTGTAAACTTTTTGGCAGCTCCGGCTGTTTGATGAAGACCAGAGGAAGAACCTGGTCCTGGTCCTGGTTTAATGAGCTGGGATTTGCAATCTTTCACTCCAGTTTCACTTCACAGCCACCACAGCACCCTGGAAGTGGCGCCAGCAGTGCATGCTCGAGTGCTTTATTTGAGTATTTCCCATTTATGAAACTCCGGAGGAACTCCGTGTCCTCGGGAACACTGTGTGAAATCATACCAAACTGGAGCTTCAACAGCAAATCTGATTGTTCAGCATTTCAACCTTTTTCCTCCGACCGAAGTCCCGAGGGCAACAAGCTTTTACCTTTTAGCTTTTATTAACAACGTCTGATTGGCTGATTACCTTCTCGCTCCATGTGACACAGCGGCCGGTCTAATCCAGTTAAAAGCCGTGAGCCGGTATTGATTTCACTGCTTAAATCCTCTTCAGCCACGCGGAGGAGGAGGCGGCTCAGAGGGATTTGAAGCCTTCACATGTGAAACACGGACCTAACAAGATGGGATTAAAGTGGAGACGAGTGTTCCTGAAGGCGGACGCCCCGATCTGAAGCTCGATTCATCGGCAAACCTTCGGCGTGAATCGATGACGAGCTTTTATCTTTGCTCTAATGTTGAGTTTGGTCTAATGGAGCAAAGACAGAATTCAGACTGGAGATTTATTCACAGTGACGGCTACCTCGAGCACTTCACATAGTAAAGATGCTGCAGTCATGATGCTGTTCACCTGGTTAACATGCAGTAATAAATGTATGAGCTGAGCTGGTGAACCTGGTTGGTGTCTGTGGGTTTTTTCCTTTAAACCACCAGTGAAGCCATCGTGTCCAGTTCCTTAACACAGCGGTTCCCAACAGACCATCTTTAAGGTGTGGCAGATAAATCCAACAAAATAAAACGACCGAGAAAAAACTGATACTTAATGCTCTCAGGTCGCTATGGTAACGTGTAAGCATTTCTTTCAAAATAAGACACACAACTACAACACGAGAGAAAAGACCCAGGTAAACCGAGTTAACCCTTTAAGACCGACCATAGAACCAAGTCCGCCAGAGCTTATATTATATTTTTACATGCTGTGGAGCCATTTTTGGGAGCATTTCAAGTTGCTATACATCAATACAACCATTACAGCCTAAATTTTAATAATATGTCTGCATTAAGTGCATAGTAATTACATAAATTGCAAAAAAGTGCAATAAACTACAAAAAAATGTAAAATCGTTTTTGTTTTTTAACATATATTTCTAGTTAGAGAAATTTAAGAGGCTTATCCCTCAAAACTGTAAATACAAAAAAGTTGCACAAACTAGTTTCCCACCACAGGAAATTTATTTTGAGTGTCTTCATAGTTTTATTTTTGAAATACACCAATTTTTATACACTGCAGGAAAAACGAAAATAAATATTATAGTGCAAATTTGCAAAAAAGCAGCATATGCATCAAAATAAACTATTTCCAGCAGTGCAATATGAGTCCTAAGCATCCCAGAAACCACACAGAAAGTCATAAAGTCAAACATAACTTTTAAAAACACCAGTATAGACTCATGAGGCCTTGATGGTAAAAAAAAAAACTACATTTCCGCAAAAATGACGTCACTTCCGGTGTCGGGCAGGTCATGGCGGACATGCAAAAGTTCGCGCTGAAGGACGTAGGAAGTGTTACAAACAGCTGATCGGATCGGCAAAGCGTGTTTCTGGAATATTATGTTTTTGTTGCTGCAAGTGCTTTTTATGCAGTTTTTGCAAAACTATATGTGGAAGGAAACTGTGACCGAGGACAAGCTGATGGCATAAGATGTAAGTACAACTTCTCCGGTTTCATATGCAAAAAAATTATTGCACTAGCTCACGTGGTTGCAGAGCTACCGGGATTTAAAAATAGTTACGCAAAACAGAGCGTGCTGCTCTGACCGGCTTTAAAGGGTTAATGCTCTCAGCTCGCTGTGGTAATGTTAAGCATTTCTTTCAAAATAAGACGCACAACTACAACACGAGAGAAAAGACCCAGGTAAACCGAGTTAACGATAAAAACCCTGAAAACCATAAATTTTACACCTGAGCCTCAACTCTCACGTACCAAACGACTCAGGGGTGGAGCCACTGCCTTAACTAACTCCATGCTAAACACCTGCGGACGTCCAAAGGCCCGCCCATCAGCCTGCGTGCCACCCTGTGGTCACTGGTTCAACAGATTCAGGTTGATTGTTTTCATTTCTTCATCTTTGAAACCAGATGTGTCGTGTGAGGAAGTGCCCTCTGTGACATCATTAGGGACTATAAGTCATGTTTTATCCTCTGGAGATGAGGCTTTTATTCTGAAGCAGCCGTTATCTGTGTTTCCTGTTTCCTGCTGTTTTTACCCAGATCCGTGATGGTTTAGACTTTGGATGCTTTATTTGATGTCGTTTCTGTGTCGTCAGTGTAAACTCTGTAGCTTAAGAGATGAGCACAGAGCCGGATTCTTCTCCTCGGAGTTAAATCCCAGATGTTTTCCTCCCTCTGGATGAAAATTTTCCGCTCTTTGTTTCTTAAACTGTGGATTTCCATCCTGACGGGGTCGTAGACTTTTTTATTTCTGGAAGGTCTGTGCTTCAGAAAGGAAATAGGTTTGTCTCAATTAGTCTCCATCCCAGGGAGAGGAACGCCTTCCCTCTCATCTGGGTCCCAGGCCAGAACGCCTGAAATCCTCGGGTTTACCCATAATCCTTTATTCCACCGAGCGCTTTTGCCCTTCGCTTTGACCTGCCTCGAAGCAGCTGAAGAGTTTTGTTCTGAAACGAAAAATCAGCCGTTTGAAAAGCATCTCGAGCGCCGTGACTGACAGGAAGTGGTGATGGCGCGCTCTGAAACTGACAGCGTCGGGCTCAGAGGTCATTTCAGGTCATTTCAGAGTGTTTATGTAGAAAACATCAGTGTGAACATTTGAACTGTTTAATCACTCTGAGGTTGTGCTCTAGCTCAGGTTTTCAATAATAATAAATGTCAGACGTTCGATTTATGAAAGACAAAAACACCTGATGGCAGCTCCGACTGACACACCTGAACAGGCTCGTGTTTACAGTTCGCTGCAGTTCCTCTGCTGTCCAGCAGGGGCTCTGTCCCCCACACTGCCATGTTAAAGCCTTACAGCAGAAATAAACATGTTTACACCCCGACAAAAAAGCTGTTTGGGCCTCTGTGTCTGTTTTACCGCTTGATGTTTGGGGTCGTGGCCTCTTGGACTCACCTGTGGTAACTGGATTTCCGGAGCTTGACCCGTGCACCGTGCTCACGTCTGAGTTCCGGCTCTGAGGATGAAATTCCAGGATTTTATTGGGATGTCTTCCACCCAAACAAACACCTGTGAGCGACTCGGGGCCGGTGCAGTCCACCTCTGACTCTCATCAAATGTGGGAATGTTGTTAGGAGGAACGCTGCTCACCTCTCCAGCAGAGTTTCACAGACTTGCAGAATCGATAGCAGCACTGTTCTGGCCGGCAGCCTGCTCTCCAGTCTCAGAGTGCAGTCCTGCTGGACTCGGTCTCTACCCCCGCTTATTACTGTGCAATCCATGGAAATTTATTTTCAGTTGCAATTATGGCTTACAGCAATTATGGAAGCAACATAATCAAGACAGAGCAATTATTTCTCTGCATTCCTTTTTTGCAGTGCAGCTCATTGGTTATGAGTTATCGCCTGATTAATCCTGATGAAACGATGATGACTGTATCTGTTACCGTTTTATACCACCGCGCTGATTTCCATCCATCCTCTGCTCTGTGAAGATGAACCTGAAGGAGTCTGAGGAGTCGGGCTCAGCTGCCCAAACTCTTGTTGGGCATTTTGTCTGCACGTGGCTTCGTTTACACACAGGAGGAGGCGGCCATGGCTGCTGAAGGGCCGCAAAGCCACAAACAGCAGCTTTAGTCCATCTGCTGCCTTCAGGGACTCACAGAGAGAGACGGGAGCAGAGCTTTGCCCTCCGATCAATGAAGACTCACAATAACTGAGAAAAGAGAGAGTGTGTGTGTGTGTGTGTGTGTGTGTGTGTGTGTGTGTGTGTGTGAGAGAGAGAGGGAGCGCAGGTGTGTGAGAGAGAGAGAGAGAGAGAGAGCGCAGGTGTGTGTGTGCGAGAGAGAGAGGGAGCGCAGGTGTGTGTGTGAGAGAGAGAGAGAGAGAGCGCAGGTGTGTGTGTGCGAGAGAGAGAGGGAGCGCAGGTGTGTGTGTGCGAGAGAGAGAGAGAGCGCAGGTGTGTGTGTGCGAGAGAGAGAGAGAGCGCAGGTGTGTGTGTGCGAGAGAGAGAGGGAGCGCAGGTGTGTGTGTGAGAGAGAGAGAGAGAGCGCAGGTGTGTGTGTGCGAGAGAGAGAGGGAGCGCAGGTGTGTGTGTGAGAGAGAGAGAGAGAGCGCAGGTGTGTGTGTGCGAGAGAGAGAGGGAGCGCAGGTGTGTGTGTGAGAGAGAGAGAGAGAGCGCAGGTGTGTGTGTGCGAGAGAGAGAGGGAGCGCAGGTGTGTGTGTGAGAGAGAGAGAGAGAGCGCAGGTGTGTGTGTGAGAGAGAGAGAGAGAGCGCAGGTGTGTGTGTGCGAGAGAGAGAGAGAGCGCAGGTGTGTGTGTGCGAGAGAGAGAGGGAGCGCAGGTGTGTGTGTGCGAGAGAGAGAGAGAGCGCAGGTGTGTGTGTGCGAGAGAGAGAGAGAGCGCAGGTGTGTGTGTGCGAGAGAGAGAGAGAGCGCAGGTGTGTGTGTGCGAGAGAGAGAGAGCGCAGGTGTGTGTGTGCGAGAGAGAGAGAGCGCAGGTGTGTGTGTGCGAGAGAGAGAGTGAGCGCAGGTGTGTGTGTGCGAGAGAGAGAGTGAGCGCAGGTGTGTGTGTGCGAGAGAGAGAGTGAGCGCAGGTGTGTGTGTGCGAGAGAGAGAGTGAGCGCAGGTGTGTGTGTGCGAGAGAGAGAGTGAGCGCAGGTGTGTGTGTGCGAGAGAGAGAGTGAGCGCAGGTGTGTGTGTGCGAGAGAGAGAGGGAGCGCAGGTGTGTGTGTGAGAGAGAGAGAGCGCAGGTGTGTGTGTGCGAGAGAGAGAGGGAGCGCAGGTGTGTGTGTGCGAGAGAGAGAGGGAGCGCAGGTGTGTGTGTGCGAGAGAGGGAGCGCAGGTGTGTGTGTGCGAGAGAGAGAGGGAGCGCAGGTGTGTGTGTGCGAGAGAGAGAGAGAGCGCAGGTGTGTGTGTGCGAGAGAGAGAGAGAGCGCAGGTGTGTGTGTGCGTGAGAGAGAGAGAGCGCAGGTGTGTGTGTGCGTGAGAGAGAGAGAGCGCAGGTGTGTGTGTGCGTGAGAGAGAGAGAGCGCAGGTGTGTGTGTGCGAGAGAGAGAGAGAGCGCAGGTGTGTGTGTGTGTGAGAGAGAGGGAGCGCAGGTGTGTGTGTGAGAGAGAGAGAGCGCAGGTGTGTGTGTGCGTGAGAGAGAGAGAGCGCAGGTGTGTGTGTGTGTGTGAGAGAGAGGGAGCGCAGGTGTGTGTGTGAGAGAGAGAGAGCGCAGGTGTGTGTGTGAGAGAGAGAGAGCGAGCGCAGGTGTGTGTGTGTGAGAGAGAGGGAGCGCAGGTGTGTGTGTGAGAGAGAGGGAGCGCAGGTGTGTGTGTGCGTGAGAGAGAGAGAGCGCAGGTGTGTGTGTGCGAGAGAGAGAGTGAGCGCAGGTGTGTGTGTGCGAGAGAGGGAGCGCAGGTGTGTGTGTGCGAGAGAGGGAGCGCAGGTGTGTGTGTGAGAGAGAGAGAGCGCAGGTGTGTGTGTGTGTGTGTGAGAGAGAGGGAGCGCAGGTGTGTGTGAGAGAGAGAGAGAGCGCAGGTGTGTGTGTGTGTGTGTGAGAGAGAGGGAGCGCAGGTGTGTGTGTGCGAGAGAGAGAGTGAGCGCAGGTGTGTGTGTGCGAGAGAGGGAGCGCAGGTGTGTGTGAGAGAGAGAGAGAGCGCAGGTGTGTGTGTGTGTGCGTGAGAGAGAGGGAGCGCAGGTGTGTGTGTGCGGGAGAGAGAGCGCAGGTGTGTGTGTGAGAGAGAGGGAGCGCAGGTGTGTGTGTGCGTGAGAGAGAGAGAGCGCAGGTGTGTGTGTGTGTGAGAGAGAGGGAGCGCAGGTGTGTGTGTGAGAGAGAGAGAGCGCAGGTGTGTGAGAGAGAGAGAGAGCGCAGGTGTGTGAGAGAGAGAGAGCGCAGGTGTGTGAGAGAGAGAGAGCGCAGGTGTGTGAGAGAGAGAGAGAGCGCAGTTGTGTGTGTGTGAGAGAGAGAGAGAGCGCAGGTGTGTGAGAGAGTGACAGCGCAGTTGTGTGTGTGTGAGAGAGAGAGAGAGCGCAGGTGTGTGAGAGAGTGACAGCGCAGTTGTGTGTGTGTGAGAGAGAGAGAGAGCGCAGGTGCGTGAGAGAGTGACAGCGCAGTTGTGTGTTGTAGGCGGTCACATAAGGTTGTAACGATTTATTGACAGCATTAAGTTGAAGTCTTGAATAATAGAGAGGAGTCCACTGAAGTATCACACACACACACACACACTTACACACACACACACACGTATTCCTTCCTGTTATGGTGAGGACCAAACCAAAAATCCTCACAATTCCTGAAGCAAAGTATCAGAAAACCTCACAGGCATCACGTGTCCTGACAAACGCCACTGAGAACAAAAGCAGGACCGTCTCACAGACCTGAGCAACCACAGGTCACTACAGGGGTAAATTCCCCAACAGGTCAGCAAGTAGTTGCAAAGGTGGTGCTGCACCAAAAGCTTCCTTGCAGTGTCTTTGGTCCATGTTGGATTGCTCCGGTCGCCCGTGGTTCGTATGGAAGTTGCCAACTACTCATGGAGCAGCAGTGAAACTGTGAAAAGTGCCACACAAACTAAAGAACAGAAAGTAAAGGCTCGGCTTTATGAACCCTGTTGTTGGAGTGGTGATGAAGACAAGTGTGCTTTTACGTATTGTTGCTGATTGGAGAGTAATTGGAAACCACAGCCACTCCAACAATCTGCTCATGACCAACACAATCACAGGAAGGGTTTTGCTGCGGTCCCCTCTGTATGGACGACTTCAGCCGACAGCCTGGGGTCACCAACTACTCTGCAGTGAGGCCAAAGGAAGAAGCTAGCTGAACTTTCAGCATAAATATATGGTGTATGGAACAATGAGACATCCTGGGTTTATAATATACTTTTACATTTCTGTTGGATAAAATTTACTCCTGTGATTCGAGCTGTCAAATCGTTGAGGTTTCTAAGCCTCGCAGATCGTTTTAACTGGTCAAAATGTCCCCGTTTCTAAAAATACCCTCGGTGCTGAGATCTGTTCTTTCTGTAAATTGAGCGAGACGTGCTCAGACGCTCTGCTGCCTCCTTTGTCCTCTCAGACTCTGATGACAGACCGGCTGCGTCGTGTTTAGGATGGTGTGGTGGTTCATCGGCATGTTTTACCTAAAGGTGATGTAGATGGGGTCAGCGTGGCCTCTTTGGACGAGGTCAGATGTGTTTGACTGGAATAGAAATGAGTAATTTTAGGTTTGTGTTTTGTTGCGAGTTTAGAGTTTCAGAGACTGAAGCTTTCGGGTGATTGGATGCATATTTAGACTATAAGTGATCAGTGAGGGTCCTTTGCTTATCTGATGGTGAGCCTTACGTCTTCGTCACTTCTTAAATGTGCAGTTCGGCCGACAGTGGGTGGAATATTTTTGCCATATTCAAAGCCGTAAGACTGCTTTGATAAAAACAGTAGATTTTAGGAGCTGCTGGGCTGTTTGGGGTTTTGGTGAAACCACCAAGTGCTTCTTTTTTTTAAACTGTTTTATTCATCAGCACTCATTCATTCAGAGATCAGATGAAAGCGAGGTGCTAGACGGAGAAGTGTGATGCTTTTATTTTGTATTTTCCACAGAGCACTTCCTCTGCCTGACTGACTAAAGTGATTCGTTAGCTTGTCTGTTGACGGCTGTTTCCTGTCTTCTGTGTTTGTGCAGCGGGGGCGGGGGACAAGCTGGGCTGGGCGTTCGGTCTGGGCCTGGAGAGGCTGGCGATGGTCCTCTACAGCATCCCGGATATCCGGCTGTTCTGGAGTCAGGACGAGCGCTTCCTCAAACAGTTCAGAGTTCAGGACATCCACCAACCCGTCTGCTTCCAGGTAGACACAAACATCACACCTGATGGGAGAGGAGCAGATTTTCACAAATAAACGAGATCGTGGCTCAAGAGTTGGGAGTTCGTCTTGTAACCGGAAGGTTGCCGGTTCGAGCCCCGGCTCGGACAGTCTCGGTCGTTGTGTCCTTGGGCGAGACACTTCACCCGTTGCCTACCGGTGGCGCCAGTGTCCGGCAGCCTCGCCTCTGTCAGTGTGCCCCAGGGCGGCTGTGGCTACAATGTAGCTGCCATCACCAGTGTGTGAATGTGTGTGTGACTGGGCGGATGTGATTGTGTGAAGCGCTTTGGGGTCCTTAGGGACTAGTAAAGCGCTTTACAAATACAGGACATTTACCATCCTGAAGACAGATGAACGTACCGACTGCAGAATGAAAGAGCTAAAGTCTGTTTTCCATCCTTGTCTTCTTTCCTGTTCTGTTTACGTCCCTTCCTCTCCTTTGTCCTTTGCTTTCACTTCTTGTTTCAGTCCCATTATTTTGCTTTTCTTCCCTCCTCTCTTCACTGCTCTCCTCATTTCCCTTCGTCCATTCGTTTCCATTTTCCTTTGTCCTGCTTCCTGTTTACCCTCCGTGCAGTCTTATTGTGTCTCTGCTGCGTTCAGTCATGTCTCTCTTCAGCTACATCACCGTGTCTGTGTTCGTGTGTTCATCACTAACCTGTAATAACTGCTGGCTCGGTTAGTTTACCTTCAGATGCAATAACGAGCCCGAGTCTCTCGTAAGAAAAACAATCTCCTACCGTCGTGAATTAATTCACAAATGCAGAAATTAATTTGCCGTTAACCACGTTCTCCTTGTTATACAGCCAGCGTTTAAAAAAGCTGCAAACAGATTGTTTCTTATTTGTGGGCCGTGGTGATCGAGAGTCGCACATACGTCCTACCAGCCAATGACAAAGCAGCAGCCCACCTACCTGTAACCACACTTTACACCCTCACTCCGTGTGTGTGTGTGTGTGTTCTTGCCTCTTAACCTCGTGCATAAAACATTTTGACAGTGGGGGCTCACATCAGCCGGCACCAGTCACTTCCACTGACCCCACCATCATCAACACACACACACACACACTGTGGGGCGTGTGCAGGTTCACACAGCGGTTACTCCGTCCCCACTAAAGGTGCTTTTTGTCGACTCTCGTCTTCGCTAATAAAGAACATTTCAAGTGACTGTTGGAGGGCAAAGAGGAGAAAAGAGAGGAGGAAGATGAAGAGGAGGGATGGTGGGGGTGGACGAGGCAGAAAACAGATGGAGGGAGGAAGCAGGGAATGAGGAATAAATGAGGCGAGAGGACAGAGGAAAGAAGAGGATAAGAATAGATGCAGAATCTGACTAAATGCAGTTATTTGAATAAAAGATCTTTAGATGTAAAAAACATAAAAGGATTGAGCGAAACGTAAGGTGAGAGAAAGTAGGCGGTGACATTAGTGAGGACAAATGAGAGACAAAACACAGCTTTAATGGAAAAAATATACTGAAGCGAGTTTGAGGAAGTGATTAAAAAAAGAAATGCTTGAAATAAATAAGAGAAATAAAGTGGGGGGGGGAAAGGAAAAAGAGGGAAAACAGATTAAAGTGTGTCAGGAAAACAGGCAACAGAGGAAAATGTAAATGACTAAAGAGGCACCGAAGTTTGAGAGGGGAAAGTGGAGGAGGAACGAACGAGGAAACAAAGTGCTGAAAGATACTTTAGTAAGAAGAGAGAGGAGACGCTGGAAGGTGGTTTGTGAAAACAACGACATGAACCAGTGTCACGCTATCCAAACACACCAGCCAACCAATGCCAAACCTTCATTCACCGCTGTCCAATCAAACCACTTGCCTAGCTAGCAAAGAAGTCACCCAACTTCCTTAACATCCAACCAACAAACCAAAAACTGAACCGAGCAGAGAACACCTCCCTCCATTGTACAGCTAATATCTGCCTGTATTTACCCACCTAACTACCAGCTGACCTACACAATCTTTCTTCCTTGTCAGCCAACCAATCCCATCCCTTCACCAGCAATAAAAAAGAGCAACTAACTTCATTATCCAGTCTACCAACTTACCTTAATACCCAACAAACCAATCAAACATTTGATGCTGCCTTCCAAAGTACAACCTATCGTCACCTACCTGGCAGCCAAATCACGTCCTTACCTTCCTACCACCTGACCCTGATGACCTTTATTTCTAGCGGGCGGACCAATCTTCTACTTTTAGCGCCAATGAAACATGCAACGAAAGACCCACTGACCTCTTTATCGGACAGCCACCAAACTAGCAAACAAAGCAAACAACCAGTTGATCTGTGAACTACCGCCTTCCAAAGAACAAGTGACGGCTGAAATCACGTGCACGCTACTTTCAGAACTTATCTGGACCACTATTCTTTGTGCTTTTGTGACAGAATCAACAAAGTTTTACTCTTAAGCTGAAGTTCGTCAGCTCACATGGACAAATATTCACTCCGTTTATGTCGTCCTCTGAGTCTCCTTTAGGTTATAATCTTACTTCATTTTCTTTTGATCTGAACAAACTGAAGGAAACAAGAGGAAATAAATTGTAAATAGCAAATGCGTTTGAAACGGCCCACAGTGAGTGCATTCAATAAAGGTTTAACTTTATCTGACAAATCACAATAAACACATAATCAGTGTTGTTAAGTTGAAGATGTGAGGAGCGAGGAACGACCCTGCTGTCCTCCTGCTGTCCTCCTCACAGCCCTGTAAGTTTTATTGATGAACTCTGTTTCTCCAGAGGGGCCCGGGGAGCATGGCTCATCTCCTGCCCAGGGTCAGTTCACCTCTCCTGGGCTGAGGCTCCCCACCTCTCCCCCCTAAAGCCTTTGCTGGCCCCCACATCCACAGGTAATGAACTGTGACCGCCCAGGGCCTAACAGGAAATAGACTCCTTGGGTGTCGGTGTGTATGTTTGTATACGCACACACACAAACGGCTTCAGGGAGCTGTGCAGTGCCACTAAACTATTATAGTGTAAACAGACGGCTCACCTCCCTCCACACGTCTGCACAGTATGGTCAGAAATATGTGGATACTTGTCTCCTCACCTACCACCTGCTGTGCCGAAGTCTTTCCCTGACGCTGACTGAGTATAAAAATATCAAACGAGACTCGTTCTTCTCTCTGTTCTTCTACCAGTTTTACTTCTGTCCTTTACTGAAATATGTAGGAATTGTTTATTTAACCTTCGTGTGCAGCGTTTTGTGAAAAGCACTTAATAAATAAATGCTACAATTTTACAAATAGGTGAATAAATAAAGTTAGGTAGTTCATTTATAATTAACTAACACTTACCAAAACCAGCCAATTAGTTAGTTATCTGCTTGCCCAACCAGCAACCCAACCAACTAACCTATCTAACCAACCAACCACCTACTTTAAGACGTCACTTTTTCTCAAACCTGTATACCCAGCAAACCAACCAACTTTTACCTGCCAACCAACTGCCCAATAGGCCCCTTTCTTGCTAACCAGCCAACCTTTCATCTACCTACCTTCCTAGTTACCTAACCAAGCAATTGCCTTCCTGTGTAACCAACCATTTACCTACCTGCCTGTCTGGTTAGCTGTCTACACAGCTAACCAGTTGTTGTCTGTGTTCCTTCACAACCAGCCATCTACTTTGCAAACCAGCCAACCAACGACTTGTCTTAAACCGCAACAAACAAACTAACCACTGATTGACTTTTTTGTCTAACTAATCACCTACATGTGCAGGCAACTAACCAACCACTACCTAAACCAACAACTTACAGCTAACTGGTGATACTTTTCATCCTGTCCAACCAATGTCAAGCCTTCACTGACAAAAACTCAAACAGCAGCTAACTGATCCATCACTGAACCACCTGCCTTCCTCCTGCAGTTAACTAAAGTAAACTAGTCTTTGATAACACATGAAACAAACTGACCAACCAACCTTGCTGTTCTTTACCGCCACCTTTGAATTGAGCTAACTACAGTCCAGTTTCTACAGAAGATAACTCAATAACATTAAGTTGGCATATTTCACTTTTCCTTGTTTTGTTCTGACTTTTGTTTCAAAGGTGGAAAAACCAGAGTCACACAGATTGATGTGTCTCAGTGAACAGCATTAAGATGGAGAGAAAATTAAGAAAATATCATTCAGGAGCAGGAATAACAGCAGCTTCTCTCACTCTGTTATTCTGAGCATAATAAACAAGTGACAGATGATAGGAATCTCTCCTTCAGTCTGTCGCTGCATAAAACATCACATTTATTCTGTCGTCCCGATAAAGTTTTAATGTGTTGTTGTCTTTGTGTTTTACTCTCTGCTGCACTTTCTCCTCTTTCTTCCTACAGTCGGGCTGTTTCTCTTCTGACTTTCTGTCACATTTCTTCTTCTGTTATTCTTGAGTTCTTTTTTGTTGCTTGAATCTGCACTTTCAGCTCATTTTTATTCACCTCATCTCTCAATCTCTGCAGCTGATGTGCTGATTACCCCTTCAGTCCTTACATCTTTGTGTTTATGCTTGGTTTACTTTGAAATTCTAATGAGTCTCCAGTCTAAATATCCCATAAATGTACATGTACGAAAACAATCAATGTGGTGCACAAAGTAAAATTTCAACATCTTTGAGGATCATTAATAACTCATAATGTGCTATTGTGAAATTAAACTATTCTTCAGGGCCTAAACATCAGCCACAAATAACCTCAGCCACGCATCTGCACATAATAGATGAATCCAGATGAAGACGTTACAAAACGAAAACCACAGCGAACCAGCAGAGAAACAACAGCGTTACGCCACATTAGCACTGAATCAATTAAACATAAAACTATTACAAATATAATCCATCATATAGTTTGTAACTATTAAGTGGGTACATTAATTATCATTGCATTATTTAGTTAAAATATATTAATGCAGAGCAACCAGTTCCCTATGACCGAGCTACCCATCCACCCTGCTAACTACTTACACAACCAGCCTCTCTGCTAGCATGGCTAACCAGTTACATACCTGCCAGTCTACCTGTGCAAACAACCAACTGCGTGCCTGTCAATTAAGGACTCGCCTACATTCATCTACCACCTTTGCTGCCAGCATGGCTCATCACTTGCATAACTACACAACCAACCAACTTCTTGCCTGTTTACTTTGATAACTAACCAGTTAAGTACCCACCCATGTAGACACTTAACCAACTACCTAGCTACATACTTGTATGGCTAACTAATTAAGTAATTAATTAACTGCCAATCTAAACAACCAATTCCTTTCCTTTGCTTTACTACACAACCAAATAATTGCTTTCCCACCCACCTATGTACATGACTAACCAATCATGTGATTACCAGCCTATGCAATAAACCAGTTCCCTACCTTCCTGTTTGGGTAATCAATTACTCACCTACACGATTAAATAATTGCCTGCCTAGATAACTAACCACTATTTAATGAACCAATCAAGTGCCCACCTACCTAGATGCTCATTCAACCACCTACCTGCTTACCTCCATGGCTAATCAGTTGCTTACCTATCGACACGATGAACCAATCGTGTGCCTAGCTCTGTTTTTCAGGGACTTTTTTATAAAGAGAAATTATCAGTTAATATTTCCACCATTGCTTACAGTGAACATTTTTAAGTTGAGCTGTCAGTCATTGTTGTTTTATACGTTTGTTTTTCAGACGCTCAGTAAGTACCCACCTCTCCATAACGACATCTCCTTCTGGCTGCCGGACGGCAAAGAGAGCGAGGCAGGCAGAGAGAGCTTCACAGAGAACGACTTCTACGAGCTGGTGCGCTCCATCGGAGGAGACCTGGTGGAGAAAGTGTCTCTCGTGGACGATTTCACACACCCAAAGTAAGAAAACCCATCCACAAAATCAAAGCTTGATTGGATTACACCGCAGTTGCCCTTTAACCCAGGAAATAAGTGCAGTGGTTCATCTTTTTATGTCCTAATGAGAGAAGGAACAGCTCCGAAACACTGCAAATACCACTGCGGGTCAATAACTGCTGGCTCTAATTTATGAATTTATGATGCTAAATTCCCTCCTCCTGCTCAGAGTGCTGCTGGTACACCCTGTGATTAACCAAACATCAGCGACGGTTGGGGTGACTGTCTTTATTGATATCCCAGGTTGAGAGTGATTAACAAGCTGTTTGGTTGTGAGGGACCAGGAGCTTCGATGAACTCAGCGCTTGTGTTGCTTTGGTTCATTTGTGATATAACAAATATTTGAGGGTATTTGCTGGTGGAGCAGATCTGTATTTACCACAGATAGACTATCAAAGAATTACTATGCCATTATTGATATGCCATTTTAGCATTAAAGCCTCTTACTGTGATGCTAGCTCTGAGCTTTAGTCGGGTTTCTAAGCTAGCTGGCATCAAGAGCTGCAGTCCACTCTGAGTTTAGTAGCTCCTTATATAATAATTCAATTCAGTTTTATTTATATAGCGCCAAATCACAACAAAAGTCGCCTCAAGGCGCTTCATAGGTACAGAGAAAAACCAACAATCATATGACCCCCTATGAGCAGCACTTTGGCGACAGTGGGAAGGAAAAACTCCCTTTAACAGGAAGAAACCTCCAGCAGAACCAGGCTCAGGGAGGGGCGGGGCCATCTGCTGTGATTGGTTGGGGTGAGAGAAGGAAGACAGGATAAAGACATGCTGTGGAAGAGAGACAGAGGTTAATAACAGATATGATTCAATGCAGAGAGGTCTGTTAATACATAGTGAGTGAGAAAGGTGACTGGAAAGGAAAATAATAATAATATTTTAAAACTCAAAGGAGTGCAAAAGGTGCTTTTAACTGCACATCTCTTATCATGAAATGCACAAAATACATCAAGCAAACAGCATCCTGCCGCTTCTTACTGTGGTTGTAGTCCAGTTATTTTTATGCTAACTGCTAGCTGGCTAATGCATCATGTTAGCATTGTGCTAAAAGTGCAAACCAATAAGTGGGTAGTTCCTATTCACTGTTCATTCATCTTTACCTGCCTATCCAATTCAGGGGGCTGGAGCCTATCACAGCGATCACATGGTACGAGGTGAGGTTACACCTGGACAGGTTCACGCTCACATTCACACCTACAGCCCAGACAAAGTGCTAACCACTGCACCGCTGTGCTGCTCCCATAGACTCTGTTGGAACTGATGCAGGTAACGCTGAGGCAGAAGTGCTTCAAACCTGCGTTTACTGGCCAGCAGGGTGCGAATGTACCAACATGCATGGAAAAATAGCCCTAACTCTATGACCTCATGATGAGTTCATGGTCACAGCCATGAGTTTGTGCTCTTTGTGAATCCAAAGCCAAGTTCATTTTTTAAACTTGGTCCCATTAGAGTGAAATCAGTCATATCTGCCCCTCACTCATCACGGCCTTTTCAAAACACTCAGAAGCCACTAACCAATGGGCTACATCTTTTATTTACAGTCTGTGGAGTTACTATCAGAACCTGCACAGCGTGGCCCAGAGGGACTCTAAGCCTCTGCGGTGATAGTAACTCAGCAGTAAAGTACTTATCGTAAAGTAGATATAGGATCAGAAACCAATGATGAAAAAACAAAAACTGCAGGAAAAAGAACAGAAAATAAAAAGGAAAAAGTAACAAAAGCAGAGAAACAGGAGCAAAGGTCATCCAAAGGTCATCCAAAGGTCATCCTCTCTGTGGTGCTGAAGGCCGGTGACTGATGGCAGAGTCATCGGTTCTACACACACACAAACTCACAAACTCACACACAAACACACACAAACACACACACACACACACACACACACACAGCTGTCCTTGGCGTGCACCTTCGAGTCTGCAGTGCTGTTGACATCTCATTTTTTAGGAAGTACGAGTGTGTGTGTGTGTGTGTGTGTGTGTTTGTGTCTGTGCGTGTGTGTGCGCGTGTGTTTGTGTCTGTGCGTGTGTTTGCGCGCGTGTGTGTGTCTGTGTGTGTGTAAAGGGCAGCAGTGGGAGGCTGGTACCTTATGGCTGAGAACTCCTAATCCACATCACTGTAACACACACACACACACACTCGCACACACACACACACGCACACACACACACACGCACACACACACGCTCGCCTGATCTTGTGTTGGTGTGTGTGCAGCGAGGGCCCTGCAGTGCGTAAAAATGTCCTACACTATTCATCTTTCAGCATTTTAATGTCTTTTAAATAGCGACCTTTTCCCCCACAGAGCGCACCCACACACACACACACACACACCCACCCACACACACACACACACACACACACACCCTTACATTAATACCCAGTGACTCGTGCAGCTAATGGGCAGAGAGGTGAGAGGCCCAAAGCTGAGGCCAGAGCAGCGTTTCAGAGTAAGATTTCAGAGTTCAGCTAAATCGCTGCAGACAGTGGATTAACTTACAGCTGCAGTGAACTTTCACAGACAGATCCGAACATTTGGTGCCAAAACGTCCAGAAGAGCTGACCTTTGCTGGAGCGCTGCAAATAGATGAAGCGTTTTAATTAGCTGCAGCGTCCAGGTTTGTTTAACCTCCACGGCAGACCTGCAGACGACAGCTTTGAGAAAGAAACTGTAGAAATCTTTTCTTCTTTTTCACACCTGAGTCCGGTCGTTCAGTCTGACGTCACTAGCCGTGTCTGGGCCTAAACTCCGCTGCAGGTCCATATATCAAACGATCACTGTGGCATTACTGAGAGTTGAAAAACTGTCTAAAGTCTTTCATCTTTAATAAAAATGATCAGCGTTCTGCTCTACCAGGTGTAACAATTGAGTTTGACATCCAGGCATCCATGAAAACGGAATTTATGACATTTAACGGAGTTAGAAGTTAGCAGGAAGTTAGCTCGCTAGCTTCTATAGCATGTCCTGACTGCGGGGTTTTGGAAACAAATTCAAACGTACAGCTCTGTTATCACTTCCAACTTAAATGAAGACAGAAAACTAAACAGCAGTGACGTTTGTAGGGTTACTGAAGTTTGGCTAGCTGGTATATAATGATGTGCTACGTGACGCTAGCAACACAGCTATGTTAGCATAATGTAAACAAGCTAACTTTTTTTTCCACTCGATAAAAGTTAACGTTAGCGGATTAACATCTACACCGGTGTGGACGTTAACCAGTCTGGAAGAAATCTATAATCAGCGATGTCCTCGCTGTTATTTCCAAAACAAGTTGCTGCTAACCTGCTAGCCCCGTCTGCTTCCACCACAGTGTTTCCTCTGCCTGCTGTGAGAAATAACTTCTTGGGTGTAAAAATGTTCAGCAGGTGGCTGAAGCACACCAAACCCTGACAGGCACAGAGACTGGTTTGCAACCTCCCAACAACCACTAGCTGCTAGGAAAAATGATTCCCAACCAGTTGGTGTATGGTTGCTGGAACAGAACTGCACCAGAAAACATCCCTGTGTTAGCTTTGATGCTGTCGCCTGCAGTTTGCATGGAGACGCCAACTTGTCTGCAAAACCTCGCCAACTGGTGTCTGTGGGGTCCCCGTCTGTAGGCCTGGTGATCGAGGCCTCACATTTCCATGGGCGGGTTTTCTGCTGAGAGCGTTTCCACTTCAGGTGTGGACTGAAATAAAGTGTCCGTGAATCCAAGCTCGGCCCAAACGAAGCTGCTGTAACGCAGTCGGCATCCCGAGATCGTTGGAGACTTTAATTTTGACTTTACTTCACTATTATTGGCCGCTGCTCACCACACTAATCCACCACACCAGCTAGTTATACTAACAATCAAGTTTCCAGGGAAAGTCTCTGTTTGCCTACAGACTCTCCCATTGGCTGGTTTCTATATACATTTTCTTTCTTATCTGAAAAATGATCATCTGTGCAGCTTCACTCTCACAATATTTTTCCCAGAGTCGGAGCTGAATTTGGCAAAAATCAAACAAACCTTTTCACTATGCTGCCTTCGTTTTCCCAGGAATAATCAGGAGGAGCTGAAACTGTTGGAGCTCGTTAGCGTTTGAGTTGACTGTGAAAGTTGTCCTGGTGGTCACTGATGTTTGCTTAAATAATCCAGAAAATGAAGGTGTTTTCTAGAGAAAAGCTTTTATTTTGAAGGAGCTGGGCTCCTGTGTGGGACAGGCACATAAAGAAGAGTCAGAGTGAGGAGACAAAGGGAGCGAGCGGCAGGAAGAGGTTTTGGGGAAAAACAGGTGCAATGCAGGTGTTTTATGCAGCACTAATCAACGAGCTGATAACTGCAATTAAGAGCGTGAAACTTTCCCTCCACCATCATCGCCATCATCATCATCATTAGGCTGCGAGGCCGGCGACCACAGCGTCTACGGGTGGAGGCGGGAGACACGAGCGTGAGCCATCAGCAGAGAAAATGACAGCGTGTGGGGGAGAGGGGGGAGGTTAGGGAGGAGGAAAGGTGCAATGCAGGTGTTTCGTGCTGCACTAATTTAAGGAGACAATCCAAAAGTATGTGGACGGCGGCTTTACTGCCCGACGTTTACAAACCAGTACCAGGACTCGGACATTTTCCTCCAGTGTGTGTTTGTAGTTTATAATAATTACAGCTCACTGGTGAGAAATAGAAACATTTACATTAGTTTAAACGATCAGCTGATTTTCCATTTAAAGACATTTGATTGGTGATTTAAAAAACTGTTTTACCTCCAACGATGCAGATTTCAGACAAACACGTTCATCGGTGCGTCATCGTAGGTCACGCAGTCCACTGATGGACTTTCCCAGTATGACTGATGCACTCTGAATACCAAACACATCGGCTTCCTGGCGTCACATGATGCTACCACGTGTCATCTTCTCAGCCTCTGCACGCCGTCAGGATGTGAGTGACGCTGCACAGACTGATCGCCTCCGTTTGGCTGGACGGTGAACGCAGCATTAAAAATCTCACTTCTGTGCTCGGAGTCGACAGCTACGCCGTTAACCGATGACATCATCGTGCGTCAGACACGTGAGGAAGACGGCGAGGTGTCAAAGACGGCGAGGTGTCAAAGACGATGATTGGATGCTCAGATGTTTCTCATCATTAGATGGATACGGGATCATTTCCATATTTCAACATCCACAAACAACTTTTGTGCCTTTGTTTAAGTTCAGCCATCAAAAACAGCTGAAGTGTGTCTGCGCCCTCAGCCCTCACACCTGTACAGGTGCATTAATGACACTGATGATCAAAGCTCTGCAGGTGTGTGTGACTGGATAGAAAGATGTCCCAGAAGAGGGAAAAGCTAAATCTGGATGCAAAGGTGGAAAAACTGATCCTGTTTGCTCCCAGACGTTCTGTGATTTATCGAGCTTTTATTCTTCTCCCAGAGTAAAGTCTCCGAAAGACAAACGGAACATTTATTCCGTGTTAACGTATTCACCCTTCCCAACCCCGGCTCCCTCCCTCTCTGCTCCCCCTGCTGTGACAGATCGCTGCTCCGCCTCGGCTGTCATTAGTCAGCATATTAAATTTTGCTAACAGCCCGAACTGGATCCAGAAAAAGTGATGAAGAAGCCGAGACTGTTCTCGTCGGAAACACGAACCGGCCGTCAGAGACTCGCTTTAACCCCGCCGCGCCGTCGTCTCTGCCTGCGTCACCTCAAACCAATCGGCGTTTAAAAGTGCCCCCGCTGATCGATGCTCGTCTGTCGCAGTGATTTACAATAAATGTGTGTGACGCTGAGCTGACAGGGCCGACTCTCCCAGGAGGAGCTTTACCTTTACTGACTCTATATTTACAAGAGGAGCAGACACTGATCAGCCACCTGAGCACACTTTACACACGTTTATAGCGTATGAACGTTTAAGATGACAGAAAGGCTGGTTGTACATCACAGATGTGAGAGGATAAACCATTACAGGATATTCCAGTGTGAGGATACGAACACATCCTTTCATTATTAGACTTAAAGTGCTGTTTAATGCTCCTAATATTAATATATTACAATAGTAATTCTGTTGTACACACTTAATGCAAATTTATTTATTTCTTTTTATCCAATTTTTCTTTTATTTATTTTTCAGTTAAATTTCATTTATCTGTCATTGCTTCACAACAACTTTGGTCTGAAGCTTTTTATAGATTTTAAAGCAAAGACCCCAACATCATACAGTCATTGGGGAGGAAGAACTCCCGTTTAATAGGAAGAAACCAGAGACGGGTACTGGAGGCCAAGGTAATGCCATCCAGAGTAAGAATCTGGTTAGATACCATATTTCTAAGCTTTTCAGCGCCGAGTACAATGACCTCAGTTTTATCTGAGTTAAGAAGCAGAAAGTTAGTGGCCATCCAGGTCTTTATGTCTTTAAGACATTCCTGCAGTTTAACTAATTGGTGTGTGTTATCTGGCTTCATGGACAGATAGAGCTGGGTGTCATCTGCATAGCAGTGAAAATGTATGCTATGTCTTCTAATGATACTACCTAAGGGAAGCATGTATAATGTAAACAGAATTGGTCCTAGCACTGAACCCTGTGGAACTCCATAATTAACCTCAGTGTGTGAAGAGGACTCTCCATTTACATGCACAAATTGGAGTCTGTTAGATAGATATGATTTTTAAACTTTGTTGTGTTTATTTTGTAGAAATACAGAAATGAGTGTAAGATTAAAATGATATATTAATAAAATTAAAACTTAAATAGGAACGTTAATAAATGGGTGTAAAAAAAAATAACCTGCGATTGGTGAAATCCCCAAAGTAGCCAACTTTACTTTTTACAATTATTATGGATGTTTTAAGGCAGTTAAACCCTCACTGCACACTTATACACTTTCCTCAGACAGGCGTGAACATTTTCACACTTTTCTCTCTTGTTTAAACACAAAGTTCAAACCTTCGTAGAAAAATAAGTCCAGTCTTAGAGAATGAAACCAAAGACACGCAGGTGACGACGTGTCATCCACATTGTTGTGTTTGTTGGGGATAAACTTACAGTGTTGGTCAAGTTACTTGAAAACAAGTAATCAGTAACTAATTACCGATTACTTCCCCAAAAAAGTAATCCCGTTACTTTACTGATTACTTATTTTCAAAAGTAATTAATTACTTAGTTACTTTTTAAAAACACGATTTACAACCTGAATAGGTGATAAAGCGATAGATCTAATCCATCATACAAAATGTAATCAAATGGAAAAGTCTCTTTTTAAAACTTGTTTTATTAGTTTTAATCTTTTAACTTTATGCATCAAGCAAAAAATTAATTATCTGCAACATTCTCTGACTGGAAGAAATTAGTTTAACATTTAAACCTATTTTCTGCACATTCCAGCACATAAAATAAAATATTTTGTGTGTGTTTACACTCAGTCTTTCAAATAGATGCAAGTAAAACACAGCAGAAAATAAATAAAGTCAAAGACTAGCGGTCCTGTTGCTCTATTTTCACCTGTAAAGCAGGAGTGGGGTAGGCGGAGGGTTACCCTGGTGCAGGTGTGCAGCGGTCAGTGGAAGAATCCGCGAGTTTCTCTGTGAGTTTCCCATTACGTCGTAGCGCTTTAAACGCTGCACGCTCATACTCTCTCTGCACTCGATATATGATCCATTGTTGATCTGCACACAGCTGTTGTCACGAACGTCGCACTCGCTTACGTCACTGTCATGAGACATTCTCGCAAAAAATCACGGTTTTAGTAACGCAGTAACGCAGCGTTCCTACGGGAAAGTAACAGTAATCTAATTACCGGTTTTGCAATAGTAATCCTTTACGTTACTCGTTACTTGAAAAAGTAACGCGTTACTGCTTTGCTTACAAACATACAGCACTTCAGAGTCACACTGCTGGGATCAAAGAAAGCTGAACGCATTTCGCATTCATGCACAAAAACAATCCACGAAACAGCGAGGCCGCGAAAGGTGAACCGTGTCATAGCGAGGGACCACTGTATTAATTATTTTTCTTTTAAATTTAAAATTCAGTCTCGGTAGCCGGGGATCGGTCTGACAGGGCCTCCCTCCTGGCTGCCACCCGACACACTGTGCACCGACCCCTGCGTCGCCTCCTGTGGGTGGTGGGCCTAGAGGAGGACGGACATGGACCAAGGCTCGGCCACCAGATGCTCTCGGGCACCCTACCCAGGGCGGGGTCTCGATAACCCCCGATAGTGGTCTTTTGAATCGCTCTTCGTCTGGTCCCTCACCCAGGACCAGTTTGCGGTCTCCAAAGGCCCCCCTTTAGGGTTATGTTGTCGACCCCCGGGACACACAAACCCGTCCACCACGAGTTAGGTAGAGATTCTCAGAGCGGTTAGAATTTAAAATGTAAATATTAATTTAGTCCTTGGATCCTGAGGTTTGATGTCAGTTTCTATTTGTTTGTATTACACAAAGAACCTGCAAACACTTATGGATTCATGATTGATCATTGCTGTGGATGGTTAATCATCACTAAGGCGCTCGTGTCTTCGCTCAGTACTTCTGAAATCGGGGGAAAGTGCAGTCACTGCTGCTCACCGTCTGGCTTCATGAGTGGCCGCTGCAGCCTGGACGAGTGTTGATGTGAGACTCATCTCCAAACAAACCATAATGTGCATTATGGCTGCAAATTGATCTAAAACCCACTAAAGCTGCCGGAAACTGCAGCCTCTCAAATATATTTCTCCTCCAAAGTACTTCCAAAGTTAATCGAATGAGAGAGCGAGGGGAGAGGAAACAGAGCTCGCTCTCTCCTGCGCCATAAACGCCTCGTGTAGCAGCAAATCAAAGCTGATGGCTCGCTATGATCCCCACAAATCTGCATTTATCGGCCGGTAACGCTGTCAGCCGCGGGACCAATTTGATAAGCCGACGGAGCTGTCAGTCAAGTTGACAGTCCCCTCCCCCTCCACACTCAGGGGAGAGAGGGAGAGGAGGCGGGTGAGGTGAAGATTGACTGTGCTAGTTTAGGCAGATGCTGTGGAGTAATCTCCTGCTTTAGTCGGAGTGGCAGCGCTGGGAAAACGCCCCACTCTCCCCATCATTGTCTCAGCAGGCTCAGCCGGGAATTCCAGCATCCTTTTCCCCAAAGGACACTTCCTAGTTCCTCCTGATGATGATGATGATGCACTTGAACCCTGATCAGATCACACACATCCTGTGAAGGAGCCTCTGCTCTGAGCTCACACACCCGTCAGAGGAAATGTTTGACTGTTTGTATCCACGACTCGCTCCGGAGTTTGTGTCCACAGGTGAAGGCAGGAACACCGAGGTCCACAGGAACACCGAGGTCCACAGGAACACCGAGGTCCACAGGAACACCGAGGTCCACAGGAACACCGAGCTTTGCCTTTCAGCAGCTCCTGCAGTCCAGCTCTCCATCACCCGTGAGCCTGAGAGCTCAGTGAATATTTATAATGCAAACAAAACAAAACAGTGAAAACTAAACTTGGGCTAAAACATGTTTCCAGGTGGACTCTGAGGCCGGTCTCCCGGCTCCAAGTCCATGTGAGCTGAACAGGAAGTGGATCAATATGTTTCCAAGCAGCCATCATCAGTCCAACAGATCCCATTGATCCATATTCCACATGTTACAGGCGCACTTCCTGTATATTTCCTGTGAGGTCTGAGCTCCAGTTGTGGATGTTGCTGAGCTCTAACGATCATGTCTGTGATGGTTTGTTATGGCTTCAGTTTCTCTCACAGTTATTGTGCTTCAGATCGTTAAATATTGATTGGGTCAGTTTTGGCTGCCTTGTTTTGGAAAACAAACACTGGGGTCCAGACTCGGTGACCTCACGGGTCACGGCCGTGTCTACAGTCCAGCTCAATGCAACAGGAAGAGCAGCGCCATCTTTAGATGCCGTTCGAGAGCGCGAGAAAACTTTAACTAACCTTCTTAAATCCACGGGGACGTCACTGATCCATCGATGTTGGGTTTAGGCTCATGTTTATTCTCTAAATGCAGATGTTGTAACAGAAGAGCTGCAAAGAAGCAGAGAAACAGACTTAATTTGAAGGGAACGTGTTTCTTGAACACGCCTGTTCATCACGTGTTGACGTGCAGCCTGTTATTGTACCTGTGCAGGCGGAGACGAGGAGATGAGCGAGTAAAAGGTCCAGAGCAGCAGTGACTTTATTTAAAGGCTGATTTTCTCTGTAAAGTTCAGCAAACAGGTTTCAGAGGTGGGTGGAGGTGGGTGGAGGGTCGGTTTGGACTGTAAATCTGTCGCAAATGGACGTGAGAGCGCCGGCTGACACCGACGGCTGAAGCAAAGCTGGAGTGCAGAGCGCTCCGTACACCATCCTCTCCTCCACCTGTCATCCTGTCACCGCTGCCTCTGCCGGCTCAGCAGGAGACGGAGAGGCAGCCGCCCACCTCAGCTCCATCAATGATTTAACAGAGACGAACGCGCTCCCCGAAAAAGATGAAGGAGGAAGGAGAGTGACGCCTCAGAGGGAGGGAGAGGGGGAGGAGACGGATGACAAGAAGGAGGATGGGAGGGGGAGCGGTAGAGCGAGTGCCGTTACCTGTGGGGGAGAGAGAGAGAGCTGCCGCTGAATTATGCAGGATTGTTTTCTACTCCCACAACCAATCAGCCTGACGGAGAGGGGCAGGGCGCCATCTCCGCCCCTCACTGCACCTCTGCACGATGCATTAAGCGGTCAGTCAGGACGCTCCCACAGGGCTCCGGCCTCCCCCCCCACTCCCACGCTGTGGTCTGCGACTAAATAAAAGTGTGTCCCCACAATTATTAACACATTTTCAGCCCATAAATGTGTCTCCAGCTTCACAGAAACTCTTCTGAATCAAACCCTGATTAAAATAATTTACCTGCAGCATCAGTCGTTTGATTGGATGCAGGATTTTCCGACTGTTCTTTAATCAGCTGATCCTGACTGTGCTCAGCAGCTGGAGCAGCTGGTGTCAGGGAGACCAGGCTGTTATTAAAACTCTGACATTTCCAGGTCAACATCAGCAGCTTCTCCTGTTGTTTCCACGCCGGCTCCACGGTTATTGACGGTTTGTGACTCTGGGTTTAAATTAGAGCGAGGTGAGCTCAGCTGTCCAGGGATCAGCTAACAAACCCTCCCACACGTGTGCGCCGTTCGTGCTGCGGTGGTCGTTTTAGGACCGAGCTGTGAACGTGTTGCTGTTTCTCGTTGTTTGTTTCGTGAGGCGCCTGCGAGCGCTGGAAGCATTCAATTAAATTCGACAAAGGAAATTAGCCACATGAAAACGCAGCTCAGGGTTTGTCTTTAGAAGCGCGAGAAGTAATCTCTCATCAATCACGGCGCTCACGCGGCGCCGCTTTCTGGCCCCGCCCTCCCGTGGAATCGATGTGTGGAACATAATTTACTTCACGAAGCCAAAAGCGCAGCAGCTCTTTGTCTTAGAGCTCCTCAGAGGAGCGCCGCCATCGCCACTAAATTAAAAGAAACAGCAACAATAACTTTGGATCCCTGCTGTCAATAGTGGTAATGGGCTCTGTGTAACACACACAGACACACACACACAGACACACACACACACACACACACACGTGTCTCCAGGGTGCTCAACCTCCCTGTTTTCTAAATGGGATCTTGGTTTCACTTTATCTCGCTTTTCTCTAAATGCCAACATCATCCTGTTCACCTTTTCAAAATGTCGCCTCCTCCTCTCCTCACCTCCTTCTTTTCCTTGTCTTCATGCTTCCTCCCTCCTCCTCCTCCTATCTGGGTTACCTTGCAGTGTTAGCATATTCGCTTACTGCAGCACTCACTCCCGGGAGTGTGTGTTTGTGCACCGGATCGGAGTTAGTTTAGGAGTGTGTGTGTGCAGCAGTAATGTTTTATGGGCATTAGAGAGCTGGTGTATCAACAACAACACGCCAGATTTATGTCAGCCAGCTCACCGGCTGCCACAGCCCCAAGGGCCTCTGGGTAATCTGGGTGTAATTGAGCATGGAGGTTATGGTGGCAAACACACACACACACACACACACAGATAATAAACACATCAAACTCCACGTGCTGGTACGCACAGACTGCAAACACAGCGCAGGTGTAAACACTCAGAGGTCTTCGTGTCGCGCATCGACGCTGAAAACAAACACGAGAAATATAAATGAGACAAACCAACAGCTGTGCTGGTTTTTCTGTCTTTGTGGGGTCCTGGTTCCTGTCTCACCTGAGTGGCAGGACGTGGGGATCCTGGATAAAACAGCTCTCGACTAAACAGCAACAAGGAACTGAAACAAAGAGCAGAATGACACGACTGTGAGGGAGGACGCGGCGCTGACACAGCGAGGAGCAACTGCAGAAGGCTAACCAGGCCAAACGAGACACGTGAGCACAAAGCACAAGAGACGGGACAGGAAGTAGCTGAGCTCACAGAGCTGACGCAGAGAACACGTCTGAGAAAGTCTGCGGGTCGGCCCGGCCGCAGCCCGGCTGTCATCACGAGGCGCGAGCCCTGAGGCCGCCACGACGGCTCTATGTCTGTATCCTGAGCCGACGCGTGGCTCTGCAGTTCCACTCTCAAACACTAGGGGGAGTTTCTCTCACTGAGAGGATCCATCATTAGCAGAAGAACAATTAAGAACAAACAGGAAACAAACAGGAAACTTTATTAATCCCAGAGGGAAACTGGGTTGTCATAGCAACATGCATGCAATAGTCAACAAAGTAATCAAACAAAGGAAATATAAAAGGACAGAAAGTGATGTTTCTGGGAGACCGGCTCCTCTGGTCCGCAGCTTACAGTTTAGACTTAACATAAACTCCAGTTTCCTGTTTTATTTTGAAAGGCAGCTGTCTTTTGTCTGTGTTGCTGGTGGTCGTAGCTCAGTGTGACAGTTTGATGTGAGCGAGTTCGGTTCTTGTTTAGTCGGTTCTGCTGTTTTGTGTTTGAGTTCTTGGATTTTTTTTGTTTATCTCCATCACATCTTTGTGGATTTAATTTGTGCTTTTTGGGTTCTTTCCTGTTTTACTTTGGTAGTCAGGGTTTTACTTCCTGTCTGTCTGTCTTCACCTGTGTTTGCTTCCTGCTTGTTGAAGCGTCTGTGTTCGTTCGTCCTTCCCTGTCTGTGGATGTGAAGCCATTGCCTCGTTGACTCAGATTGCTCGCAACATGTCAGCAATCAGACTGCAACTACGTGCAAACCTCCGTCAGTCAGCTGATGCAGGCTGCAGGCAGACGTGATTGGTTGGAGACAGGCTGCCTCCCTGCAGCCTGTGTTCATTCATCTTGCAATTCAAATTAGTTGCCACAACCTGTTGGATTGCAGCCACGGGTCCTTCCTGTCACACGGAGGCGAGGTGGCGATCACCCGCCTCTACACTCGCTCAGCCCTGGAGCTGTTTGACCCGGTTTCACTTTGGCAGCTTCTGCTGAGACGACGAGTGAAAGAGAGAAAATAGCAGCAGCAGACGTTCTTCATCACAGGAAGTGCACAGAGTGTTTTTAAAAATAGGTGAAAATCCTTAAAGGATCCCGAAGTGCTGCTGACGTGTGGAGGTGCGCTCGTGTTTGTGACCCGGCAGGACGCTGATTCGTCTCAGGCCTCGCTTTATTTTTACGCTCTGACGTGGCGCTCCGAGCCGAGGCCGCCGCAGCTGACACACATATGGACCAACCGAGAACACGCTGGTGAGAGGGTCGTGCCTGCGTCGTCTGCCAGCTCCAGCGCGCACGCACGCCTTCTGTCCTGCCCTGGTGAATCACACCGTCAGCAGCTCTGCGGCGGTCACTCGAGGTGAGCGAGTAGAGCGTTTGACCGCTGCAGTTTCTCAGATTTGTGTCATTGAGGGGCAGAAATGTTTTCAGACCCCACAGAACAACGAGCAGGACGCTGTTAATCACAGAGACTCGGGCCGCTAACATCATCAGTCCATCGACTGGTTGAGTAAATCTGGTGCTGCTGGCCTCGGTGAATTAGATGAACACAGAGTTGGTATCTGTGGCCTGTTAAAGATGTTGGACTTGGTTGTTGTAAGTGAAGCTGCAGACGTGTGGGAAACATCTGAGCCGCTGATTTGGCAGCAAAACCACCTGATGCATACACGGTGCTGGGTCACATGATGAGAAACTGCATCATGTGACCCTGCACCATCTCTGGGCTGTGATGCTATAGGCTCAGGCTGCTGGGGCATTTCCCATCATGCACTGTGTGGGGTCTCTGCAGGCGTCGCTGTTTTGCCTCGACTCTATTAACCCTTTAAAACCAATCGGAGCGGCACGCTCTGTTTTGCGTAACTATTTTTAAATCCCGGTAGCTCTGCAACCACGTGAGCTAGCACAATAATTTTTTTTGCATATGAAACCGGAGGAGTTGTACTTACATCTTATGCCATCAGCTTGTCCTCGGTCACAGTTTCCTTCCACATATAGCTTTGCAAAAACTGCATAAAAAGCACTTGCAGCAACAAAAACATAATATTCCAGAAACACGCTTTGTTGATCCGATCAGCTGTTCATAACACTTCCTACGTCCATCAGCGCGAACTATCGCATGTCCGCCATGACCTGCCCGAAACCGGAAGTGACGTCATTTCCGCGGAAATGTAGTTTTTTTACCATCAGGGCCTCATGAGCCTATACTGGTGTTTTTAAAAGTTATGTTTGACTTTATGACTTTCTGTGTGGTTTCTGGGATGTTTAGGACTCATATTGCACTGCTGGAAATAGTTTATTTTGATGCATATGCTGCTTTTTTGCAAATTTGCATTATAATATTTATTTTCGTTTTTCCTGCAGTATATAAAAATTGGTGTATTTCAAAAATCAAACTATGAAGGCACTCAAAATAAATTTCCTGTGGTGGGAAACTATTTTGTGCAACTTTTTTGTATTTACAGTTTTGAGGGATAAGCCTCTTAAATTTCTCTAACTAGAAATATATGTTAAAAAAACAAAAACGATTTTCAATTTTTTTGTAGTTTATTGCACTTTTTTGCAATTTATGTAATTACTATGCACTTAATGCAGACATATTATTAAAATCTGGGCTGTAATGGTTGTATTGATGTATAGCAACTTGAAATGCTCCCAAAAATGGCTCCACAGCATGTAAACATATAATAGAAGCTCTGGTGGACTTGGTTCTATGGTCGGTCTTAAAGGGTTAAAAGCAGCCACGCTGTCGTTTGGTTTGGAGCTGACAGCGAGTAAAGCTTCAAGGTTTATTCTGCCCTCGGCCCTGAGACCTGACACGATCCCACCTAAGCGATGGCGTAACTACACTCAGGATAAAGACGCTCAGCGTTCTGCACCTTTCCTTGCTCGTGACCTTTCACAGCAGCAGTTTTACGATGAGGATGCAGCAACTTGGCATCTGACCTTTGACCAGAGGTTCGGTGAGCAGATGTAGGTCAGGTTGGACGAGTCAATTAACGCTGATAAATCCGAGGAGTGAGCCATGCGGCGCTGCAGGCGGGACAGATGTATGGGCGTGTAAACAGCACTGGCTTCCGGGCCGCGGCGGCGAGTCTGCAGCTCAGAGCAGGATGTTTTACGAGGCTGTATTCCTGCTTCGGTGAGACGTAACTTTCAGCACCTCAGTGCTTCAAGCGTGTTTGTACTGCGATGGAGTTCAGAGCTTGGGCGCACACACCTGCTGGCTGTGAGCTTTTTCCTCGTTACGTCATCCTCTGAATCCCAGCGAACCGGCGCCAAGCTGAGGCGCCAAGCTGAGGCGCCAAGCTGAGGCGCCAAGCTGAGGCTCAGCGCAGCTCGGGTCGTCCTGACAGTCTCCCACGTGAAACGCTGACAGACGCAACGAAGCTCTCAGACGCCCCCACGTCCTCCACCCAGCCCCATGTCCTCCACCCGGTCCCCATGTCCTTCACCCGGCCCCACGTCCTCCACGCGGCCCCCACGTCCTCCACCCAGCCCCACGTCCTCCACCCAGCCCCACGTCCTCCACCCGGTCCCCATGTCCTTCACCCGGCCCCACGTCCTCCACCCAGCCCCACGTCCTCCACGCGGCCCCCACGTCCTCCACCCAGCCCCACGTCCTCCACCCGGTCCCCACGTCCTTCACCCGGCCCCACGTCCTCCACCCGGCCCCACGTCCCCCACCCAGCCCGCACGTCCTCCACGCGGCCTCCACGTCCTCCACCCGGCTCCCACGTCCTCCACCCGGCCCCCACGTCCTCCACCCAGCTCGCACGTCCTCCACCCGGCCCCCACGTCCTCCACCCGGCCCCACGTCCTCCACGCGGCCCCACATCCTCCACCCGGCCCCACGTCCTCCACGCGGCCCCCACGTCCTCCACCCGGCTCCCACGTCCCCCACCCGGCCCCCACATCCTCCACGCAGCCTCCACGTCCTCCACCCAGCCCCACGTCCTCCACGCGGCCCCCACGTCCTCCACGCGGCCCCCACGTCCTCCACCCGGCCCGCACGTCCTCCACGCGGCCTCCACGTCCTCCACCCGGCCAGCACGTCCTCCACGCGGCCTCCACGTCCTCCACCCGGCTCCCACGTCCTCCACCCGGCCCCCACGTCCTCCACCCAGCTCGCACGTCCTCCACCCGGCCCCCACGTCCTCCACCCGGCCCCACGTCCTCCACGCGGCCCCACATCCTCCACGCGGCCCCCACGTCCTCCACCCAGCTCGCACGTCCTCCACCCGGCTCCCACGTCCTCCACGCAGCCTCCACGTCCTCCACCCAGCCCCACGTCCTCCACGCGGCCTCCACGTACTCCACCCGGCCCGCACGTCCTCCACCCGGCTCCCATGTCGTCCACCCGGCCCCCACGTCCTCTGACCCAAACAGAGACACCAGGAGGTGTAGGAGAAGGTACCTGTCCATTTATACATAGAAAGGCAGTCAGGTACAGGTGATGCGATAAAGGCGGGGCCTAAAAACTGGCAGCAAGAAGACAAAAGATGGACGAGCCCAGCAGGCACTGGATGATAGAGGAGAGTACTGCTCCACTACTTGAAGGCTGATTGAAACCAGGTGATGCTGATTACGGGAGGACAGATGGTCCCAAAAGGGGAAGAGCAGCAAAAGAAAACAGGAAGTGGTGTGACGGGCTGAATGTGGATGTTTTATATAAAGCTGACAAACGCGCTGCGAAGCTGCAGTCTGAGGTCAGAGACGAGGGCAAAGCACGATAAATAAAACAGTGAATGCTAAAGACCCCAGAGACCGTCTGCACCAGGACTCGCTGTCCCTGGTTTTTCCTTCTCTCAGCACAAGCTGACAGCGACACAGTCCTCAGACACTCAGCTTCCTCCGCTGACCTCTGAGTGCAGATCATCTCAGTCAAAGGTCAAAGCTCCAGAGGAGGTCAGGAGGAGGATGAAAGGACCTGTACCTACAAACACTGGGCTTTAAATCCAAAGGCAGCATTCTCTAAGATTTTGATCATGTGTTAGTGGCACGTTAGCAGAGGACATGATCCTGTGTGAGGTGAATACTTCAGAGCGCACATCAAACACACCCTGGGTCACGCAGATTCACACTTCCTGAGGAGATCATTATCTCTGACGACCTTTCAATCCATAACTTCCTGTTTATGTTTTCTTCAGCTGGACAAAAGCTGCAGTTCCTCTGGTGTCCAGCAGGGGCTCCAGCACTGAGTCAGTCCCCATGTTAAGACTTTACAGCAGAGATAAACCTGTTCACAGCTCTAAAACTCACCTGTTTAAACTGTATTAACGCTTTGCATTATTAGGGGCGTGGCTTCTGTGAGGCAGGTGGATGGTGACACAGGCGGCTGTCTGCTAGCTTCACCTGAACTGGACCTCTGGACCGTGTTTGTGCTGTTGGAGGCTGTTTGGAGCATTTTTAATGACATCATGTGACCAATAATATGGCTGCTGTGAGGTTACTGTGGTAACAGACTGTCCAAGAAGGCGGAGCTCCAGCTGTAGTGCACATTGAAACTGTGGCGTTCGTGAACAGCTTAGTACTCCAAGTCCGAATCACTTCTGGCTCCAAAACATGGAAGTTCTAAAGCTGGGGGAGGAATATGGTGCTGCACACATCAGTGGGAACGTCGTGATGTCCACGGCGGTTCAGAGCACACGGAGACGCCAACCACCACAGCTGCTCCAACACTCAAACACTCGCTTTGAACGTTAGTTTCTGCCTCGTTAATCGTCAGTTTAAATCAGAATTTAGCTTAAAAACACAGTGACTGTCAGAGTTGTTTGGGATGAGTCACTCGCTGAAGGAAACTCTACAATAAAAGTGTTTCTTTGTGTGTGTGTGAGAGACAGAGAGCGGGCGAGTGAGGCAGTGGGTAATTGAAAAGCAGCGCCCGTGTGGCGTGCTAACGGTCGGCTCAGACGCACAGACAGAGAAATGAATCCTCTCGCTTCGTTTGCTCCTGCGTTCGGAGTCTCGCACTAACCTCGAGTCTGCTGCAGAGAAGCACAGAGACTCTGAGCGTCTGGACTCGATCAGACCTGCTGTCCCCCACCGGGGTCACCCGCCTCCCCCCAGAGAGGTGCAGCCGAGGCAGAGTGACCCCACAGAGGCAACTGACTCTGCTGCTTTCCACATTCTGACGCTCACGTGCGACTCAAGTGGGTCGTAAAGTGATGGTGGAGTGGTGAACACTGCAGCAGGAACACGTCTGCGCTCACGTTTCATAACAACGGCGAGCGTTGTGTGTTTTCAAAGACAGGAGCAGCCTGCTGTTCCTACAGGCGGGGCACCAGGCCGGTGCAGTTAGAGCTCTTCACAGCTGATGATGCTCCTAACCTCTGCTGGGCTTTCATCGATGCTGAGACAGATGTCACTCTGTGACTGAGCTCCTTTCAAATGAGCTGTTTCTGTTTTCTCTGTAGATCATGTGATCATCCACCCCGGGCCACACAGGCGAAGCCCACGAGGTATTCGGGGACGCTCCTGCACAAAAAAGAAAAACTGAGTTCAATCAGAGCGCAGAGGGAGGGGTGACGTTGTGTAAGATGTTTATATTAAAGCATCAGAGAATGAGTCCTGGAGGTGAGGGCGTGCACAGGTAGCAGGTGTCCACAGGTAGCGTTTCCTCGTGCGTGGATCCTCTCAGGTCTCTGTGTTCACGTCTCTGATTCTCAGACGAGTCAGGAGACGCTGAGAGTCGAACCTCCAGCTGCAGGTTAGTGAAGCTGCAAGGTGAATCGATTGCGTCGGGACGTTTCATGTCGGGGCTCCTGATTGGACGCTGATAAATGTTGTGGAAATAATGGATGTAATTGGTCCGGGGAACAGGCTGAGTCATCGCCAATCGATGGTGCTTACCTGTTTCCTGTTTCATGTTTGCTCTTTAATCTGATGAGATGTGGGTTTGAATCCGGGAAGATTTGTTTCTGCTCCGCTACACACACACACACACACACACACACACACACACACACAGACAGAGTCATGTTTCTGAGGACTGTGTGCCCCTAAAACAGAGACAGGTCCACGTACTCAGACTGAACAAACACACACACAACTGTTGGGCGATATGTAAAATTATATATATAAAATTATATATATGTAAAAACCCAACCAACAATCGTCAGTCCAATAAAAATCTGTGCAGATTTTTTTGGTGGGCGGAGCAAAGTAATCGTGCACGGACTGATTTGTGCATTTACAACAGTTCAAACATGGACAAACTAATTTCCCCAAAAAAATTACAGCTCACAGCGTTAACATGCTAATGCGGCTTTAACACGATTAAATTTTTAACACGCTCAACCCATATCGATTCACATATGGATTCTCATTGGCTTGCCATTACATTCATGCACATTAATGGCACGCTGTGGGTCAAATGTCAGTGCATGTTTGTGGAGATATATCTGCTCTTTGTTGTGTTGGAGTCATCACTCAAAGAAAGTAATTGTTACACAGAACACTTTTCTAAAAGTAATGCAGTACATTACTTTCATGTTACTAAAATAGCTTAAACACAGTCTCATTAACACCATTTAACACTACAAACCTGAGACTGCAGCCACACACCAACACAGATTCCTAATGACGACATTAACTATAAGATCTTTCTCTTAGACAACACAAAGCTGACGGCACAAAGAAAACATTAAAACTGGCACAAAACAGCGATCGCCATGGTGATTCTGCTTTAGAAACATGAACAGGTAGAAAGTGTTGAAGTTCGGGGTCTGTCTGGGCTGGGGTTAGCATTAGCACTAGCATTAGCATGTTGTGTGGCTAGCTTAGCATTAGACAGCATGCTAACGCTAATCTAGACAGCATGCTGTCTGGCTAGCTTAGCGTTAGCATGCTGTCTGGTTTGCTTAGCGTTAGCATGCTGTCTGGCTAGCTTAGTGTTAGCATGCTGTCTGGTTAGCTTAGCATTAGCATGCTGTTTGGTTTGCTTAGCGTTAGCATGCTGTCTTGTCTTGTGTATCGTGGATGCAGTTTTCCACTTTACCATTTATCTCGTCCTTCTGTTCAGTAAAAATAAAATTGATGTCCACATCCACGCTCTAGACTGCGTCACTGTTTTCCTCTGACACGTGAACTGAAATCAGCTGATTGTAGTGCAAGAAGTGATAAGTGCGATCGATAGGCAGGCAGACTAATTATTCCAAGGAATTGGACTACTGGGAACTGGTTGTCGATTCCCATCCCTACTCCTGCTGCAGTGGTTTCAGGTTAAAACCTTGAAATGTGTCCTCACAAACTCTCAGCCGGGCTTTAGTGGTTGTGGGAAAGCGGAGCTTCCATTTTCCTGATGATGATGCTCTCTCCCTGCTTTCCCTCCATCCTAATATGATTAATAGACACACACACACACACACACACACACACAAACTCACTCAAGTAGCTTCCTGTTTGTCTTTCAACTTGTATCGACCCACAGCACACACACGCACACATACATCTGCAGTAAGTGAAGTGCCTTCAAGCGAGAGTGAGGGAACATATATGAATGAGAGAGAGAGAGAGCTTGTTTACTTCCTGTGAGATTTCTCAGAAAAATATCAGAATAAAAACATATCCTCGCGCTGGAGCGTAGCCCTGCATGCTTTGGTTTCCTCGGCCTCGTGATGATGGCGTGGATGTTTATCCTGCACCGTGACGTTTGCAGGATACCTTTTGTCGCCTCTGTGCCCAAATATCTGTGCCGTTCTCATTCCTGAGGTATCACATGATTTCTTAGGTACTTGTGATGCATTCGTTGGAGAGGATGCTGTTGTTATTTAGGGGCGTGTTTTTACCCATACCACAGATATTCCTAACCGAGTCGTACTCAGTGGCTACAGGCTGAAGCTGCAGCAGATGGACTCAAAGAGCTCTGGTAACCTCTCAGGGTCACCAACCTCCTCGCCTGAGCGAAGCAGTGGAGGCACCACTGCAGAGGAGCTCCACCTGCGAGCTCTCACCTGAGCTGATGTGGCTTTGTTCAGTTGTTTGAGCTCTAAGCTGACTTTGTGCGCTCATGTTGCCGTACGCCTGGGTGGGTGAATCACCTCGTGAAGCACCTCTGCTCTCAGCGCCGGTCTGCTAGTAACTAAATCAGTCACTGGCTTTGACGTAGACAAACCAGAAGTCTGATTTTTGGCTAAATCCCAAGGATCTGTGTGGCAGTAACTCTGAGTCCCAAACAAAATCCCCCGAGACACGATAAACTGCATCTCAGCCTTGGACAGCTCCTGAGATGGACACATCCTGTGACGTGGAGCACCTGTGAAAAGCGATGCAGCAGAAGGATCCAAGGATCCTGCAAACAGCAGCACGCAGCATCAGCTTTAACCTGAACTTAAAAACAGTCATTCAGACACGTTGGCATTTAAATCTCCATCATTCACAGCTTGTGCAGCTTGTTTGTTATCAGGTCCAAGTTAGCCGTGTCACATTCACCGGGCCCCCCCAAACATCAGCATGTCGCGTCAGGTCAAACACGCCAAACAAGCCCAACGCGCTGGGTTTGATTTAATTAGATTTCACTGCGATCCAGCTTCAGTCAGGTACGAGCAGGAAGAAAAACACAGGAAACACGAGCTGTCAGCTGTAGCTGCTGCTGGTTTCAGTGCAGCGCCACCTTCACATTAAATATTCATCATTTAGACACAAAGGCAGCAGTTTTATGTGTACTCTCTCCTGACCACGGCGACGGGAGGTGACAGAGGCTGTGTTTAATGGCAGCTCGGTGGCAGAATCAGTGATGGGTTTCTCCACTGTACCCTGTGTGTGTCTGTGTGTTGCCCACAGCTGCATGTGTTGTTGTTAAATTTTCATTGCTGCCTCCGGACAAAATCTAGTTTGCAGAAAGTCACTTTTAAGCAGTGAAGGAAAGAGTCCGTTTCTTCTCTACGAGCTGGTGTAAATTTAGAATATGAGAGGAGAGGATGGAGCAGTAAAGACTTGTCCCGGTGTCTCCTCTGCTGCACGGGCGTGTTCACACAGATTTATGTGGCTCAGCAGGCTGGGACCAAACCACCTGCAGGATTCTCTGAAGGTGTTTTCACACCTGCAGCATTAACTCGGTTTGAACCGCGTCTGGTTCGTTTCCTCCTTGGTGAACGTCACGCATCCAGGTGACGTCTTCAGTCTCAGCTGATTCAATCTTACGAACAGGATATTTGCATAATGACTGAAACCAGCCCACTGAAGGAACAATGGGCTGTGAGGTCACTTCCTTGATCATTAATATGCATATTTTAGTGTGAGTTTGAGCTAAAAACCGTCCCATAGCAGCGTATGCTTTGCATCCTCACCGGATGAAGATACTACAGATGTGCAAACATCTGTACAGGCTAGCAGCTAGCTATGATGTAACCCTAAATTTGCCAAGACGTTACAGCACTGTCTTCCTGTATTTACTTTGTTGCTCCGCCCCAGACACATCTGGCCAATGAGCGGGCGGAACATTATCACCTGGTCTGTAGTGACGTATTTTGGTTTGCTCGGATTTTTCCCTGTGAAAACAAAAAAAACCACGAGGAAAAGTTCAAGTTCACAAACTCATCAACTGATTCAGACCAGAGTAACCGAGCTGCAGCTTTGCCTCGTCTTTCCTCACTCTGTGGTCCAGCTGGTCCCAGCAGCTCTGCTGGGTTTGGGTTTGACACAGCGCTCCAGCACTGGAGGTGATCTGGCTCAGCTGGAAATCATTGATCAATCCGCTAAACTCAATCTAGTTGGGATGTTCGGTATCCATGCAATGAATTTCCATCACAGCTCTTCCTCCTTCATTTCACCTTCTCCGTTTTATAAAGACTCTGCAACTTCAACCAGAACTCTCACATCTGGACTCATCACATCAGTCCAGGGTTTCTCTGGTCTAACGTCCTCTCCCTGAGTCCCTGCAGTTCTTCTGGTACTTCCTCCCATTAGCTGGTGGGTTTAAGCCGTAGGCTGTTGGTTATGGTCCCCTCTGTGGAGGAGGCAGCTGCTGGTCTTCATGTTTGAGGGTCAGTTTCATCTCAACACTTTTTAAGACCCTTGACATTCTCTGGAGCGACTGACCTTCATGTGTTAACGTAGCGATCGACTGCTGTTTCACTTTCGCCTCCGTCGCAGAGGCCGGGGTCGAGACGTTTTAATCTGATAATCCCACAACTCAAGAAGACAAAAAGGTCCATTATGCACTCGCTCCGTTACAGCTCCTTTAAGTAGTCTCTTTTTAAAGCTGGAGTTTGAACCGGACGGTAATCCAGCGGGAACACCCCTCCGCCTGTCAGACCTGAGCGGAGTTTAACACGCGGAGGGCGGCTCGAATCACCGACGCCTGTGACAGAACCTCTCAAAATTTTATTCTCCTGCTAAAGGTCAAGTGGAACACTTAACGAGCAATTAGCGGAGGGGAAATGCCAGCGCGGCCGTCAGCTAAGCAGCCGCCTGAATTATTCAGTACGATAACAGAGAGGAAGTGGAGCCCATACGCTCTGAGCAGCCAATCGCACGCCGCTAATGTCAAGTGGATTTGCGTTATTGAGCGCTGGGAACCATGGGTAAAGACAGTGTCCTCCTGGTATTATGCATTTCCAGTTTGGCTGGTGGTTTGTAAAGGTCGACAGCGAGGCTGCGGATCCATTATCTCGTTTTCTCATAAACTTTTTACTCTTGAATGTTTAAACAGTTGAAACAGTTTGTAAAATGAATCACATAAATCCATCATTGTCACTTTGAAGCAGCCGGAGCTGCTGTGATCATTTCACAGAGAACTTATCAAAACATGATGAAAATTAGCAACAAAGCAGCATCTGAAGGTTTCTTTGGATGTTTGTTGGTGAAATGCACCTTCACAGACGCGCTCGCTTCATTTATTTTCTACAAAGGCTTCTTTGATTTTCTTTTTAACCAACAAATCAGATATTTTCTAACACCAACAGATATTTTCTTCATCTTCGGTGCCACCGGAGTACTTTGTTGTTCGAATGACTCATGTGAGCTACCGGTTTGGAGACTGATTGGCCTCTGATGGGAGGAATAAGTGTTTTTTGTTTTCTGCCTCACATCTGCTTCCTCGTGATTCATGTTTGCCTCTTTCTGATACACTGATTGATGGATCAAGAAAATCTGCTGTAAGACTCCAGGAGGAGGGGGACTGTGTGTGAGTCATGGAAAACACTCATCGTGTCTGCTGGAGCTCCAACAGATGGACAGTAGGCGACACACACACTGTATATATACAGTCTAAAGGCACAGACACACTCAGACCAGTGAAAAGGCGCTCGAGCCGTTTGGTCGGTGTTAGCGTGATGTTTGACGAGGACGGTGCGATGCAGCAGGGTTAAACTGAGTCAGCTGAGTTGTAATCAAATGTTGGTCGTGTGCTATTTGTTAGTTTTAGTCACCAAAATAAAGTTTCTCAGTTCAAAACCCAAAGAAAGCCAGAAGACAGTCAGCTGCTGAGGATCAGACAGATGAGACGACTGAAACTGAAAGCAAAAGTAATCTCTGAGTGTCCTCCTGGACCCTGGACCCAGACTCGTGAATAATTAACGAGCTCAGTTTGGCTCCTCTCGTATTGAAGCATTGATAAGGTGATCAGACTCCAGTCTGTGTGTGTGTCTATTATTACCTGCTCTGACAGACTCTGCTGCAGTGACAGAGTTGTTAATAATTTACACTCCTTCCTCGTCTTCCTCGTCCCTCTGTCTCTGCCTCTCTCTGGAGGTTGAAGTGCAGGATGCCCAGAGGCAAGAGAGAACCAGGAGGAAGCACCCATCCCTCCTTCTGTCCTCCCATCCTTTAATGTCCCTCACAGTGAAACCACATACTGCAGTTGTTAGGACTCTGTTACCGCCTGATGTCACGTCCTCACTGTTTCATGACTTCTTGTGTAAACTCCACAACACTCGTACCACTAAAGACGTGAAATTAAATTAGGGTTAACCCTAAGTTAACCCTAACCCTTTAATCTTTCAATGTTCTCTGATTAAAGAGCAGAGAACTCCATCAGAAGTTTGATTCAGTTTCATTTAGTCGGGTTAGTAAATGAACATTTTCCTTTTCTTCTACGTTGGCAAATATAGGACATTTTTATATGACAGTGAATCTGCTGAGAAACATTTTGTGTGAATAGAAATGGCTGCAAGGAGCGATTTTGACAGTTCAGTCTGAAAAACAGAACGATTACAAACAGCAGAATTTACACAGGATAGTGTGTCCATCCATCATCCACCCATCCATCCATCCATCATCCACCATCCATCCATCCATCATCCACCATCCACCCATCCACCCATCCATCCATCCATCATCCACCATCCATCCATCCATCATCCACCCATCCAACCATCCATCCATCCATCATCCACCCATCCATCATCCACCCATCCATCCATCATCCATCATCCATCCATCCACCCATCCATCCATCCATCATCCACCCATCCACCCATCCAACCATCCATCCATCCATCATCCACCCATCCATCCATCCATCATCCACCCATCCACCCATCCATCATCCACCCATCCATCCATCCATC
>NC_140447.1:32286000-32291000 GCF_963576455.1 Neolamprologus multifasciatus | reverse complement strand
CGTCTTCAAGCAACTTAAAGAAGTCCAGACGCTTTTCTTTCCAAGCTCCTTTGACTACGATGACCTGGATGACTGAGAACCTTCACAGACAACTTTGTTTAGTGATATTCAGATCTACACTTCACATGTTTGTAGCTTACTGGCTGCTAATAACGTCTTAGACCTTGGGTTAACTAGAAACTACTTTCATCTTTCACTCATAATTTTTCTAGCACAATAATTTTTATAATATCAGATTTTAATATTTAAAATCATGATCCTAAAAAGCCTTTGATCTTTGATTCGAGGCATTACGTGACTGTTGGTGGATCACCGGGCAGGAGGAAACATCTGGATGTGGCACCGTGACGTCTTTGTTTGATGCAGGTTTTGGTTCAGTTTCTCCTTTAATGTGCTTCATTTTTTGACCGTGTTCGGTGATGACGCGCTCTTACTATCAAGGGAGCAGCGACGGTATTTGAAGATGTGTGCTGGTCGTGTGGAAAGAAATAAATCCAAACAAAATCAAACAAATCCAGCAGGCGGAAATGCAAAACGACTGCCTGCTTCTGAAGCCGGCCTTTGAGTGTGCAGAGTGGAAGCTCAGCTCTGCTTCAGTTGTTTATTTGGCCTTTTTTTCTGAGGAGAAGAGGCACGACGGCCTGGAGAGAGCTGCCTCTGATCTATTAATACATGTGCATAAATTAGTCAGAGCCGCTCTGTAGCAGTTAGCCGGCTGTGCAGGAGCTCTGGCTCTAGTCCGGAAAATCCACCAGGATTCTGTCCACAATCTGGTGCTGACGAAGGGAGGTGGCGGCAACTCAACGCCATGCTCGCGCCATCTCTGCCAGTCCTCCAGGACGGAGGTCAGAGGTCACAGTTAGGGTTTGAGGGCAGGCAGTCCTCCTACAGCTGGAAGATGTTTTCTGGCTCACGTCGGTTTTTCCTTTGTTGAACATGAACATTTTTCAGAGCTGGTTTAAAAGCTGAAGTTTATTTTTCATCTGAATCAAGAAACAAACACAGATTCACTCGTGCTCGACTCGGTGTCACTTTACTGATCTGCAGCGACTCTAATCAGGAGCCTCAAGTGGACGTTCGAGGAACTGCAATGTTTGGGGCTTCATTAACCCTCTAAAACCAGTCAGAGCGGCACGCTCCGTTTTGCGTAACTATTTTTAAATCCTGGTAGCTCTGCAACCGCGTAAGATAGCGCAATAATTTTTTTGCATATGAAGCCGGAGGAGTTGTACTTACATCTTATGCCATCAGCTTGTCCTCGGTCACAGTTTCCTTCCACATATAACTTTGCAAAAACTGCATAAAAAGCGCTTACAGCAACAAAAACATAATATTCCAGAAACAGGCTTTGCCGATCCGATCAGCTGTTCATAACGCTTCCTACTCCATCAGCACGAACTTTTGCATGTCCACCATGACCTGCCCGAAACCGGAAGTGACGTCATTTTCGCGGAAATGTAGTTTTTTACCATCAGGGACTCATGAGCCTATACTGGTGTTTTTAAAAGTTATGTTTGACTTTATGACTTTCTGTGTCGTTTCTGGGATGCTTAGGACTCATATTGCACTGCTGGAAATAGTTTATTTTGATGCAGATGCTGCTTTTTTGCAAATTTGCAGTATAATATTTATTTTCGTTTTTCCTGCAGTATATAAAAATTGGTGTATTTCAAAAATAAAACTATGAAGACACTCAAAATAAATTTCCTGTGGTGGGAAACTATTTTGTGCAACTTTTTTGTATTTACAGTTTTGAGGGATAAGCCTCTTAAATTTCTCTAACTAGAAATATATGTTAAAAAAACAAAAACGATTTTCAGTTTTTTTGTAGTTTATTGCACTTTTTTGCAATTTATGTAATTACTATGCACTTAATGCAAACATATTATTAAAATTTAGGCTGTAATGGTTGTATTGATGTATATCAACTTGAAATGCTCCCAAAAATGGCTCCACAGCATGTAAACATATAATATAAGCTCTGGCGGACTTGGTTCTATGGTAGGTCTTAAAGGGTTAAAGGTTGCTGCTTGGTCAGTACTGCAAATTACTCCTCGCTGCTAGTGGTTAAATACCCGAGTCTGTTTGTTTGTAGGACGGATGAAGTCTCCTGGATCATAAACATAAAGAAGTCCTCGTTCTGTCCTCTGGTTTCAGTCAGCTGATCATTGAAGGAAACCACTCAGGCACTAATAAGGAGGACCGCGTTGACACTGTTTGAAACATCCACCCTAATACAGCATGCAGTGATGACAACACTGATATTTAGTGTCTGTTGGATGTGTATGTGACTGGTTTGGATGGAAAGGCCGGGCGTGGACATGGATCTGGATCCAGGAGTTTGTGGAAAGACTCTTTACTTTCTTTGTCTTATGTTCAAACTGGGAAACGTGGAAACTGTCACGAACCAGCCCAGATCCAGACATCCTTCTGGATCCGTGACAAAGGTTGACGGAGGTTTGCAGTCTGCTTTTGTTGAACCACTCCCGATAAAAGTAAATCTGACAGTGTGACCTTTGTTTTACTAATGAATAAGTTTTGGCTGAACTTGTGATAATTCTTGAAAGTCAGGGGCTTGACTGGCTGTGTGCACTCCCCTGTTTGTTGTGTTGACAGCACGCTGATTGTCCTCGCGCTGGGCCAAAAGCCATAAACCATGAAGGCTTTTCGTTAAATCTGCACATCCGGAGTAATGTCCCTAAATATGCAGCTTTGTCTTTTATGACGTCTGAGATGTGAACTACTTGGCAGCTTGACACTGAAGACTGTTGTGAGTATTTTCTGCAGCGCATGCAGATGACGGCTGAGCCGATTACTATTCATATCAACATTTATTTAGACTTTCTCATAATTATAGTGTCGTTAGCGGTGTTACGTTTCATTCTCTGTTTGTGTTTACGACGGTGGTTCAAAGCTCCCCTTCCTTCCTGCCCTCCGGTTTTCCTCCCGTCCTCCCTCTGACTGTCCGTCCCAATTAGGAAGGATCTAAATGGTGAGATTAACGAGAGCGGAGAGCCTCCGGTTCACACTCGCACACATCACAGCCACTTAATAGAATACTAATTGATTTCGGCTCTGCGCTGGCCCGGCGGAGGGGATGGACGGGTGGAGGAGGAGAGCGGGATGGGAGGTCTTTGAAGGAAGAATCAGGAGGACGAGCGTTTAATCCACTCGCTCAAACCAGGAAACGACTGAAAGCAGAGGTGTTCGCAGGTGTGATGAAAGCCTGTGAGGGCTGCTCTCAACGAGCGTTTAAAATCCAGGTTTAATTTTGTTTGGTTTAATCAGACGAACGAGGCGAATCCAGAGCAAACAGCAGCCCGACCCTCCCCACACCGTTTCACTAAACTCTGTTCTTTGTCCTCGCTGCTTCTTCTTCTTTCTCGAAAATCGCAGATTTCCTTCAGCTTTGGTTTCAGGTGCTGATCTTCCCCAAACTGTCACAGAAGCCCCGAGAATCAGTATTTATTCGTTATAAATGCCTCATTTCCAGCTCCAGACTAATCACCTACATGTTTACACAGACATCTAGAAACTCTGAAGATACCTGAAAGCCATTTTTAACAGTGAGAGAGAGCAGAGGGTGTCTTTGCTTTCTTTCAGTAACGTATCACGAGGTCACCTTTAAAAGGAAATAAGGAGTTTATCCCATCATGGTGACTCTGTTAGGTCGATATTCAGACCTAATTCCTTTCCTTGGTAACAGCTCATGTTGTGTAGGGTGGAAACAAAATCACTGACTCGTGTTCAGAGGAACTTTTTAATGGATGATGCTCGTCCAATCAGGCTGAAAATCGCCAAAAACTGCAGTACCTCTTATGTCCACCAGAGGCCAAAAGTCCAACTTTACAGCAGGAATGAAGGTTATTCCACCTGATCTCCTTCTCCATGGCAACTGGACAGGTGTGAGTTTTATCTGACCTACCTGTTTAGATTTTATTCCTCATGATCTGCATCCTGTTTTCTACGTTTGAATGTCGTGTACGGCTTAAAATAAAACAGCCGCATGCCAGGAGGCATCGTGGTGGCTGTTTGGCACCACGTCGGCTCTACATCAGAGTCCCCAGGAGGAGGTTGGGGTGGATGGTGGGCATCGAGGTAGCCATCGTAGGCCAAGGGTGGGGAACTGCCCTCGAGGCCTGGAGCTACGACCCCTGTCGTAGCCTAACGTAGCGTAGTGCTAAAGTGAATTAGCCACCTGTGTGTAGGTTGTCAGTCGTGCAGGTCTTAAGCTCTGGAAATGAAGGTAACTGGACTTTTTTGTGATTTATGATTCAACACCTTTTGACCTCTGACACCCTGACTCTGATTTAAACCCCCACCTGAAGAGTCCATGCCTCCGCCTTCAGCTGGTGTCAGACTTGTAGTTGTGCCCGATGTCTGAGGAGGAACCAAACCAGCCTGGTTCAGTCTTTTTGCTTCATACAGCAGCAGAACCTTCACTGAGCACGTGCAGGAGGTGGTGGGTGTTACGAGGTTCAGATCAGGAAGATCTGAGCAATTCAAACAAGCCGGCCTCGAAGTATGGTGCAGTGTAATACCATCACAGAACTTTCACTGGTGCAGTATTTAAGATACTGTCAGATACCCTGTTAGATGGCTGAACACACGAACCCGAAACAGGAAGTAAGCACACTTTGAGCTCTTCTGTTTTTGGTCACCCGACCTCCTCCCACCCCGATTCGTCCACATCGCCTGTGAACATGATCCAGCGGGCGACGATAGCATCAGCGGGAGGAGTTGGTGATGTATGAAGATGACTTCTCAGAGCCGGCGTTGCAAAGGGCGGCACATTAAGCCCCACATTTGAACGCGACAACAAATTAAGTGTCACCGCGAGAGGTTTCAGCGATCGCTCTCGCGGCGCTCAAGAATCTGTGTAATTAGCAGACGATCTGAGGCTCGAACATCCATCAGACACAATGATGTTACATAAACGCCGCAGCCGTCTTCCTGCAGGGCGTCTGTTCTCAGGTCTGCTCGTGTTTACACACATTCAC
>NC_140447.1:32251000-32281000 GCF_963576455.1 Neolamprologus multifasciatus | reverse complement strand
CTGTCAGTCAAAGCCTCCATCTTTTGGATACAGTCTGTGTTTAGCCGTGCAGATTAACGACACAGAAACACCGTCGTCTGCTCACTCGTGCACAGATAACTGCAGCACAGTTAATAATAACAGTGATTCCTCCGATCGATCAGTTTGATTGGAGCGACCCGGAAATCCGCTGTTAAAGCAGGAAAGTGGGAAAATATCCCAGAAATCCACATCACAGCTTTTAGCCGAGGCGGAGCAGCAGCTCACAGGAAACATGACGAAAGAGTCGGAAACTCACTGTGGAGCACGGTGTTCATAATCACATACACTCTGTTACCTGAAACCTCACTGTGTGTGTGTGTGTGTGTGTGTGTCTGTGTGTGCGCCTCTTTCAGGACCGGGAGGCGGAGTCAGTGTTACCGCATCATCTACCGCCACATGGAGCGAACTCTGAGCCAGCAGGAGGTCCGACGTGTCCACCAGCAAATCGAACAAGCTGCAGAGAGCGAGCTGGGCGTGCAGGGCCGATTCTGACACACACACACAGACACACACACACACACACACACACAGACACACACACACACACACACACACACACAGACACACACAGACACACATACACACAGACACACACACTCATAAATGTATTTCTATACCTCAGAGCTGTTAAGTAGCTGTGAGATTTCACTGTGAGGGGAAACACGTTGACTTCAATAAAGACGTCACTGTCTTTGATGCTGCGCACACACACACACACACACACACACACACACACACACACAGACACACACACACACACACACTCAGTAGTACCTTTGCGGCTCCTCTCAGGTGAAACATCACTTGTGTCACTTTTAATCTCCCAAACTCGTCCTCGGCCGTTCGGACGGCAGCTGCTGGACTACAGAGAACATCAGAGCGTCTTCATCGTCCCTGCCTCGGATAATAAATCCATCAGACTGAGCCGAGCGCCGTCTGCACATCCTTCGGATGTTTTCCGGTTTGTTCCGTCGTTATTAACGTGCTCGCCGGGCGGACACAGAAAGACCTCGCCGCGCTGAGGCGTGACGGCCTCTGCGGCACATGAGAATGAGTCACTTTCAGTGATTTGTGTTTCCGTCATTATTGTGACAATGATATTCTGAGATGCAGCCTGCAGATTCAGCTTTGGGCTTCTTATTTTTAAATGTGCAAGAACATGATGTGCAGATACAGAAATAAATCAGCAGCAGACGGATGCAGGGGAAGCTCTGCACCTGCAAAAGTTTCAGCAGCTTCAGGAAGGTTTCAGCAGCGTGGAGGTGGAGGTTCAGGTTTAAGTTAGCCGGACCTCACAGGGCTGGTGTGTGACGTCACCTCACAGAGGTTCAGGTTTGGGTTGAGGTAACAGCCGCCTGTTCGACACATGCTTTGCTTTTCAAAATGAGTTCCTGAGGTTCCATCTTCTAGTTTCTGAAGAGTTTACCTGTTTAGCAAAAGGAAACCATCGAACTCTAGATGAGACGACGTCGGCAGGTCCTCGTCCAAACAGTAATCTCTATAAACAGATGTCAACATCTGGACCTGCAGGCGAGCAGCCAGAAGATGTTTGAGGATGTTCGAAGGTGAAAAGCACAGGTGGTCATGTGATAAGACGCCATCCCTAACCGTCCAACCACAGGCAGAGATCAGTGTGAGGAGGTCAGGTAATCTGCGTGTCTGCTGCAGCTCAACTGATGCAAACTGATGTGAAATGAAGAAGAAACGTTTTCTGAGCTCCTGCTGTGCAGCTGGTGTTTAAGTAACAGGAGTTTAGTTTCAGAACAGCTTCACGGTTTTACTGATACGTGCAGCATCTGCAGAACTGCCTCACATCACAGTTTGATCCTGTAACGAGCACGTTTCAAACGCTGGTCGTGCTCCAGGTGTAGTTAGAGTATGAAACCTCCCACTGGATCAGGTCACATGTGTTCCCGTTCACCGCTTCAGAACAGGAAATCCAGCATCACCTCCGGGAACATCGTGATGGACTCTCTGCATCTCAGCCTGAAGTAGTTTCTGTAAGAGAGGAAACAAAGCAGTGTTTCTGTCTTCATTTCCTTCGTGTGCGAGCGCTTTAACGAGCCGCCGTCTGTGTTTAGATAAAAACATTAAAGGTTTTTGGTCACGTTGTTGTTCGAGTGTGTTTTTGTTTCACATCTGCAGAGATCAGAAATTATAATTATGTTTTAACATTAAAAATATGTTGATAAAAACATAAAAACTGTCTGTTAATCAACTTGTTGATTTACTATAAGTAAATCCAACTACAGGAAGTCATGACCACTTAGCTCCTCCCACTTCCTCCCATCCAAACGGAGTATTTCTCTCTGGATTCCTGCTCGTGTGTTTTTATGGTCAAAATAAAGATTTGACGGATTGAATCCAGTTAAACAGAAGAGGAAACGAGGACGAAGCGTCCCCTCGCCCACGCCGAGTCAAACGCACCTCAGAGCAGCGAGCTGAGGACGCCTCACATGATGCTTCATTTCCTCGCAGCCTTTCTGTCTCCCTATCAGGCCTCACAGGGCGGAGCTTAATGAGGTCAGAGTGGACGGCCGGTCGCTGACATTCATTAATTTTACACTAAAATCCGATCGATGGACACGCGCAGCCCGACTGTCTTCCTCCTCACGTCCCACACAGAAACATCACGCACGCCGTCCAAATGCCACTCTGTCATTTCCTCTGTGCTGGCGCCGAGGCATTAAATGGCTTTGCCTGTCACTCTACTCAGCAATGCAATGAATTCTGGGAGCTGCACACACACACAGACTCACACTTGTGTCTTTGTGAGGACCCTTGCTGCACGCCTGTCTCCTCGTATGTTCCCGTAATGCTGAGTAAGGCTGGAGGAGGTCCTCACGGTGGAGAAACGCCGCGCTGTGCAAAATATAACTCGAATATATTTAAAGATCATTTCACCTGAACTCCCACTGAGATCTGTTCTGCAGAGACGTGATGTGAAGGAGGCCTGAAAACGAGGCTTGTGTATGAAAGATGTCCACATTCAGATACACAAACCAGTACGACACAGTTACCACTGACTGGTGACGTTACTCTCTGACGCTCTTCCATCGCTGCCGTTGGAGGTTCAGAGGAGAGCGTCTGACTCCATGAGCTCAGGCCTCCTAACACCACACAGCAGCTCCTCCAACGATCCTCCTACGAGACTCTTCAGCTCATTATGGTAACCAAGAAGCTTAGTGCGACAGATGTTTCCGTCTGCACCAAACAAGGACCTTAGAAGGAACAAACCAGGTTAGCAGGCTGAGATGGTGTCCTGCTGCAAAACCCGGTTTTTCTAAGCGTGGTCTAACTTCTGCTTCTGATGCCTTAACCCTTTAAGACCGACCATAGAACCAAGTCCGCCAGAGCTTATATTATATTTTTACAGGCTGTGGAGCCATTTTTGGGAGCATTTCAAGTTGCTATACATCAATACAACCATTACAGCCCAGATTTTAATAATATGTCTGCATTAAGTTCATAGTAATTACATAAATTGCAAAAAAGTGCAATAAACTACAAAAAAATTGAAAATAGTTTTTGTTTTTTTACATATATTTCTAGTTAGAGAAATTTAAGAGGCTTATCCCTCAAAACTGTAAATACAAAAAAGTTGCACAAAATAGTTTCCCACCACAGGAAATTTATTTTGAGTGTCTTCATAGTTTTATTTTTGAAATACACCAATTTTTATACACTGCAGGAAAAACGAAAATAAATATTATAATGCAAATTTGCAAAAAAAAGCAGCATATGCATCAAAATAAACTATTTCCAGCAGTGCAATATGAGTCCTAAGCATCCCAGAAACCACACAGAAAGTCATAAAGTCAAACATAACTTTTAAAAACACCAGTATAGGCTCATGAGGCCCTGATGGTAAAAAACTACATTTCCGCGAAAATGACGTCACTTCCGGTTTCGGGCAGGTCATGGCGGACATGCGATAGTTTGCGCTGATGGACGTAGGAAGTGTTATGAACAGCTGATCGGATCAGCAAAGCGTGTTTCTGGAATATTATGTTTTTGTTGCTGCAAGTGCTTTTTATGCAGTTTTTGCAAAGTTATATGTGGAAGGAAACTGTGACCGAGGACAAGCTGATGGCATAAGATGTAAGTACAACTCCTCCGGTTTCATATGCAAAAAAAATTATTGCGCTAGCTCACGTGGTTGCAGAGCTACCGGGATTTAAAAGTAGTTACGCAAAACAGAGCGTGCTGCTCCGACCGGCTTTAAAGGGTTAAACCACAGGTGTCGGACTCCAGGCCTCGAGGGCCGGTGTCCTGCAGGTCTTAGATGTGTCCTTGATCCAACACAGCTGATTTAAAGGCTAAATTACCTCATCAACATGTCTTAAAGTTCTCCAGAGGCCTGGTAATGAACTGATCACTTGATTCAGGTGTGTTGACCCAGAGTGAGATCTAAAACCTGCAGGACACCGGCCCTCGAGGCCTGGAGTTTGACACCCCTGCCTTAAACAGTCCTGTGACAGTCTGACCCATGTCCTCACCACCTCACGTTGGTCCTCACAAAGATAGATATACGAGCACACGCACACATTTAAATGGGGCTCATTAGAAAACACACTCCTACACCCTCGTTCACACACAGCATCCCAACCAGACAGCGCTCTGTCAGCGTGCTGAGGCGATACGCTGGCTTAGGCTGCTACAATCATACACTGCCACACAGGAACTTCACACACACACACACACACACACACAGAGGCAAATGCCACTCTGCCAATCATGCCGTCGGAGGCTGTCTGCCTTCAATGGCTGTGCTCGTCACTCCGGTCGAGTTAAAGCTGAGCTCTGACAGTTTGAGGCCAGGCTTACAGTTTGGACACAGGAAAACACACACTGGAATTTTTAACCAGCTCTCTGCTTCAGCAGCTCGGGAAGAGCGTTGATGACACCGAGGGAAAAGCCCGAGTTACACCCTGCATTCATATTTCTACCGTTAATGATTGGATTATTTTTCTCCTCACAGACGGTTTATGGAGATTCAGCAGGAACGTGTTGCTTCAGTTAAATACATCCAGGATTCCTTGATGGCTCAGAGACTTTCTATGAACCGGAAGCTTCCAGGATCATTTAGGAATGATTTCATGTGATTAAAGTGATTTAAGGACGAGTCACTGAGTTTGTTACCCAAAGAAATCAGGAACTGAATGTTTCAGTGAGTTTTAGGGGTGAAGGAATAAATCTCTGTAATGTTTTCAGGTGATTCAATGAGATTTAAGGTACTTCAGGAGATTTAAATTCAAAGGCATTTATTCCTGATGATTCAAGAGGACAGTAACTGTTCAGGCTGGTTTCAGATATCTAAAGTGATAAAAGCAGGAGATTTAAGGTGATTGTCTCGAACAATTCAATGTCATTAATGATTATTTGAAATCTCAGATGATTCAAGGACAGTAAGCTTCCAGGATCATTAAGGAATGATTTTATGGGATTAAAGTGATTCAAGGACGAGTCACTGAGTTTGTTACCCAAAGAAATCAGGAACTGAGTGTTTCAGTGAGTTTTAGGGATGAAGGAATGAATCTCTGGGATGTTTTCAGGTGATTCAATGAGATTCAAGAGGATTCAACAGTTATATATATATATACAGATATCTAAAGTGATAAAAGGTGATTGTCTCGAACAGTTCAATGTCATTAACGATTATTTGAAAGGATCTCAGATGATTCAAGGACAGTAAATTTGGTGATAATTCAAAGAGATTTAAGAGGGACTGTGGGAGTGACATCAATGTTTCGGGTGATTCAAAAGATTTTAGATGATTTAAAAGTATTTAAGGATGTTTTTGCATTTAATGGTAGACCCGTGGAGTTTGGGTAACAGTTTCCACAGTAATTCTAAGAGTTCGGATGTTTCAGTGCATTCAAAGACTTCCAGGTTTTCCTTCTTCTGATTCAAGGATGGAGGATGTTTCAGCAGCTCGGGCTGATTTAAGGAATTGTCAGCTGGTTTGAGGAGATACAGCTGCAAATGTTTCAAACACGCTCCAGTTAATGAGGGTCGATGCAGGAATGTGTCGTGAAACTCAGGAAACTTTCAGGGTTTCCATGGTGATTTGAGATTTCAAGCCTGCTTCCTGCAGTCCTGGAAGCTTTTAGGAAGTGATGGTTAACATGTAGTCTGACAAAAACACAGAGGAGAGGAGGAGGTGTGACGAGCTCCACAGCTTTCAGCAGCTCCTGAGTTTGTGTGTAAACACATTTACTGCATTACTCAGATACAGCTGTTAAGCCACGCCCACTCCAGATGTTGACTGTGTGAGTGAAAATGGGCTGCGAAGGAATTCCGATGCTTCCTCAGAGTCCTGCTGAAACCACTGATGTGTCAGCAGTGACCCGCCCACCACTCCCAGAGCGAGCGATGGGTGGTGTGTGTGTGTGTGTGTGTGTGTGTGTGTGTGTGTGTGTGTGTGTGTGTGTGTGTGCGCTTCCTGCTTAATTGGGATTTGCAGTAATTACAGTGAGAAGACTTTAATGATTGAATTCAGCGTCTGCGTTGATCTTCAGGTTTTTGGAGCAAACTGACTCCCTCCTGTGTCCTTCACATCAGGGCGGACACCTAACGACACCTTCACGCTTTAATCTCACACACACACACACACACACACACACACACACACACCTGTCCTCTCCCACAGGCGAGGTTCACTCTGGTGTCTGCAGAGAGCTTGGATTGGCCCTCGCACAGAGATGCGCTGTGACCTTTGCAGACTGACACTGTGTCCACATTCATTCTCTGCTTGCAGACTGACGCGTCCGAGGCCGCCTCTGATTCCCCGGAGTGACGTCGGGGAGATTCAAGGTTGTTTCTGGGAGATGCTTGAAGATTAAGGACATAAGAAGGCTGATAGGAAATTCTGACATTTCGCAAATTTTTCAGGCATTTCAGGAAGAAGGTGATTTCAGAGAGATGATGATTATTATTATTAAGCTGATTCAAGGATCATTTCTATGTTTGATACAGAACTATGGGGATTCAGTGGATTCAAACAGATAAAGGAAACTGTTCCGATGGTTAAAGGACATTTGAAGGGCTTTAGATGATTCATGGAAGTTTCAGTTGATCAAAGAGGTCGATCAGGAAATTTAGACAGATTTGGATTTTCAAAGATTAAATTTGAGGCAGTTTAAAGAATATTTCAAGCACTTCACAGAATATTTTAGCACATCCAGAGAATTCAACTGGGTGGTCTCAGGATCTCATCTCTGCTTTTTGCAGATGACGTGGTTCTGTTGGCTTCATCAGGTGATGGCCTTCAGCTCGCGAGTGAAGGTGTGGGAATGAGGATCAGCACCTCCAAATCTGAGGTCATGGTCCTCAGCTGGAAAAGGGTGGAGTGCCCACTCCGGGTCGGGGATGAGTTCCTGCCCCAAGTGGAGGAGTTCAAGTATCTCGGGGTCTTGTTCACGAGTGATGGGAGAAGGGAGCCGGAGATCAACAGACGGATTGGGGCTGCAGCTGCAGTAATGCAGACGCTGCACCGGTCCGTCGTGGTGAAGAGGGAGCTGAGTGTAAAAGCGAAGCTCTCAATTTACCGGTCGATCTACGTCCCTACCCTCACCTATGGCCACGAGCTGTGGGTAGTGACCGAAAGAACGAGATCGCGGATACAAGCGGCGGAAATGAGCTTCCTCCGAAGGGTGGCTGCCATCTCCCTTAGAGATAGGGTGAGAAGTTCGGCCATCCGGGAGGGGCTCAGAGTAGAGCCGCTGCTGCTCCACATCGAAAGGAGCCAGCTGAGGTGGTTCGGGCATCTGACAAGGATGCCTCCTGGGCGCCTCCTAGGCGAGGTTTTCCGGGCAGGAGGCCCCGGGGCAGACCCAGGACACGCTGGAGAGATTATATGTCTCGGCTGGCCTGTGTGTTCCCATAGATAAGCTGAAGGAGGTCTCCAGAAGAGCGAGTTGCTGCTTAAGCTGCCGTACCCGTGACCCAGCCCGGATAGGTGGAAAAAGATGAATGGATGGAGAATTCAACATTAATGTTCCAAACTTTTGGGGAGATTTCAGTCAGTTAGTGCCGTTCAGCAGTAACTGTAGGTTTCAAAGATGTTTCATTTAACCCTTTAAAGCCGGTCAGAGCAGCACGCTCTGTTTTGCGTAACTATTTTTAAATCCCGGTAGCTCTGCAACCACGTGAGCTAGCGCAATAATTTTTTTGCATATGAAACCGGAGGAGTTGTACTTACATCTTATGCCATCAGCTTGTCCTCGGTCACAGTTTCCTTCCACATATAACTTTGCAAAAACTGCATAAAAAGCACTTGCAGCAACAAAAACATAATATTCCAGAAACACACTTTGCTGATCCGATCAGCTGTTTGTAACACTTCCTACGTTGGAATAGACGTCAGCGCGAACTATCGCATGTCCGCCATGACCTGCCCGAAACCGGAAGTGACGTCATTTTGCGGAAATGTAGTTTTTTACCATCAGGGCCTCATGAGCCTATACTGGTGTTTTTAAAAGTTATGTTTGACTTTATGACTTTCTGTGTGGTTTCTGGGATGCTTAGGACTCATATTGCACTGCTGGAAATAGTTTATTTTGATGCATATGCTGCTTTTTTGCAAATTTGCATTATAATATTTATTTTCATTTTTCCTGCAGTGTATAAAAATTGGTGTATTTCCAAAATAAAACTATGAAGACACTCAAAATAAATTTCCTGTGGTGGGAAACTATTTTGTGCAACTTTTTTGTATTTACAGTTTTGAGGGATAAGCCTCTTAAATTTCTCTAACTAGAAATATATGTTAAAAAAACAAAAACGATTTTCAATTTTTTTGTAGTTTATTGCACTTTTTTGCAATTTATGTAATTACTATGCACTTAATGCAGACATATTATTAAAATCTGGGCTATAATGGTTGTATTGATGTATAGCAACTTGAAATGCTCCCAAAAATGGCTCCACAGCATGTAAACATATAATATAAGCTCTGGCGGACTTGGTTCTATGGTAGGTCTTAAAGGGTTAAAGTCACAGTTGCACCTGCTGTTTATCAGTGTCCACGTCTTTGTGACGGGAGTCCGGTGTGACCGAGTCGCAGAAGCTCGTCTCTGTCTGATGATGATATGCTGAACATTTCAAACTGTTCAAACAGTTTTCTTTCAGACTGTTTTATTTAAATTCTGCACATTTGATGGATTTTAGTTGATTCGAGGAGTTTTTAGGGACGATTTCTGGATGATTTAAAGATATGCTGCAGTTTAACATATATTACAAGCCTCTCTGGCAGATTTGAAGATGTTTTTGTCTCAGATGATTCAGTGGGATTAAACAGTGGAGTTTAACCAGACCCAAACACTGGAACAATTTAATGGTTCCTGTTTAAATTACAGTAAATCACTGAAAACATTTTCAGAGCCTTAATTTTTAGAGGAGATCTGAGGACACGTCAGAGAGGTTTAAGGGCATTTCATGGACATCTAGAAACGTTTGAGGAAGTTGTGACTGCAGGCAGTCTGTACATAACTCTGAGGCAGTTGTTTCACAGCTGCAGAGTGCTGCAGGTAACGAGCTGAGCTGAGGTTCTGGCTCATAAAAACCAGATTCACACAAATACATGTGTGAAACGGTCTGAAACACAATCCCGCTGCTCGTGCAGGAAACACGGGACACTTGGTTGGTTATATCCACTCCAGCCTCGACCGAGCTCACTGCAAATGAATCTCTCGTACGCTGCCATGTTTCTAACCTCCCTCGTGCATGTTGGGATTTGTTCTGTTTGCTTTGGTTCATGTGGATCCTCCTGCTGAGCGTCTGGTCCGCTGCTTCTCTGAATAAACCAACAGAAGTGTGATTGTGCGCCTGAAAGTGCTGTGAATGAATTCAGGGACGAGTCACAGAGTGTTCTTAGTTACAGAAACGGCTGACTGCATCATTTCCATCCCAATGAAGGCAAAACACACACACAGTCTCTGCATGTGAGCAACTGGAACTTTTAGTTTCAGTTTAACATCCAGGACTTTACAGGCTGTCAGCTGATCCTGAAAAACAAAAGAAACTCAAGTTTCAATCTTTTCATATTTTTACATTAACATCAGACCAGCTGTGGCCCGACTGGAGACATTTGGTACTTTACAGAGCTAAAATGTCTCTAAAAGGACGACGAGTCTCCAGTTAACTCTTCACTTAACCCTTTAAGACCTACCATAGAACCAAGTCTGCCAGAGCTTATATTATATGTTTACATGCTGTGGAGCCATTTTTGGGAGCATTTCAAGTTGCTATACATCAATACAACCATTACAGTCTAAATTTTAATAATATGTCTGCATTAAGTGCATAGTAATTACATAAATTGCAAAAAAGTGCAATAAACTACAAAAAATTGAAAATCGTTTTTGTTTTTTTAACATATATTTCTAGTTAGAGAAATTTAAGAGGCTTATCCCTCAAAACTGTAAATACAAAAAAGTTGCACAAAATAGTTTCCCACCACAGGAAATTTATTTTGAGTGTCTTCATAGTTTTATTTTTGAAATACACCAATTTTTATACACTGCAGGAAAAACGAAAATAAATATTATAATGCAAATTTGCAAAAAAGCAGCATATGCATCAAAATAAACTATTTCCAGCAGTGCAATATGAGTCCTAAGCATAAGGTTTCGGGCAGGTCATGGCGGACATGCGATAGTTTGCACTGATGGACGCAGGAAGTGTTACAAACAGCTGATCGGATCGGCAAAGCGTGTTTCTGGAATATTATGTTTTTGTTGCTGCAAGTGCTTTTTATGTAATATTTGCAAAGCTATATGTGGAAGGAAACTGTGACCGAGGACAAGCTGATGGCATAAGATGTAAGTACAACTCCTCCGGTTTCTTATGCAAAAAAAATTATTGCGCTAGCTCACGTGGTTGCAGAGCTACCGGGATTTAAAAATAGTTACGCAAAACGGAGCGTGCTGCTCTGACCGGCTTTAAAGGGTTAAAGCAGGTCCCAGCCTGCAGTTCCTCTAATGTCCAGCAGAGGCTCCAGTCAGCTTCCACAGACCCCTAAATAAACATGTTTAGAGCCTCCATCATAACAACTGCCAGCTGTCAGTTTTTAGCCATTTAGGGTTTTTTTTATTTAGGGGCGTGGCCTCGTTAACAGGTAGATGGTGACATAGGCTCCACCTCAGCTAGCTGGAGTCCCTGCACTTGAATTCTGGACGTCGTTGGAGGCTTTTAAAGTGTTTTAATGACAACGTCTGACCGATAATATGGCTGCTGTGAGGTTACTGTACTAACAGACTCTGTGGACGCAGCTTGATGAGCGACTTGGCTCCAAATATGTTCGTTTCTGGCTTCAGCAATGATAGCGTTGATGTTTAAATGTGGACTCCAGTTAGCAAGCGGACATTTAAACACAGGAAGTGATTTCTGTGTGAAAGTCCAGCAAACAGCAGCAGAGTTTTCCTCTGTTTCAGTCTCATTTCTATTTGTGATCGTGCCACAGGCGATATTTAATGAGGCGCTAACAGCCCACTGAGCCAATTAGGAGGTGAAGGAGAGCTCCTGCTAGCCACATCTCTGCTTGACGATAGCTGATGGAGGCCGTTTATAGGAGTGAGAACATTCATTTGAACTCTTTTAGCTTACTGTAGTCGTGCTGACTGTGCTCTGAAGCAACCAGCGAGATATTATTAAATCTGACGTTTCTATCGATAAACTCTTCCAAGGAGGTTCTGTAGTTGGTTCAGTTTGTCTGGTTCTCTGCATGTTTGCTTCTTTTAAAAATAGGGACAGTACAGATTAATTAACATGAGCGCCCGGGTCTATCACATAAGTGTGAAAGATGTAGCCACACACGCTAATTTTCCCCTGCAGTCGCTGCCAAGCTGACGGCATTTATAAACTGCAAAAGGAAGCCAAAGCTTGTTAGCTGAGATAATAAGAATGTAAACGATAAAACAGAGACCGCAGAAGATGAAAAACATCACAGATCAGAAGGAAAAAGCACATGGACACATTTACAAACCCGTCACATCTGATAGGACAGTGTGATGGATGATCCGGTTTATACGGATATGGATTCAGCCCCATGGGTTAATCTGCCATAAAGCACCTCTTCTTCTAAACATGTTCATGTTTGTAAAAGTTAGTAAATGTCTGCAAACTGATCCTGTGCTCCCAGTTATAGAAACACGTTTAGTTTTCTTTAATATGGATTTCTGTCATACACAAAACCAGGAAACAAACACCATCCATCCATCTGTGCATCCAACCATCCATCCATCTGTACATCCATCCATCTGTACATCCATCCATCTGTACATCCATCTGTACATCCATCTATACATCCATCCATCTGTACATCCATCTGTACATCCATCCATCCATCTGTACATCCATCCATCTGTACATCCATCCATCCATCTGTACATCCATCCATCTGTACATCCATCCATCTGTACATCCATCCATCCATCCATCCATCTGTACATCCATCATCCATCCATCTATCCATCCACCCAATCTTCCATCTGTACATCCATCCATCTGGACATCCATCCATCTGTACATCCATCCATCCATCTGTACATCCATCCATCCATCTGTACATCCATCCATCTGTACATCCATCCATCCATCTGTACATCCATCCATCCATCCATCCATCTGTACATCCATCCATCTGTACATCCATCCATCCATCTGTACATCCATCCATCCATCCATCCATCTGTACATCCATCATCCATCCATCTATCCATCCACCCATCCATCCATCTGTACATCCATCTGTACATCCATCCATCTGTACATCCATCTGTACATCCATCCATCTATCTATCCATCCATCCATCCATCCATCCATCTGTACATCCGTCTGTACATCCATCCATCTGTACATCCATCCATCTGTACATCCATCCATCTGTACATCCATCTGTACATCCATCATCCATCCATCTATCCATCCACCCATCCATCCATCTGTACATCCATCTGTACATCCATCCATCTGTACATCCATCTGTACATCCATCCATCTATCTATCCATCCATCCATCCATCCATCTGTACATCCATCTGTATATCCATCCATCTGTACATCCATCCATCCATCTGTCCATCTGTCCATCCATCCATCTGTACATCCATCCATCTGTACATCCATCCATCCATCTGCACATCCATCCATCCATCCATCTGTACATCCATCCATCCATCCATCTGCACATCCATCCATCCATCCATCTGTACATCCATCCATCCATCCATCTGTACATCCATCCATCCACTCGTTCATTCATTCATTCACTCATCCATCCTTACATCCATCATCCATCCATTCCCTTCCACTTATCCTTAAGTGGAAGCGGGGTGGAAGTTCATGTTTACCATTAGTGTCCAGGTCTTGGCTCCTCTCTTCCCTCTTATGTTCCCGCCTTTCATTGGCTGCGGTCTGAGTCATCCAGCCAATGGATGACCTCCAGGGCATAATTAAACTGTCTAAAGCTGCACTCCAGGTCTTTCAGCGAGCTCTCTGTTGGTCTTTGCTTCATGATCGGGTTACAGTTTATGTGTTTGCTTCCAGTGGAAGCTTGCATGGCGGTGCTGCCCTTTTTATTATGATGTCGTCTTTTTTCCTGGCTGGAGAGTTGAGGTGAAGTTTGTAACCTTTCTGTGGTCTAAGTTAGATGGAAGATGTTTTGTTTTAAGGTACGCCTGTTTTGTTTGCTACCTGCTCAAGTTAATTATGCTTTCTTTAAAACAACCAAGCGTTCTCTTCACCTTAGTCGACCTAGTGTTCTGTTGCTAAACTAAACTAAACAGCAGAGGACCCAAAGGTGAGCCTTGAGGTACACCAACATGTTAATGCATCGTGCTCTCATTGCAGTAAACCGTTAGAGTTGATGGATGTTTTTTCCTCCCACTTATTCTTTTCACTTTCACCTGTTTTTTAGGTTTAGCAACTGGAAACTGCTCAGTTCAATAAAAATGTAGAAAACAGTTCAGGCCCTGGATTTTGAAAAGTATTAAAGGTTGTTTTTTTTCTCAGATTGCTAAAGGCATAAAAACACACCCGTGCATATCAGCCAGTGCCTTCATCAGGATGCAGAGGTCCAGAATATTCAAACAGAGAGGTTACAGCTTCATTTGCCACAGGTGTGCATGCTTTTCTCTGGCCTCCAGGTGTGCTGGTCAGTGCAGCATTTCTCCAGGTTTTAAGTGCATCACACACTTTTCATGACTTTTCCAAACCTGCCTGGAGTTCCTGATGTTTTAGCGTTCCTGTATTTCCTTTTCCATCAATGACTTGGTTACATTTAAGGACCAGGATCAGCATGCCCAGCAGCCACCCTGCTCACTGATAAATGAGGGGTTTGTCATTACACCACAGAATACTTCGTGCATTAATTATCAGATTTTGACAAAACTACATTACCTGGCACTCCAAGGAGGAGAGCACTGCTGCTGTTACAAGGCTTATTTAGGATGTTATGGATGGACTTGGACTAACAGTGATTAACTTTTGATTTAAGACATTTGGTGTTAAAATTCACACCAAACTAAAGAAATAAGGAAACTTGAGACATTGTTTTGACATTCTGAAGAAAATGCCACAAATCAAAGCTGATCCAGACATCCGTCTGAATCCTGGAGCTCAGTGCGCGCTCGCCGTGGAGGGAATTTTCGGCTCTGGTGAAGTTTTTCAGTCTCAAAACACCATAAACCATCATGATGTTCTTTTAAGTCGACCTCAGCCTCTGCGGCTCCTTATTTTTCATTCCAGACACTTTGAGCTCATGTTCTTATTGTCTCATATGGTGGCAGCGAGGGGGAGAGAGGGTGGTGGCTGTGACAGATGGGTGTAGTCACTGGCCCTCCAACCCTCCCACACACACACAGAAGCAGACGCTGGAGACAGCGAGTGGGTGTGTGGATGCATGCATTTGGTGGATTTGCAAAGATCAAGTCAAAACCTTATTACACACACACACACACACACACACACACACACACGGGCATCAGGTTTGCTTCATATTCATCGTGACTGAAACTGTGGACGATTCATTCCTCTTCAAACAGCGTGAGACAAAGAGGAAGAAACTAACGTGATATCTGATCGTTTCTCTTTCATCACATTTTTCTATTTCAGTGTCACGTGTTTTTATTTAGACTCCACTGAGACCGGCTTCATCTCCATCCACAGACGGGGTTTATTTTTATTCCTCCGTCTTTTTGCCGCCGTGACGTTTCTTTGAGCAAACACAAATAAGAAAAGCTGCTGCTGCTCTACCTGTGAGGGCTCAAACACAGCAAACATTCAAACTGCCCAGTTCTTCGTTCTGGGGTCACATCTGCACATCTGGCCCAAAGGTGGCGCTTCAGGAAAGTGTGAGCTACAAACCAAACTGAGCCGTGTGATGCATAATGTTTGTGGATAACAGTCTGCAGATGATGTTGCATTATGGGTCGTTTTGTTAATGGTGGCATTAACTGAGTAAAGGCTGAAATGCAGGAAGCTCAACCTCCAGCTCCGCTTCCCACAGCGCATTACTGCAGATGTGGCGCCAAGCCTGGGCTGCAGCAACTGTAGACGCATGCATGGAGGCTCCCTGCAGAAAAACAAACCACATCCCTGCGACTGACGGCCAGTTAAATGTGGAAATAGGGGAGACCTCATGAGGTCTAGCAAGAATAAATCTACTTTTCTTTGGATCATCATCAGGTTCAAAGTCAAACTGCTCTTTCCCTCTGACAGGGGAAGCATGCACGGAGCGCTGAGATTTCTGCTCGGATCTTTGAGCCTCGCTCGAGTTTAGGGTTCAGAGGGTTTCATTGTGTCCTTGGACGTCCTGCTGCACAGGTAATGAATCTTAAGGTTTGATGAACACAGATTGTGTTTCATCTCCTCAAAATAAATGATATGATGTATCGTATATGAACTCTACATCAGCACTGGAGGTGACCTGCTGAGAGGCACAGAACTTTCCCAGTTTTCTGGAGTAATCAGCAGCAGCAGCTCTGTTTGTCCACTGTGATGGAGCTCAGGGATATAAAAACCTATAAACACATCCCACAGCTTCATCAGCAGCTTTAAAGGGAAAGAAAAAACAAGTTTGTCCTGTTCAAGTGAATTCATGATAGATTTTCCTCTAACACAGAAGTGAGAGAGAGGACGAGACACAACATCTGATCCAGAGAGTTCAGAGGCAGTGAGGAAGGTTGTTACGGCAACGCCTCATCTTTGGCTGAACTTCTCGTATGAAAGTTGACAGAAAAGGGAAAAAGTATCAGCATCACAAAGATTTGCATTGGCTCAAGTTCAGCTTTTTCACTGATGACACGGTTTGTCTGGTCCTTGGATCTGCTTCCATCACTTCCTCTGTGGATGCACTTACTTCCAGGTGACGTGATATTTATATCTTTGACAGATGTGGAGCGAGCTGGGAGCGTGGCGTCCTCACAGCTGGAGAACTGAGAGGGAGACGGAGTCTAAACGAGGCTTCGGGAATCAAACGCACGCGCCTCCCTGTCAGACGCCACAACTGCTTCTCTGTCAGAGTGATTACAGCAACGACGAGGCGAGAAATTAAAAGGTTTGTTTGTGGCGAGAAGCAGCGAGCGGCCGATTGGTTCACAGATGACAGTTTGCATCAGCAGCTGTGTGTGTGTGTGTGTGTGTGTGTGTGTGTGTGTGTGTGTGAGTGTGTGTGTGTGTGCTTGTTAAGTCTGACACAATAATTCATTGTCAGGTGTTCTGATGTCTTTCTGAAAATAGAAGAATAAAGTGTTCAGTGTCTCGGGTTTATTGACTGACTGGATGGTTGCAGCGTCAGCAGTGATGAGGACGCTGTGACGATGTGATGTGGCAGCTCTGCTTTTATTTGACAGCTTTCCTAATTATTTTGAAATAAAATGCACAGCTACTAATACATGATGCTGCATTATTATAGACTCATAAATGAAAGCAGCTTTTTCTGTGGGCCTGTAAAAGTGCACAGATCAGGGTCTGTCGCTGTTCTCATCCCGGACACGAAAGGATGGAGCGCTGAGTCTCAGCCAGCTGTGACACTGCACTGACATGAATTAGTAGAAAAATGAAAGAAGACAAATAGAATCTATAGTTTCTAATAATAGGCACTTCCTGTCCTCTCTGATCCAGCCAACGGAGCCCTTTCAAAATAAAATGCCCCGCTCGCGTCCGTGGGTTTGAGGGAACTGCAGCCTTCCTCTCGTCTCTGACAGGAAAACAGCTGCTGGGAAATCTGGGAAGGGCGGCCCCACACATCACCGAGTGTGGTTAGGAGGGAGGATGAGGAGTGGTTGCCATGGTAATTGAACAGGGTTGTCATTTTTTCCTTCTCCCTGCTTTTACTTCCACGTTCACTTCAGCGAGTTTTACAGTAAGAAATGATCTGCACACACACACACATGTACACACACGCGTACACACACGCGCACGTGAACGCGCGCATACATGCGCGCACACATGCGCACACACTCACATGCACGCACACATGCACACGCGCGCACACACACTCACACACACACTCATTTAGCCTCTGAGACTCTGGCTCGGCATCCCTGACTCCAACCCGTGTGTGTAGTTCAGGTATTTTTAGAGGAGAGCACCATTTTCGGCTCTTTTAGCCATGGAGGCGAAGCAAAGCTCCTGAGGAATCTGTGCGATGTAACGGCTACAGAGAGTAGGAGGAGGAGTCCTCGCTGCACCCATTAGGAGACACACGGGCGGAGCGATGCTGCGTTCGAGTCATGTGGGAGAGGAGATGACGGGAAAGACTCCTGCTTTTGCAGCGTGCTGCCAGTCTTCTCGCTCATCGCTGGAGTCTCCTGGAGTGAGAAGCAATAAAAGCAGCTGCAAACTGAGTGTACACACACACACACACACACACACACACAGACACAGACACACACAGACACACACACACACACACACACGCACACACACACACTCGTTTATTGGTTTATTCCTGCCTTAAAGTGATGGTGTGTGCTGCAGTAGCACTGCCAGTTCTCGCACTAACATCCAGAAGAAGCTTCAGAGTTTGCATTTAGGTCCCTCAGCTCTGTTTTTTGGGAACCACGAGCGGCCTTATGAGGACTACAGGGTGGAGGTCTGAGTGCTTCACACTTCACCTGTTTCCACTGACTGACACGCTTCACGTCTTTGCTCAGAGATTTAAAATCGTGAGCGAGAATGCAAAAGGCCTGCGACTACCCCGGGTTCACCGGCGGCCGGGATCAGGTGAGGTGCACTCTGTTGTCATGGAAACCGAGTCCCTTTTGCTGAGACAAAGAGGTTTGTTTCACGTCTGAGGTCAGGCCGCCCTCAGACACGCCGCTCTTTTTGCACTCGTCGTTTTTGTTTGAAGCGCTCCCCGGGCGGCTCCACGCTTTCTGAAGAGCGCCTCCTTCCCTTCAGCAGCGGCCGCTAAGATCTCCTGCCACGGGACTAATTGCCGCACCTCTGCGCAGGCCAGATCCTGCTGTGACCTTTAACCTCGCAATTAGTTGCCTCTAATGTTGAGCTGGAGTTTCCTCTGTGGGCAGCGAGTGGGCATGTGGGCCACATGGCTAAATGTCAGCTGTAAATGCTGCACGCGTGTCGCTGATGATGAGGTAAATGTTATCCGCTGATGTGAGCGGGAAGCGGTCTGACGGATGGCGAGAGGGAACCCGGGGAAAAGTCACGCTTGGAGGGAAATCACAGGCCAGGCTTCAAAAATGTCACGAGAACATTTCTACAAACTGTCGAGCGCGACGCGGACCATCTGCACGAAGCCGCGGCTGACCCGCGGCCTGATCGTCTCTTAAGTGAAGCGTTGTTACCGAGGAGCACGACTTTTAATCATCGACAAATGAGCCGTAACCAGGCGTCACTGAGCTGCAGACTCGTGACTGGACATCCTCTGCTGTGACTCCACTTAGTGACTAATAAATACATGAAAGATTCATTAATTAAAGAGGAAAACATGAAAAATTCAGGTTAAAGACGCGAGAAGCGTCACAGAGTTAATGAAATAAACCAAAGAGGACTCTCGAGCTGAGCTTCATCTTCTGTTCTTGGCATGCTCTGGGGTCTCCTGTCGGTGGCGCTGTCACTTGGTGTTCGCTCGCTCGCTCTGTGGTATAGTATCGCTTCCTGTTCCTGCTCAAACACAGTGGTGTTTCTGAGTAGCTTATTTGCTTAGCAGTTTAATTAACAACTTTTAAATACATTCTTTTTTCACAGTATAATCTTCACATGCTTCATCCGAAGCACACTTTCTGTGTACTCACTACCTAATTTATAGTATTCACTCACTGTCTCTGTACTGTTTCGCTAGCTTAGCTCGTAGCCGACCCGTTAGCACCATGGCTACTTCACCTGTCCCTTCTGCACTTTCTTGCTCATTGTGTCAGATGTTTAGTTACTCCTCGGCCTCCTTTAGCAGTAATGATATCTGTAACAAATGTAGCATATTTGCAGCTCTGGAGGCCAGGATTACTGAATTGGAGACTCGGCTTTGCACCCTGCTCTCACCCTTAGCTAGCCAGGCCCCTGTAGCTGGTGCAGCCGAAGATAGCGTAGGCCCCGCTAGCTGTTCCCCGGCAGACCCCAAGCAGCTGGGGAAAGGCTGGGTAACGGTGAGAAGGAAGCGTAGTCCTAAACAGAAGCCCCAGGTACACCACCAACCCGTTCATGTGTCTAACCGTTTTTCCCCACTCGGTGACACACCCGCCGGGGGTCAAACTCTGGTAATTGGTGATTCTGTTCTCAGACATGTGAAGCTAGAGACACCGGCAACCATAGTCAATTGTCTTCCAGGGGCCAGAGCAGGCGACATTGAAGGAAATTTAAAACTGCTGGCTAAGGGTAAACGTAAATTCAATAAAATCATAATTCACGTCGGCAGTAATGACACCCGGTTACGCCAATCGGAGGTCACTAAAATCAATATTGAATCGGTGTGTAACTTTGCCAAAACAATGTCGGACTCTGTAGTTTTCTCTGGTCCCCTCCCCAATCAGACCAGGAGTGACATGTTTAGCCGCATGTTCTCCTTAAATTGCTGGCTGTCTGAGTGGTGTCCCAGAAACGATGTGGGCTTCATAGATAATTGGCAAACCTTCTGGAGGAAACCTGGTCTTGTTAGGAGAGATGGCATCCATCCCACTTTGGATGGAGCAGCTCTCATTTCTAGAAATATCGACAAATTTATTAAACCCCTCAAAACATGACTATCCAGAGTTGGGACCAGGAAGCAGAGTTGCAGTCTTACACGCCTCTCTGCAGCTTCTCTCCTCCTGCTACCCCCCCAAAAACCCATCTCCATAGAGACTGTGTCTGCTTCCAAAAAGACAAAAAACAAACTAAAAACCAGCAACAAACAACTTAAACAATCACAAAGAAAGAACAATACAGTATCCACATCTGAACCAAAGAGTAAAACAGTGAAATGTGGATTATTAAATATTAGGTCTCTCTCCTCCAAGTCTCTGTTAGTACATGACTTAATAATTGATCAACAAATTGATTTACTCTGCCTTACAGAAACCTGGTTGCAGCAGGATGATTATGTTAGTTTAAATGAATCAACACCCCCGAGTCATTCTAACTACCAGAAATCTCGAAGCACAGGTCGAGGGGGTGGTGTGGCAGCAATTTTTCACACCAGTCTATTAATTAATGAAAGACCAAGACAGACTTTTAATTCATTTGAAAGCCTGATGCTTAGCATTGTCCACCCCAGCTGTGAAACTCAGAAACCAGTCTTACTTGTTATCATCTATCGTCCACCTGGGCCTTACACAGAGTTTCTGTCTGATTTCTCAGACTTTATATCTAATTTAGTTCTGAGCTCAGATAAAATAATTATTGTGGGTGATTTTAACATCCATGTAGATGCTAAAAATGACAGCCTCAACATGGCATTTAATCTGTTGTTAGACTCAATTGGTTTCTCTCAAAATGTAAAAGAACCCACCCACCACTTTAATCACACTCTAGATCTTGTTTTAACATATGGCATAGAAACTGAACATTTAACAGTGTTTCCTGAAAACCCTGTCCTGTCTGATCATTTCTTGATAACATTTACATTTACAATAATTGATTACGCAGCAGTGGAGAGTGGACTTTATCAAAGTAGATGTCTTTCTGAAAGTGCTGTAACTAAGTTTAAGAATATAATCCAGCCACTGTTATCATCGTCAATGCCCTGTACCAACACAGAGCAGAGCAGCTATCTGAACGCTACCCCAACAGAGGTCGATTATCTTGTTAATAATTTCACCTCCTCACTACGTACGACTCTGGATACTGTAGCTCCAGTGAAAACTAAGGTCTCTAATCAGAAGTACCTGACCCCGTGGTATAATTCTCAAACACGTACCCTAAAGCAGATGACTCGTAATCTGGAGAGGAAATGGCGTGTCACAAATTTAGAGGATCATCATTTAGCCTGGAGAAATAGTTTGTTGCTTTATAAGAAAGCCCTCCGCAAAGCCAGAACAGCTTACTACTCATCACTGATTGAAGAAAATAAGAACAACCCCAGGTTTCTCTTCAGCACTGTAGCCAGGCTGACAAAAAGTCAGAGCTCTTTTGAGCCAACCATCCCTTTAACGTTAACTAGTGATGACTTCATGAACTTCTTCACAAATAAAATTTTTATCATTAGAGAAAAAATTACCAATAATCATCCCACAGATGTAATATTATCTACAGCTACTCTTAGTTTCATTGATGTTAAGTTAGACTCTTTTTTTCCAACCGATCTTTCTGAGTTAACTTCAATAATTACTTCCTCCAAACCATCAACGTGTCTTTTAGACCCCATTCCTACAAAACTGCTCAAAGAAGTCCTGCCATTGATTAATTCTTCGATCTTATATATGATCAACCTATCTCTAATAATCGGCTATGTACCACAGGCCTTCAAGGTGGCTGCAGTTAAACCTTTACTCAAAAAGCCATCTCTAGACCCAGCAGTCTTAGCTAATTATAGGCCAATCTCCAACCTTCCTTTCATATCAAAAATCCTTGAAAGAGTAGTTGTCAAACAGCTAACAGATCATCTGCAGAGGAATGGTTTATTTGAAGAGTTTCAGTCAGGTTTCAGAGTTCATCACAGCACAGAAACAGCTTTATTGAAGGTTACAAATGATCTTCTTATGGCCTCTGACAGTGGACTCATCTCTGTGCTTGTCCTTCTTGACCTTAGTGCAGCATTCGATACTGTTGACCATAATATTCTATTAGAGCGATTAGAACATGCTGTAGGTATTACAGGTATTGCACTGCAGTGGTTTGTATCATATCTATCTAATAGACTCCAATTTGTGCATGTAAATGGAGAGTCCCTTCACACACTGAGGTTAATTATGGAGTTCCACAGGGTTCGGTGCTAGGACCAATTCTGTTTACATTATACATGCTTCCCCTAGGCAGCATCATTAGAAGACATAGCATACATTTTCACTGCTATGCAGATGACACCCAGCTCTATCTGTCCATGAAGCCAGATAACACACACCAATTAGTTAAACTGCAGGAATGTCTTAAAGACATAAAGACTTGGATGGCCACTAACTTTCTGCTTCTTAACTCAGATAAAACTGAGGTCATTGTACTCGGCGCTGAAAAGCTTAGAAATATGGTATCTAACCAGATTCTTACTCTGGATGGCATTACCTTGGCCTCCAGTAACACTGTGAGGAACCTTGGAGTCATTTTTGACCAGGATATGTCCTTCAACGCACATATTAAACAAATATGTAAGACTGCGTTCTTCCATTTGCGCAACATCTCTAAAATTAGAAATATCCTGTCTCAGAGTGATGCTGAAAAACTAGTTCATGCATTTATTACTTCCAGGCTAGACTACTGCAATTCATTATTATCAGGATGTCCAAAAAACTCACTGAAAAGCCTTCAGTTAATCCAAAATGCTGCAGCAAGAGTACTGACAGGGACTAGAAGGAGAGAGCATATTTCTCCTGTTTTGGCTTCCCTTCATTGGCTTCCTGTTAAATCCAGAATTGAATTCAAAATCCTGCTCCTCACATACAAGGTCTTAAATAATCAGGCCCCATCTTATCTTAATGACCTTGTAGTACCATATCACCCTATTAGAGCACTTCGCTCCCGCTCTGCAGGCCTACTTGTTGTTCCTAGAGTATTTAAAAGTAGAATGGGAGGGAGAGCCTTCAGTTTTCAGGCCCCTCTTCTGTGGAACCAGCTTCCAGTTTGGATTCAGGAGACAGACACTATCTCTACTTTTAAGATTAGGCTTAAAACCTTCCTTTTTGCTAAAGCATATAGTTAGGGCTGGACCAGGTGACCCTGAATCCTCCCTTAGTTATGCTGCAATAGATGTAGGCTGCCGGGGGATTCCCATGATGCATTGAGTTTTTCCTTTCCAGTCACCTTTCTCACTCACTATGTATTAACAGACCTCTCTGTATTGAATCGTATCTGTTATTAATCTCTGTCTCTCTTCCACAGCATGTCTTTATCCTGTCTTCCTTCTCTCACCCCAACCGGTCGCAGCAGATGGCCGCCCCTCCCTGAGCCTGGTTTCTTCCTGTTAAAAGGGAGTTTTTCCTTCCCACTGTCGCCAAAGTGCTTGCTCATAGGGGGTCATATGATTGTTGGGCTTTTCTCTGTATCTATGAAGCGCCTTGAGGCGACATTTGTTGTGATTTGGCGCTATATAAATAAAATTGAATTGAATTGAATTGAATTGAATTGTTCTTAGTCATAGAAAATCTACAGACGTCAGAGATGAAGCACCTCCGGTCTCGACTGCTGATGAGGGCTGGAACATGTTAGACGAAGGACGCTAGTGTCAAACTAGCTGTTGTAGGGCAACGCTACAAGAGCGTCTCTCAGCCGAGGAAGGCGACAACACTAAGAAGTCGCTGGAGTTTATGACAGAGGAGATTTCTGCTGTCAAACTGCAGCAGAAAGCCATCCTGGACCTGGTCGAGGAAGTTAAGGCTCTCCGCATCCAGAACGCCGAAAACGCCCCGGACAGAACGTGAAAAGTGGACGTGTCCGGGGAAAAGAGGACGGTTGGTCACCCTAGGCTACAGTTAGATGAGGTCAAGCTAGCAGACAGCTAGCTGCTGTGTTAGTCAGAAGTCGTGTCCAAATTCATGGGCTGCATCCTCCTGAGGACCCGGCCTTCGCGGTCTACGTGGGGCGGGTCCTCAGGAGGTCGGATAGGCCGGAAGTAAACGGCTGTGAAATTGGATGGTCTAGCCTTCTGATTAGCGTCACCGCTGTCTCGGTGGAGTTTAATAAACTTGGCCGTCTGCTCCTTGCTGTCTAAAATATAACAGGACACTGGAGTAAACTCTCGACCGTCTCACACTTCTGTTTAATCAGTTTGACGTTTATTCAGCTGTGTGAAAACCACCCGATGGATTAAAAAAGGTTTATTTTATCTAATCTAATAACTTTAATCTCAGCCAAACAGATTTACTCACGAACAAACAAAACACTGAAAAAAGCCCAACAATAACATTTTTAGGTTGTCTAAGTGACTTACATATTACATTTAACCTGAGTAGCAAAAAACTGCGGTGATCTGAACATGATGTGCCGGGAGTTGTGCCGTTCTCGGCGGCTTCAGTGACCCTCGAGCTCCCGGCGAGCTATCGAGCTGGTGGGTAACAGACGTCTCAGAAAACGTCGAAGCACTTTTGCAAATATGCGATATCTTGATAAACCGAGCAGATATTTGATGTTTACACAGCTACTTGCTCGCCTGAAAATATGTTAAAAGTTTATTTTGTGACCCAGAAAGATTAGTAAGAGTAATTTTAAAACTTAGTAGCGGCCGCCATTGTTGGAAACTGAAACTGGCTGGGCCGCGCTATGAATTCTGGGATATAGTGGGTCACAAAGGACACACCCGACCCATCCTTCAAATTCGAGGAAAATGAGGACGCATTTGTTGGCCGCATTCGGAGGAGTCTACGAAGTTGGACAGGCTTCAGCGCGTCGCTGTGACGTAATCAGTTTACAAATGCGTCCTCAGGAGGATGCAGCCCATGAATTTGGACACGACCAGAGAGGCCACACGTTAGCATTATTAGAGGCCACGCCCCTAATAACGCTAACATTAAGCCTTCATTTAAACAGGTGAGCTCACCTGAGTCTCAGTCTGACAGTCTGGGCAGAAACTTGCACTCGTGGAGGTGATTTTGTGGGTCTTTAGCCTGCACTAGCTAACCCGTTAGGTTGTCTTGCTTCAGTTCACAGGTGTAAACAGTTCACGACGGTTTCCATAATTTTACTGTTAACTAGCAACTTTATTCACGTAGGCTCCAGGACCACAGCAGATCCAAGCCTCCAGCAGACTCAGCCAAAATAATCTTTATACTTATAAAATTCCTGCACGTAGAAGCATTCAAGGGGACCTTTCTTCCTTCCTTTGCTCCGTTGTCACCACCTCCTAAGCCATTTATCTCCTCGTTAATGTGCTGTACGGGAGTGGACGCTCCCTAACTCGATTGGAAACAAAACTGCAGCATAAGACAGAGATCCTAACTCGTTTATGGCCTCACTCATGTGTGCTAAAGGCAGACGCTTCCTGAGATATCACTGCACTCTTAGACGCTCCTAAACTCAGTTTGGCGCAGCTGCAGGGACGAGCGCCGTACAGACCGCCCCTAACTCGGTTAGCGCCGCTGTAACCCAATAACACGCGATGAGGAGGTGGGCTGCGTGTAGCGCGAGCACCTTCAACCGGGTTAAGTGTGTGAACAGGGAAATATCATGTATGACTCAGAGCCGTGTGGAGCACGTGTGGAAATCAGCTGAAGCCTGCAGACTCATCAGGACTTCAGTTAAAACAATCATGTCTGACTTATTCAGTGTCCACAACAGTTTGTGCTAAAAGCTGCAGTTCCTCTAACGTCCAGCAGGGCTCCAGACTCCACGATCACACAAACTGACGCCGTCACGTCTCACTCGTGATCCCTCTGTTCTGGAGGAAACTTCACATCCATGCATCTGGTCTCAGACCTCCAGCTCCCCGGCAACCGTCTCCAGCTCTACTGGGAGGACCCGAGGTGTTCCCAGGTGAGGGTGGGAACGCAGGTCATCATGCTCGCCATCGGTTTCTTTCCCATAGCAGAGCAGGAAAGTCTCCTCCTCACTCACCGCAGAGTCAGTCCTGCTCCTCTCTGTCTTTATCACAGCTCCTCCACCTCCTGAAGGAGCCCGAGGTGCTTGAAGTCCTCCCCCAGCAGGAGCGGCCCTTTCACAGCCTCACACTCGGAGGCGCTAATTGTGGCTCACAGGTGGATTTTTACTCATTTCAGGGAGAACGTGGAGGCTCACATAAACTGAGCTCCCACCATCACCTCACATTGTTCCATCACTCTCCCCCCTCCTCGTCCCTGTGACCTGATGTCTCTATGACACCTCTTCCTCCTCCTCCTCTTCCTCGAGTGCTGATGAAGCTGCTGTGCGATTAAAATGTTCCACAGATGTTGCCTCCATCTCTACACCACCCTCCTCCTCCTCTGTGAAAACGTGTGAAGATCGAGCAGCCATTCGTTTCCTCTGTCTTGTCTTTTAGTCGTGGAGTACAAATGCTGCCTCCTCCTCCTCCTCCTCCTCTTCCTCCTCCTCTTCGCTATGTTAAAGTGCTGATGAGGCTGTTGTGCAATTAAGAGGAGCTCCACAGATGTTCCCCCTGTGATTGATTGCTTCATTTATTGTCTGAGGGCAGAATGTAATAAACTCATTAGCACACTGTGTGTGTGTGTGTGTGTGTGTGTGTGTGTGTGTGTGTGTGTGTGTGTGTGTGTGTGTGTGTGTGTGGTCCTATATGACCTACGGTGTCCGCCGTCATCTCTCACTGTCTCCGTCAGCTGATTAATGGCGGTTTTCTTCTCTCCGGGGCGACTCTGCTGTGTCTTCCTGTTTTCTTTGACTGAACTCAGCTGGTCGTCGCGTCACAGCCGAAGTTTTTATGAGTCTGAGGTCCAACAGGGCTTCAACAATTTAGGAAGTTAGACTCAAACGAAGTCCCTTTAATGTGGAGCAGATTCAGTCCACAGGAGAACGATCGCGTGGATGCAGCTGAGCAACGATGAGTCATAGATGTAACTGCGTCTGCCTCACGGGTTTGAATTTAGAAAAGACGAGTTAAGACTGAGAGTCGCACAAACAACCAAAGATGTAAACAATCAGAAAATAACATGAAAGGTTCAAGACCACCAATAAAGTTTTCATAAAAATGACAGAACGTCTAAAAAGATCACAAAAGTTACAAAATGACACTAAAACTATCTGGTTAGAGGTTGTTTGGTTTTGGGTTGTGGCTGCAGAGCAAATCATCTACTGTTGGTGGTTCAATCCCCGTCTGCTCCAGTCTGTGTGGCAAAGCTGCTCCTGATTGGTTCACAGGAGTCCAACTGTTCGACTGAACAAATAAGTGGATGTGATGTTGTATAAAGTGCTCAGGTAGGAAGACGCTGTGATTTAGAGAAAACCAAAGAGTGTCTCTGGATAGAAAATGTAGAACAACTTTAACTCTGTGCCCTCCTTTCTGTCCAGTTTCAGGTCAGAATGAAGAAACTGGGTGCATCAAACATCAGACCCAGAGCCTCTAATGACGTCACACCACACCTTCATTGGTATATCCAACACGTTCTCACTCCCAAAGCGTAACATTTTACGCTAGGTGACAAATCATCAACATATTACGTTTTCGGCTACCCACCACGTTCCTAAATGACGACCTCGGAAAAATGAGGAAAAATGAGAACGGTATGGACTCAATCTACACATGTTCGCTCTTTTTCTTCAAATCGCTTAGAAACACGCTATTTAACATCATTAAAGTCCTGGTTAACGTCAGGAAAAAGGTTATGGTTAGGGCTAGGGATAAGGTTAGGTTTAGGGCTGGAATACAGGGCTGGAACGTCTATTACCGCGGGAGCATCATTGCACTGGATTTCGGCCATAACCCGCCGCGTACCATAAGAACGCCAAAGGTCTCCTTTCGCGTTCCTCAGGAACGCCGCGGGACGTGACAAAACGTCGGCATGTTACGCCTCGGGAGTGAGAACGAGCTCGGTATATCCCGACGTGCCCGAAGGTTTGGTGTTCCCCAACCAGCCAGGAGATGTAATCTCTCCAGCTCAGAGTTTCAGACTCAAACTGCTTAGTTAGGCTTGGTTGGTGAGGGCTGCTGGTTGGGTGTTGGCTGCCAGCTCAGTGCAGACTCACTAACATGCACACGAGCTGCAGGCACAACTGCACAGTCAGTGTAGAGGAATGCAAACCTGTACCTGCTGTTATTCGTCACTTTTTCCTGTTTTGTCCGAGGACGAGCACCTCTACCTCCAGCTTCCTCCAGCTTCCTCCAGCTTCCTCCAGCTTCCTCGGGCACTTTAACACCGTCTGTCAAACGTTTTGAATAATTGTAATTTGTGCATCCATAAATTTTGTGTTCGTCTGATGTTGCCCAAGTTGCACAAAGCAGAAACCTGCACGCAGTCCATACATGACATAATCTGAACCCATCTGTCAGCACAACCTGGCGAGTCGGCTGAAAGGAGGCTCGCGTTGCTGCTTCACCACTCCTGCTGGGTTTGAACCTGGAAATCGTTTTATTCCTAAATCCATGGCTGGAATATTTGAGTTGGAGTGCTGGCAGCTGCAGAGGGTGCAGTCGTAGTTCTTCTGAGGCAGAAATCCCACAGTACGAAGTCGACTGGGGAAGCCTGAGCGTCTTGGTTTCTTCTCGAGGGGACGCAGTGAAGCTTCTCCTTCCTGCCAGCTGGCTGCCTGATTTTTGGACGTCTGCTTTGTTTGCTGCCCAGATTATTTTTTGCTCTGCAGTTCTATCAATAGACGTCACGTGACGGCTCACGTGGGGATGCTGGAGAGGAACCGAGATGCTGCAGCGGTCCCGTAGAGCCGGCCCGGCCTGTGTGTTCATGCTCTGCATTCAAAGTGGCGCCCGAGCTGCAGGCGGCTGGAGCGCTAATATATTTAGCAATGACCCAGTTCTAAAGGGGCGAGCGCTGGTTCCTGCTGGACCAGGGAACAGATCTGTGTAATCAGATGGAGCTTCTGTTTCCTCTGACGCCTAAACGGATCCCAATCGTCTGCAGATGTATCGCCGCAGTCCCGCGGGACTGTCAGACGGGTGACGGACAGTCTTGAAATGGAAGCAGCAGAAGCGGAGACGTCGTCTGGTTTTATTCCACACGTTCTTCTTCCTGTCAGAGGCTGACACGTCGGAGGAGACGGCTGTCATGTGTCGCTGTCTGCGCCGTGCAGGTTTCAGTCATCTGGAGTTTAAAGGAAGAGTCTGACACTTGGGCGAGAGACTCGTATTGTTTGTTCTCGGGCTGGGACCAGCAGCTTCCTGGGCCTGTATTCACAAAGCCTCGCAGCATTAAAAGCAGCTTCCAGCCATGAGATTAGAGGCGAAATCTCAAACTTCTGGAGTTCTGTACGAATCCTCTCTGGGCTGTGGATGAAGGGTTTCTTTACTTTCTCAGGTGCTCCTCTGCACTCCTAACAGCCACAGGTGGAACCCGCAGGACCTTTTACAGCTACATGATGAGCAAAGATCACATGTAATCCCAAAGCAGCTTGATCCTTAAAGAGCTCCTGAGGGGAAAACCGCTGCGAGGAGGACGACTTTCTATAGTTCTAAGGTTTTCTCAAGGAGAAGAGAGGATGGCACAAAGATGTCGAGTCACCTGAGCTTGTGGAGCTGAAACTTTCCCTGCAAACCAAGAAACCGATGAGTTTACAGAGTCGTCAAAGCTTTCATGATGCTCTAAAGCAGGGGGCGGGGCAACGTCAGGCCTCGAGGGTCGGTGTCCTGCAGGTTTTAGATCTCACCCTGGGTCAACTCACCTGAGTCACATGATTAGTTCGTTATCAGGCCTCTGGAGAACTTCAAGGCATGCTGAGGAGGTCGTTGAGCATTCGAATCAGCTGTGTTGGATCAAGGACGCGTCTACAACCTG
>NC_140447.1:32121000-32248500 GCF_963576455.1 Neolamprologus multifasciatus | reverse complement strand
GGTTATTTTGTTTCCTTTTGTGCCCCCCCCCCCCCCCCCCCTCTGAAGCAGACTACCTGACGTGTGAGTCCAGCCTGTCTTCTATCATGTTATATCACACTTGTGCTGCGAACACAAAGGAGGCCGAGTCGGTGTGCGCTCCTGTTCTTTCAGAAAAGGCTGAAAAAAACGGGTCAGACTATTAGAAGCCTGCGGATCCCGCGGGACTCCCTCCATCCTGCAGGCTTCCCTCCATACATGTTTAATGAGCAGCTCGCCTCAAATCGCGCCTGCTCTTGTTTTCTTCAGGCAGTTACTGCAGCTCAGGGTTTTATTTCCAGGGTTTTTTTCTCGTTTCGCTGATCGTCTGGTTTCAGGTTCAGGTGAGCTTCTCTTTGTGTTGTAACATCTGCAGATGAACACATTTGTCTTTTTTAGATATTTAAATTAACGTGAGAGGACTTGAATATTTGGAGCCTTTGAAACTGATCCTGTTTTTTCATATTGGACTCCTTTTATTGTTTTCTTATAGAAGAAGGAAAATATTGGATTTAACATGAAATCCTGATGAAACATCTCCTGAGCAGGTCTGCAGGTGTTTGGAGCTTCTCCGTGAGGAGGAGTTAAACATCGCTGAGTGGAAGTGGAGGACCTTTCCTCATGTTCTGTGAGGATGTGCCCGGTCCTCGCTTCCATCACATCCATATTAATGCAGAAACACGGCGCGCATGCGCATCCCGCAGCAGCCCGCAGCACGCGTACTGCAGCTTCATTAAAGCTTAAAGAATTTGAACAGCTGTGGTGCAGCTGACAGGAAAACGTCCTCACGTCTGACACGAGCACCCACATTCATTACAGACACACAGGAAACCTGCAGGAAAATAACCTGCAACAAGTAAAAAGCATCATGACTGCAGGTCCCGACACGTCCTGACATCAGTGTATCGGCCGTTTTGCCCCAACAGCCTCTGTTAGTCCACATGTTTGGTTTTCATCCTGATTCTCAGTTTGTGATGTTGGCATTTCTGGTTTTTAGTGTTCATGAGCGGACGCTGGGTCAGTGAAGTGGCTGGAAAACCTGAAATGTGTTTCCAGACTGGGCGGTGCGGCGGTGCAGCGGTAGCGCCGTCGCCGTGCAAAATACCTGCCCAGGTGTGCTCCACCACTCGGCCTATGGCAGCTGTGGCGGGCTCCCGCGACCCTCGTTCCAGCCAATGACCCTACCGACCCCTCTGCTGTGGTCAGTTTGGTAATGAGTGATGCATTTGTGGTTGCAGCCTGAAGAACTTGTCAAACAGCTTATTCTGATACTGAGTCTGGTTTGGTGTCGTGTGCTGGGTGATCAATCGGAGCTTCTGCTGGATATTAGAAGAACTTTGGTTCCTATAAAACTAAGATTCATCGTTCACATTTGTCCATCTGTTCATTTAAACCTAATTATTTTTATTTCATTTTTTACCTTTTTACACCATTTTGCAAATGTCAGAGTCTTACTTGGTTCAAATCTAAGAAAAACCTTTTTGTGTAGTTTTGCCTCCAAGATAAAAATCTGTAAATTTGAAGCTTATTATTATTGTAGTTTTTAATATTCTTTACTATGCTCGGAGTAAAGTAACAGACATCTGAAGAAAGTTCATTCTATTGTTGAATTTGACTCATAAACAAGAACATTTTCATGTATAATATCCCATATTCATACGTACATTCAAAAACGTTAATATTTCTATTTTTACATTTTAAATGGAGCTCATGTCTCCTTTCCTTTGAACAACAAACCACAGTTTTTGTTTAAATGGCTTCATGTAGCAGCTGGTAAAATTAGGCAGAATAGTGTAAAGCGCTTAGGGGTCCTTAAGGACCAGAAAAGCGCTATACAAATGCAGGCCATTTACCATTACCAGAATTGGCCCAAAACTGCTGCTGAAAGGGTCCAAATCCTGTGGTGGGGAGACATGACCTACATTACTGCACCTGTATGTGATGAACCTGCGATTCTGTCTTTGAAATGGTTTCTTCAAAGATGTGGATCATGTCTGCGACAATTTAATTGCTAACTTACACATGTGGCAACAATCCTGGCTTTTATACAGAAATATAACCAGAATACAACCACGTGAAAACACGTCAGGAGCTCATCAGCTCAGACTCAGACTGATTGCAACATGTTGGCAATCTGTTTGGAAATTAGTCGGCAATTGTTTATCTAAAAGTCACTGCCAGCAGTCAGAGTTCACTGATTGTTTGGAGACAGGTTGCCTCCCACCAGACGGCCTGTGCAATCGCCTTTCAATCGAACATGGTCGCCTATTGGTTACGTTTATTGCTCAACTTTTGGATGACCAGTTGGTCACTGCAACTGCTTCCAATCAGTAAATAAATTCAGTCCATCCACCAGGCAATTATTGATATTTCCCAGATGGAAAAAGGTTGCTGATGTTGTTCATCAACAAGAATATTTTAGAGTTCTGTCATTAAAGCATCAGAAGATCTGAAGGTCTTATGCTAAATGCTGCTTAAAAAAAACAGTTAAACAAAAGGTAATTAATGAGAAGATTTCCTTAATTTTCTGACGCATGAAAACCAGATTTATTTCATCCTGTGATGTTCATCAGATATTTTAAAGACTTAACGGTCCATATAAAATCAAATCCAGGTCGGTTTGAGGGTTTTGGCAGCATGAATTATCCAAATGACGTCGTCAGCGGTATACGCAGTCAACCTTCTTCCTCCTCCCCCTTCCTCTTCCTCCTGAACCTCTTTGTCTCAGTCAATATAAACTGAGAGCTGAGACATGTGGCAGCTCAGGGACTCTCCTTCATTAATAATGAAAACACTCCGAACCCAGCTCCATCATCTCAAACTCAGCAAACCAGATTAAAACCACAGCACACAATCATTTTTCAAAACAGTTGTCGTTTATTTAATACTCTTCATCATTTTAGCAATCTTTTATTTATTTATTCATCTTTTAATATCTCAGTAGGCCTATAATCTGTAAAGTCTGGGATAGATTATCTATAATAGAGTTTTTATTTTCTTAAAATCCTTTTTCATATACATTTTCTCTTCTTAGATGATTTTCGTAAGATTTTTTTTTAAACTCTTTTTGCAACATCCCCATAAACAAACAAAGAGACAAACCAACAAACAAACAAACAGAAGTACACATCTTTTCATCAGAAGGCAGTGGAAACATTGTCGGTGCCTCGGCAAAGAAATAAACTCCCTCAAATTCATTTACTGTATTTATGTAGTTCATGATGCTACTATACTGTTGGGACTCTGCTTTTAATCTAACATACAGACCTAAAATATATCACCGCTAAGGTCGTCTAGTATGGATCACTGGAATGAAAAGGGGGGATGTGCTTAATGGCAACAGTCATATCACTCTTCAGCCACGGTTTGATTTTTTTAATCATCATTTTTTCGTGATTTCTTTTTTTTTTCAGCTACACTGGCCATGAAGTCGCGTCTTCGTATTGCTCTCAGCTTCTCCTCGCAGTAACCGTTTAGCTCTCAAAGTCATTCATTTCTAACACGTGGTTGTGCTGATATGAAAGATGGCGGATGTCACCCACCAACAGGAACTAAAGTTAATTTCAATGTGTTGCTACTTTCACATCCAAAACAAGTTTCCATCAGTCGGAGTCCTTGGTCTCGTGGGATTTCAGGAAATGAGCACGTCTTAACAACTTTCTCGAGCTATAAACCAGAAAGGTTTTGGCTACAGTGATTTAAGACATTCATCATCATCTCTGTGAGGAAATGTTCTACCTGAAGGGTAATTCATGAAGGAGAAGCTAAAGCTAAACAGTGTTTGGTTTAGCTGCAAATACAAACTGTTAGCTAACCTGATGTAATATGTTTTAGTTACTAACCCATGGCAATCCAATTTACTTGCTAACACAAATGCTATATGCTTTAGCCTCCAACCTGCTAGCTACTCTAATCTCTTTAAATGTTAGCTGAACTACTGCCATACTGCTAAGTTATTACACGTTGATTCACTTTGGGCATAGCCTGCTTCAATGAGTCATGCTAGAGTTGGAGGTGTGGACACAATATGGTTACAGCTAGCTTATATTCTCAAACCGAATTTTGTAGTTTTTAATTAAACGGTAGCTCTCTGATCATCGCAGGAAGCACAGTTGATATAAATAAATAAAGTCTGTCTCCAAATACAACCTGGGCAAAACAAATGTAAGACATAAGCTATGCATGTCTCTTACATATGACGTACATTTCTGCTGTTATAATATAATTACTTAGTTTAACTGGGCATATCCTAAATCATGTAATTCTACTAACTGTTAGCTGCGGTAAAGTACCTTTACATGATTACAAACAAGTTAGCAAACATTAGCGAGAATAAAGACAGTTTAATCTAGTGGGGCCAAAACAATGAGTTAGATTCAGTTTAGGAAATTTCTTTAGTTGTGGGAATCCAAATAGTCCCTTCAAGCTAGCTTACCGCTGGCTAATGTTAGCTAATGCTGGCTTGTTAGCTAACCAACATAGTAAAGTACTCTAGCGGTCACATCAAAACTCGTAGGGTTGATCTGGATTACAAAGTTTGTTAGCTTATCATGTGTTCATTATTTTATACGTTTACGTTACGAAAACTTTAAACTGAGGTGCCAAGTTACAGCTAGCTGGCTAACATTAGCTTGCTTCTTGACTATTGTTTTCTGACCATGGACAGATTTTAAGTGGTTGCACAATAAAATTCCAGCATATAAATAAACAAATGCTTAAATAATTGCAATTAATCTTTTATTTCTTTTTTAAAAAGCTAAAATTAAAACATCTAGTATGTTGCATAGTAACTACCTGGCACTATGTGCTGGTGCCCAGGAGGGCTTATTACTTTGAATTTAAGCTTTTTGAGTGCTTTATGCACTTTTAAATAAAAGAGTTTAAAATTAATGCTGTTCATAACATTAATAATGCAATACTTGGTTAAAAGTCAGCTGTATGTCCTTATTATTCACAATATATAGTCACCTGTCATCAGCTGTTGCTTAAATGTAACTGTGCCATTTTCACTTTTTGTTGTTCTTTGTTGTGATCGTTTCTTAAGGGCTTTTAATTTGAAACTCTTACAGGAAGTGTTGAGTTTATATTACCAACAAAAAGCAGTAACAAAATGAACAATTCTAATAATACAGAAATGAAACATCGAGATAGTACAAGTGTCCTTCCAACAGAAGCAAAAACTAACTTGAACCTGACGTCTTATAAAACATTTAATGTTTTTGTGCCCATTTCCTGAAATGTTTTGAGAGTCTCTGAACTGATATCATGCACGTTAACAACAGTATAAACTGTTCTTTAAGGACAAGCAGGCTTGATACTCCACCACATCTCTGCACCTCAGAGTTTGGTCAAGAAAAACAAGCCTACGGTCACACCAGAAACGTGGCATGGCAGCAACCCGGCCAGCTCCACAACCAAGTACAACACTATGAATGTAAGAATACTGTTGATTGAGAGCCATGCTGTAGGGGTCAAAGGTCATTGCAGTTTTTCTGCCTGTAAAATGTGTAATTTTGGTAAGCTGTCTTTGCTGCCAGTTATTACGGCTGCATTTAGCGCTGGTGTGACCGTGGCCTGAAAACAACAAACAGCCAATACGAGTACAAATATTACACGAAGCATTCAGTCCATCAAATATACCACAGAGTCTACTTGGCGTAATAAAAAAAGACAAAGAAAAAGGAGAATCTGTCCGTGGTGAAAATGAGGCGTCAGGTCTGAATCGGCTCGAGGCCTCGGCTCGTCTTATTGATTTTGTGGCCTCGCGTTACACATGAATATGTACCATGGGCTATATGGGGGCTCTAATATATAGCCTGATACAGTGTCAGCGCCCTGCAGTCACACCGCGCTGTCTAGGCCGCGCCTACTAAACATCAATAATTCATGGTTGACTTTAATACGGTGTAATTCCACGGTTGTAAGCGGACGGGAATCCATCACATTTTCATCATTGTCATCATTTCAAAGGCGCGTTGAATATTTCATGTTTTCGGCCTCTGGGTCGCGTCTGCGTGTGATTGGATGAACGCTCCGGGAGGACGGCGGCCTGCAGATGTCCCAGGAAGGCGACCTGAGCCACCGTGCGGTGACCTAGCAGTAGAAATCCATTCGGGGAGTATTTTCTTGTGATGAATTCAAACTTTGAAGTATTTTGGAAGAGCAGCTATCGCTCTTTTCCTATTTTCTTTTTTCAGTCGGATTTTTCCTTTTTTTTTCTTTTTTTACTTCTTCTCGCTTTGCGTTTCCATGTTTTTCCTCATTTCTGTTAAAACGCCAGCCAAGTCAGTATGGTGGGCAGTGTGGTTAGGACCAAGGCGAGGCCCCTGGCGTTGGCAGATCTGGGGGCTCCGTTGCCGCCGCCACAGAGTTCAAACAAACTCCCGCGGAAATTCAGGTTTCGGGACTCCTTTTTCAGTTTATCCCAGAGGTCCGTCGCCCCCTCCTGGCAGTCCGCCAGCGCCGTCGTGGCACAGGAGTGGAAGTTATCCCAGTAACTGGCAGGAGAAAACACAGCAAGCATTAACGCCACAAGCTTTTGACTGCAGTGGGAGGCTGGTTTTTAAACTGACTGCATCAGTTACAGCGAGGAGCAGAGCCAAGAGTGGGAACCATCCCAGAATCTGGCAGCACTGAACACAGAGAGGAAAAAGCTTATGAAGATCCAGCCGGTGAACTTCATCTAGTTTTTATATTCCAGTAAAACAAAGCTGAAGCTCGAGAGCTGCAGCCTGCGCCCATTACAGCGCCGCCGTCGCCATCATTACCCAGAAAACACTTCAATATTGAAGGCAAAACACTGGCTGCCTGTAGCAGCTACCGCACAGGAGCACGCCTACAATAGAAGCTGCTACGCCATCAGCACTTTACTGATTCTAATGTTTTTACTCCACATGCAACGAAAGCTTTGTTTCTTCCAACTGGTCACAATTTATTTTTTATTTTAATGTTCCCAAATCTGCAGCCGCATATTTTTATTCTCCACGAATCCATAATTATGTTTGAAAGAGGCGTGGCCACAGCGGCGTGGGTGGAAACTGCCTGCACGCCGCGTCCTTACAGAGTCAGCTGTTCACGCCTCCTGCAACTGAATTCAAATTCAGGAACTACACGTTTACTTAAAGTGTTAAAGTCCTGCTTTAGTTTGTAGGTTTTCTGCTCCTGCTGTACAAACACGTGTTCCACTTTTATCTGATATTAATTCATGTGAATGTTTGTATAAAACATCGTGTTTATAGGAACGCTCAGCTACACGTGAGGCTGTTGGACTGGGCGCCTCCTCGTCCACCTGTAGCAACGATGCTGTAATACTGAGAATGATGCAGTAAACATGGATGAGACGTGAGACACGTTCACCATCAAAAATGGTAAAAAGTCGTTTTTATTGTTGGTTGTTCGTTAGTTCAGTTTTTTTAAGTATTTCATGAAAATGTTGATCAGAGTAAAAAGACTCTTCAGTACGAATGTTTGTTTCTGGATTCAGTCCAAAGAAATCTTTTTAAGATTATAAACCCATATGGAAAAGATATTTATAAATCTTATAAAGTTTGTATCTGTCTGTGTGAAACTTGTATGAAAAGCATACAAGAGTGAAAACAGATATAAGATCCCTTGAAAAATTATATAATGAAACTTGTATGTTTTGGATACTTACTAACAAAATATATGAAAGTAATGAGAAAGTGGCCACTTTCATGAGTAAATCATATATGTTTTTACTATTTCTTTTCCATATGGGAAGATTTGCATCTCATCCTGAAACCTTATCATGTAAGTTTAGAAACTGTTTTTAAATCATAAGAATTAATGATCACATGTTGTGATGCAGCTGACGGCCCCACTGTGGGACTGAAGTCCTGCATTAAAGCTTCACAGAATAAAATGTGAGGAAGGCGTCGCAGGTAATGACTCGTCAGCTGTTTCCTTGCTTTACTACAGCCCCTCCTCTGCTCGTCTTCCCCTCTTCGCTCTCTTGGTTTGATAAAATATTAATACTCGTGTTTTTCCCTCCTCTGCTCACTCGGCCTGATTTCTCCTCCTCTTCCTCTCTGCTTGTTTTCTTCTTTATTTCTTTGTCCTTCTCTCTCGCCTGTCCCGTCAGTTTATTTTCCATCCCCCTCCAAGTTAATGTGGCGACGCGTGCTTCAGCACACACACACACACACACACACACACACACACACACACACACACACACACACAGCATATCTAATCCAATCTTCCAATCTGCTATTATTGACGTTGACCTCTTGAACTGAGCCGTGTCGATGCTACATCTCTGAGCAATTAACGCCTGTGTGTGTGTGTGTGTGTGTGTGTGTGTGTGTGTGTGTGTGTGGAGGCGTATTAACGCGCCTCCTGCCACGCCTCAACACCGCTGTGATGGAGCTGTCACTGAATTAAAAAGTCATGTGTGTGCGGGGAGGGTGGGGGCTCCTTGCTGCAGCGTGCCATCTGGTGCCCACCCGGTTTGGGTGGTGGGATGGATGGTGGATTAAAGGGAAGATGGTGGGGGTCATCTGGGCTGCACATATGCGCACCCCCCCACTGACTACACCCGTTTCCCCCTCAGGGTTAAATCACTCTTACTGGTCTCTGTGAGATCAGACTCGTCACAGATGGGGCTCAGCGTCAGAGACCAGTTCACACGGCCCCGTAAAACCAAACCACTGCAGCTAAGCTCCAGTTTGTCGGCACATGAGAGCAGATCTCTGTCCTCTGACTCATTACTGTCACGTAGTTTTGAAAAGGACGGAAACTATAAAATCAATAACTGCAGTGAGGATCGCTCAAACAGCACTTCCTGTTTTCTCTACAAGTCTGATGCAGAAACGACCTCTTATGGACTCATTACTGTTTATAGACACTTTATCGATTAACGGGGTTAAATAATCTGGACCAGAGAGGTTTGTTAGACGTGGATGACGTCCTTTAGTAGCCTAGCTTAGCACTATAATTATTGTTACTATGTGATTACGCATTATTGGACTTTAAATGACATATTTGGATATATTTAATTAAACAAACTAGTTTATTGGAACAAAGATCCAGAGGAAAAACAAATACCTTCAACAGTTGTAAGAAAACTGCTTCAATAAGCTATAAGCCCCGCCCCCGCTGATGTGACGGTGTGTTTGTGTGTGTTTGTGGTAAACGTACGTGCAGATCTTGTGCAGGTTCTGGCTGTCGTCCAGGTCCTGGGGATAGTTGGCCATGTTGTCTCCCAGCTGGATGAGGCAGTCTGAGAAACCCTTGAACACCGAGTCACATTGACCAGCGCTGACCAGCACCGTCTGCAACACGGAGACTGCAGGGGAGGAAGAGGAGGATGAAGAGTGGTGAGAAACAACGCAGACGTTTACATCAAAGCAAACTGTTTACAGCACAAAGGTTGTAGATCTGTTGCATCTTGTTTTAAACCTTAAATGTCTTTTTTGTCCCAATTTAAACCTTTATTCAACTTTGAAACTCCACATTTGTAATTTCATTTGGTTCACGGTTAGTTTGAGACCTGCTCATGATGTCGTCTGTGGTGGACAAAAACACCTGAAAGACTTTTCTGTTGGCATCTTTGATTTGCACATTTCAGTCTATATGTGCAACTCTGTGCACCAGAAACTATTATTTTAGTGCAAAAACATTCACATAGAACCTTTCATCAAAGGAACGAGTCCAGATGTTAACCAGATGTTAACAGTCTCAGCTTTGTTCTGCAGCCGACTGAGCAGAAATCAAATGACGTATAAAACACGGAGTCATCAGCAAACAGAGGGAGACGAACGTCGTTTCAGACGAACGTCGTTTCAGACGAACGTCGTTTTAGACGAACGTCGTTTCAGACGAACATTGTTTTAGACGAACATCGTTTTAGACGAACATTGTTTCAGACGAACGTCGTTTCAGACGAACATCATTTCAGACGAACATCGTTTCAGACGAACATCGTTGGTTTTCAGCATGTTTGTCAAAGAGTAACGTGTTTTTAAAGACGAGATCATAGAAGACAAACAGATGAAAACATGGCCGCACGAGTGATCAGATCAGCTGAGAGTGAAATCTGAGAATAAAAGAGCAAAATTTAAAATATTATTTTACAGAAGTGGAATCTACAAACGCTCTCGCAGGTTTATCAGGGAGCGCTAACAGATTTAAAGCTTGGGTCTTAGAGAGTCTGAGCTCAGCGTTACGATCACGCAGCTCCAGTTTGTGTTGGTTTTATTCCTTCTGCTCATTAGAAACACATCAGTGCAAACTAACATACATGACAGGGAAACGCCTCTATGAAGCTGCCAAACGTGACACGCCTCCTACACCCGCGCAGTCACACACACCCCTTTACACGACCTCTGTGACTGCGTGCGTGTGGTTCGTTAAGCAGGGGATCGGGCTGATTGATCGGTTTGGGTGCTGCTGTCCGGTTCCACTCCATCAAACCGTGGGCTAACACGGCGTGACGTGTCGGACGAGACGCGGCTGTTAGAGGACGAGGGGGGAGACTGATCACCCATGTAGGATTTACCCGTTTCCACACATGAGCTCGGGTCACTACAGGATCCTCTTTATGGAGGATCAACAACAGGAAAGACCTTTTTAGTGGCCTGGTTCACTCTGCGCTCTCTCTCAGCAGTTTTCTATCATTATTTTCAGAGTAAAAGCCTTTAAAAGCCCTCTGTTCCCTTCCTGTTAGCACAATAGTGCTTCAATAATGCAGCTTTCAGAGGCAGATGTGTTCCCTGAGGAGACGGTGGAGACCAAAACCTGGAGATAAAAGCTTGTTTCCTGTTACCAACACGGACAAAATGTACCAGCAGTCTGTATTTATGTTATTGCATAATTAAAACCCTTTCATTTGTGTGTATATATACATATATATATATATATATATGTATATATACACACTGGGACATGAATGTTGAGTGAAAGTTTAAAGCATGAATGGTGGATAAACATGTGGTTAAACAGGCGGTTTTTCAAAATAAAACCATCATTTAAAGGTTTTTGGTCTAAATACCAAAGTGTTTGTCGGTTTCTGTTTAAATAACAACATTTGTGTTCCTGACGCCTCCTTGTGGTCACAAACACAAACTGCACTTCCTCCTTTTGTGAACTTTCTGTAATCTGAATAAAAGCCAGACAGCGAGCACATTTCTCTCGATGCTGCCTGAGAACAAAATGTTACTTTGTGCAACCAGAGAGAAGATTTGGAGCTGCGAACTGGAAGATGCATTTCTGGAGTTTGGTCAAAGCCAGGCTCGCTGAGGCTTCATGCTAAGCTACACTAACTACAGCCTGACCTCAGATCTCTCTATAATTAGAGAGCTTGGGTTTTAGCTCGTCACATCATTGGCATAGCGAGTGATAAGATCATAAGATCAAACGTTTTCGTTCCATTAGTCTGAAAAGATAAATCCTGTGGCGTGCTAGGACAGAAACCACATGTGCCTCTGAAAAATGAAACTCGTGATTGTTTCCATGTTTCTGCGTCTTCGTACTTCTGATCCATTAAATCTGCACAGAGCTGCGTTTAACGAGCTGCGTTTGAACGTCTCACATCAGCTGATAGTGAACCTGCGATTTTATTATGTCTTTTATTTTAATCGATGTATAAATATAATCCGATGACACTGACACAGATTAATGATGAACCTTTTTTAAATTACTGTTATTGTAACGTACTGACATATTTAAAAATCATTTTTATTTAAAAGGTTTTAAATGTTTTCAGAATAAAAATTAATTAATTTGTTTTATTCATTCATTAAACAACATTTTGTGTTTTAAAATAACCCAAAAATATTAAGATGATCCTTTTTTAATCCAACAGATTAATTCAGCAAACATATTTGTGTTCAGTGCGATTCATCTCGTCTCTGTTCATCTGGAATTTTTATTGATTCCTTTTTTTTTATCTGGGATTTATTTCTGAATCTTTTTGAATTTTTGACTTGTAATCAGCTTTAGGGGGATTTATTTTAAGGTTTTTATATTTTTAATATTATAACATGTTTATGTATTTAATATTCCCGTGAGTCCCCATAATATCTCTTCATTTCTTTTTATTTGTTTAAATTAAATGAAAATGTCACAGAAATCTCCATAAAATCAGATTTTCATTTAAAATAATACGAAATGTTATTAATTTATCCTCCTCGGACACATTTTCTTATATAAATGTAACATTACACAGAAACATTGTGTAGTTGTGTTTAATGAGCGAACAGCATTAAATCATTACTGGTTTATATGACCAGCAGAGGCACACAGACCACGTGATCAGTAGAAAAAGGAGCCGATCAGCTGTTTGTCAGATGAAGGAAAAAATGTTTTTGTTTTTAACAATAAAACAAAAATATCATTTTTTATTTTTTTAAAGCTGAATTTTCTTTATTGGAGGTCGCAGATTCAATAAGATCCGTGTTCAGGTTAAAAGAAACACGAGCGCGTGAGGATGCGCGTGAGGATGCGCGTGAGGCACCGTTAAAAGAACCCCATTCCTTCCTCTGTCCCACTTCCTGTCAGCACGTGACAGCATTTCTTTGATGATCCTGATTCTGGTTTTTGTTTTTCTGCAGCTTGAAGCTGATTTTTGGACTTTCGATCGACTTCCTGTTTTTTCTGTTTTGAATCTTTAATTTGAATAAAATCTGAATCTGTTTTTATTCTCCGCGCGCACTTTTAAATTCATCCTCGTGTTAATCTTCAGCGACTTTCAGGAAACATTTTGAACTTAACGTGATTTTGTCGCTGCCGGTTTCACGTTTCTGCTTCCTGTTGCTCCGAAATTTAATCTGAATGAATAAATGAATGAACGCGCACCTCCTCCTCCCCCCTCCTCCCCCCTCACTCTCTCCATTGTCTCTCCCGCTGTATGTTGGAGCATTACATCATCTCTAATAGGCTGCATGATACGGCTGCAACAACTAAGTGTGTAAAAAATAAAAACGCGCCCTCTCCGGTCTCGGCTTCACAAAAGCTCAAATTTGAGTTTTTTAACGTTTTTATCGGGAATTTATTTTTAATAAAGAATCAAAGAAATCCAAACGGAGCTTTGCGACAGTTTGGAGGTAAATTTGGGGCTTTTTGCAGCATTTTTCTTACGCAAAAGTTGCGTTTTTATTTCTGGTTTGCGCCTTAAAAAACCCGCTGTGTGCGTTTGTTTTATTCTTTATATTTATATATTTTTAGATTTTTCTCCGTTTTCTTTCTTACACATTTCAGTCGCTTTGACTCGTTTTTGTCGCGTGTTCTGTTTTCTCGTCTCCAAAGATGCTTTTATTTCTGATCCGTTTAAAAAAAGAATGCGCGCCCCCGCACACATGATCTTTATTTATTTATTATTTTTATTTATTATTGCATTTTATTATTTTATTTTATTATAATTATCTACTTTTTATTCCTCCTGTTTGATGGATCCCGCTGTCGTGCACATTAATTAATTTCCCTCTTTTTCGTTCACGCCTCCCATCAAGCACGCGTGCACTCATTCACCCCGCGTCCACACACACACACACACACACACACACTGTTGCCTGCAGTGTGTCATGCCAAAAGCAGCGTGCTGTAGCTTCACGCGGCGGACACACCCACCTCCTTTACACACGAGGCCATTTTCGTGCGTAAAAATGCGCCAAAAACGGAAATTTTAACCCTAAAAATCCACAAAATCTCCACAGTTTCGATTCTGATCTTTACTCTGAATTTGATGCCCACGTGTGAGTTTCAAAAACAGCCAAACACGTGAACATGAGCCGTGTTTTTGACGTGCATGTCATAAATTTATTGTTCAAATGATTTTGAGGATTGTGCTGCAGCGGCGCGCCAAACCTCGGACCAATCAGACTGCAGCATTTCGGAGACGCCGAAAGATTCACGGAAACATGAAAACGGGACGAAGATCAGATTCTCTGTGAGTGAAAGAAGAAGCAGGAGGAGACGTTTCCCCGCAGGGAAAAATCACCTGCGTGGAATCATTCCACGCATTTTGGCCTCGCTCGGTTCACCGCTGTGCGTGAAGGACGTGAAAGCGCGCGTGGATTTTCTTTTGATTCCTCTTCTGAAACCTTCACCTCCTGCTCGGAGCTCTGACTAACATCAGCACCGAGGACTCTGCGTCCTGAATAATTCAGCATCCCTCTGCACGCGCACACACACACACACACACACACGCACACTGAGCCATCCTCCACAGCGTCGTTATGCAACAGCAGAAAAACAGAAATCATCTCCGCGTTTCTGCTCGTGGAAATTTTTAATTTCCTTCCTTCCAGTTATTAGACGGATCCCGCGGAAACACCTGATTTATTTTTACGTGAAAGCTGAAATCAAACGCGCAGTTCCTGCGTGCACGAGCCCGGCTGCCTGCAAAAATGTATCGGCTCATTTTATTTTATTGTATAAAATTATATTTTATTCATTTTAATTTATTTTTTTATTTTTTTATTTTTGCAGCTGCAGGGGTTAAACGCGGGCTCGTGCCGTCTCATCCTCCGGGTTTCACGCGCACTGCGGATCCGCTCCGACATTTCTGTGATTTTTTTTCAGGCCTTTTTCTCCTTTGTGAAGCTTCAACACTCGAGACTAAAAATCACGAAGGGCCGTGAAAAATAAAACAAAACGTGTTTTTATTTTTCTCACATTTTGAATTAAAAATGATTCAAATCAAATAAAAACGCGTCCAGCGTGGGACACCGAGGAGGGGAGGGGGAGGAGGGAGGGGGGCATTCCCCTTGTTAGCGCACACATGCACGCACACGCGCACGCGCCGACTGTGAAGTGGAGCCCACCGCCGCTCACACGTCTCCGCGGCTTCATTAGGACAAGAAAAGTCCGGACAGCAGCACCGACACGATTCAGAAAAAACACTCCATCTGCCCCACGGACGGCCTCGGCTCTGCGCAGACTCAGAACAACTCAAAGAAGCGGAACATTTCACGCGAAACTCCCGTTTTTCTTTTATTTCTGCAGGCGATGAAATAAAAATGAGAAGTGAGTGAAAAGCGGCGACAGAGACTCTTTAAAGGTCACAAAAGAAGAAGAAAAATTCTTTCATGATAACAAATGTGAAACAAGCTCCTCATCATCTGCAAACACGTTTAAAAGCGCAGCTTTCATCCTGGAATTTGGTGCAATTACAGAGAAAAACCCGCAAAGCGTGACTTTCTGCGCTCACCTATGTGCAGAGCCAGGAAGAGCGCGAGGCATCTGGAGGACCAGGTAACTCCCATCCTCTGCGTCCGCCTCTCGGCATGAGAGCAGAGACTCGCAAAGTTGGAGAGCAGCTGCGGAGGGGCCGCACATTCCCCGCAAAACAGCCGCAAACGGCTACATCCAGCAGAGTCCTCCGCCTGCTCCCCCGCTTCTTCTTCTCCTCCTCTTTTCTCTTCTTCTTCTGCTCTTTTAGTGTGAAGCTGCTCCCTCCGCGCGGCTCTCCGTCCTCTGTGCGCGCGGCGCTTCCTGCTCGTTTTTACGCGTCCGGAGAGAAAAAAGAAAAGAGAGAGAGAAAGCCCCTCCTCCTCTCCTCCTCCTCTCCTCCTCCTCTCCTCCCTCATTAATATTATTTATCCTTCTTTATGATTCCCTGATTTTTTTTATCCCTTTGAGACGTTTGAAAGAGGAAATCTGAAACGTCTGAAAGGCCTTTTTCCTCCCAATAAAGCGAAAATTATTCCCGCGCTCTTTATCCACCGAGATGAACAAGAGCTAAATAAACCATTTTTAATATTTCATAATAAAAATAAAAATAAATTGTACAGCTTCCCAAAGGCCTTTCACTGTCATGCGCACTGGATTTAAACCTGAGCAGAGCTTCAGCATTAATTCACATAAACACATGAAAACATTTAAATATCGAAACAGGTCCAGTTTATTTCTTTAGCACAAAAATGCTGCATTTAAAAATCATAATATTAAAAAAATAAAAAAAATAAAATACTACACCGGCCTTTATAGGAAAATAGTTCCCCTGCTGTGTTTGGGTTATTATGGGACATGCGCTCTGATTGGCTGGACACGCCCCCTTCTCCTATTAATAAACTGGATTTATTTTTATTTCTTTAGTTGGACCTTTTGTGTTTGAAGTTAAGCTCCTCCCCTCACACGCCTGAGGCCGAATCTTCATAGGTGTGTTTCTGTTCAGTTTCCTCCTGGTGGTCATTTCCGGTATTGCACTGAGAATTATTTAATTTGTTATGAAAATAATGTGAATTCTTCCATTAATTATTATTTAATTATTAATTAACTTTTATTTTATTTAATATTTATATTATTTTATTATTATTAAACATATATTTAAAGGCCTCAGACAAGAATTTACAGTCCAGGTCAAAGTGTGAGCGTCAAAGAGGCCAAAAGCAGCTGAAGTCGCTCACACTGATTCACACATTCATTCATTCTGCCGTCACTTTGATGTTGCAGACGATGAGAATAACACAGCATCATACATCATAACATTACTCTTGATCACTGATGTTGGGTGGGCCGGTCATATTTACGGAGGGGGCGGGGCATCTTTACAAACGTAATATCTGACCAAAAGAAATTCACAACGACCAAAAACACACAAATGATCACAAAGACACAAAACAATACCAACAGACACAAAATAACAACAAACAGAACATCACCACACGCAGAAACCAGCATCACAAAGACACAAATAATTTTAAAAAACAGCCACAAAATAAAAACTGACGGACATAAAAGGACCAAAAACTGCCAGAAATTAACAAACAACTGCAAGAAAAATCACAAATAACCAAAAAAATAAAAACATAATCGAGGATCAAAAGACGAACGATCACGAAACAGCCGCCAAAAGGCCCGAACAGAGGCCGGCGTCCTGAGCGTGGAGCCCTCGGGGGCGGTCTCAGGAAGCTCAGGTGACCACGCTCCCTCATCACATGTGACCGCTCTGAGCATGCCTGAAATGTGACTGCAGGACATGCGTCCACACCTGTGCTGACCTTTGACCTTTCCTGGAAACGCACACGGCTCATGAAACCTTTTCACGAATCCACACGTCTGTCACGTGATCGTCTGTGCCGTCACCGTACCTGCCGACTGGCTCCGCCCACATCCGTGTGACACTGAGCGGTTGCAGACGAGCAGTTTTGCTTCTCTTCCTGATCTTTTGCATCTTTTTACTGCATTTCTGGCTGTTTTTGGTGTTTTTGCCATGTTCTTGTTTTTTTGTAAGTTTCTTTGTGTTGTTTTAGGCTCTGTTTTTGTGTCATTTTGTGTTCTTTGTGTCTCTTGTTGGTCATTTCCTGCACTTATTTCAGTCTTTTTATCCTCTTCTTGCTCAGTTTGTGTCTCTTTGTGACAGTTTAAGCTGTGAGTCTCGTGTTTGTTGGTCTTTGTTGTTTGGCAACACTTTCTGCTTGTTTTGGTTTCTGTTGGATCTGTTTGGTCACTTGTGGCTATTCCTTCCTCTTTAGAGTCATTTTCATGATCATTGTTTTTCTGCTTAAAGCTTTTTTGTCTGTGAAGGTTCTCAGTCATCCAGGTCATCGTAGTCAAAGGAGCTTGCAAAGAAAAGCGTCTGGACTTCTTTAAGTTACTTGAAGACGTTTCACCTTCATCCGAGAGCTTTTTCACTGGGTCTTCAGCTCATGACAGACCTGATCACTGGTCCTCCAGAAACTCTGACGATCGCTGTCTCATGTCTACAAGGAAGCTGTAAACAGCCTGTTTCAGGCTGAGGATGAACTGACCGGCTGGACTAGATAAAGAAGGATTATTCTGAGCTGCGAATCATGCAAAGCTGCTCTGTGAGAGTCCAGGAATGAAACTGATGGAAATCAGCGTGTGTGTGTGTAGGTGTGTGTGTGTGTGTGTGTGTGTGTGTGTGTGTGAATGAAACACACATGGTGGGGGTCACATCTCCTCCTCCTGCTGACGTCAGCTGAATGTGAAACCAACCTCGCTGCTGCACAGATGTTTCCCCGAGGCTCTGCAGCGCACACACACACACACACACACACACACACACACACACACACACACACACACACACACACACACACACACATCAATTTTTTAAATCAATGTGATCTCCTTTGAGGGATGTCAAATTTGTGTGTGTGTGTGTCTGTGTGTGTGTGTGTGTGTGTGTGTGTGTGTGTGTGTGTGACCTTGTTCCTTGACTTTGACTTTGACCTTCAAATGCTGTCGTCCAATCAGCAGCCGGCACAGAGCTGGACTCTGCTTCCTCACCTCCTGCCCCACTTCTGACTCTGTAAGAGTCATCAGCGCCCCCTGCTGGTGACCACAGGGAACCGCATCATACCTCCCAGAACTAACACGTAGTGTTGATTCTTCTTCTTCTCTCTGAACCAGCAGGGGGCGGGGCCTTACCTCCACAGGTAAGCATGATGAGATGTGTTTCAGGTGTTCTGCTCTCTGCGTGTGCTCAGCAGGTGAACCTGGCCCTGTAAGAAAAGGCTGTAGCATCATCTTCATCATCCCCTCTGCCTTTGTTTTCTCAGTGCGCTGCGCCATCTGCTGGTAGAAACACATAACTGCAGGTCAGAGCTCCAATAAAACGATGCTTTCAGGTGGGCTCAAATATTTATTCAGCTTTGTCATTGGGTGCTTCGTGATGTGAGCCCACAGAGGAGGTTTGTCTCGGGCTGGACTTGAACCAGCAACCTTTGTGCTCTTTAAGTGAAACGGCTCCAGTTCAAAGTAACGAGCTCACATTTCTTTATGTATATTTTATATTTGATGTTTTTTCCTTTTGTTTCACATTTCTTACTTTATCTCACATGTTTCTGTTTTTATTTGTCATGTTTTAACTTTTCATATTTTTATCCTGCTGCACAGTCTTTCTTTTTTTTAAATCTCACTTCCTTTTCCTGGACTCTTCTGTAACAAGTTTATTTGATATGTGTACAAATACTTCAATATTTAAAATATTGAAGTATTTGTACTTTAATTTATTTTAAATATAAATATTTAAAATAACTTCTTTTATTTGAAATGATTATAAAACATGTATGTATTACTCTGACGCCTGTGTCGTTTATCACGTCTGCATGTGAAGAGCAGCTTGTTCAGACAGCGACACACAAAGTGAGACGCTGACGACTCGTCTCTGACTCAGTAAAACATGAAACAGCAGATCAGTGATGCTTCCTGCTTTTGTTTCATAGTTGTGTTTTTGGCTTTCAGGCGACGTATCTCTCACTGCGTCGCTCGTCCACAGCTACTGTTACCTTTTTTATTTTACTGTCTCATATTTTTAGAGCTTATTTCCTGTAATGTTTCAATATTTTTATGTAATAATTTTATTCTTTTTGTTTCATAAATGTCCTTTTTTCTGCCTGATGTCAGCAGCCATAAACTGATGAAAGTTTTTCACACTGTTTGTTATGAAGTGCTGCGAGTTCTTCTTCTTTTGTCTGCATGTTTGCTTACAGCTGTGATGTGACCTTTGACCCCTGCTGCTCGTTAACGGGTTTCTCGGTCATCCTGAGATCCTGTTTCTGATTTTTACTCCTCTAAAGTTAAAATGTTGAAGTCACTCATGAAAATGATGGAATATTAAAAACGACAAATCTGATTGTTAATCTCAAAAACTTGATCGGTTGTAACTTTGTTTCTTTGTTTGTTTCTTTGTTAGTTTATTAGTTTTGTGTTTGTTTGATTGGTTGGTTCTTTTTATAATATTCAAATTTGTATAATAATCATTTACCAAGTCCTGTAACTTTTACAACCTTTTTTAAATTTGACTTTTGTCTGTTTGTTTTCTCACACACACACACACACACACACACACACACACACACACACACACACACACACACACATCTATCAGTGGGAGTTTCTGTGGTGAATCTGCTGACTGGTGACTTTCAGCTTGTATCTGTTGACTTTATTGATAATGTCGTCGACGTGTCAGAGGAGCTGAGTGACCTCCTGCTCTCACTTCCTCTTTCCCTCCTCCTTCCTCTCTTTCAGACACCAGTTGACCTCCAACAGCTCCTCTGAACAGTATTTATCTTCTTGACAGTTCGTTGTCGTCTTGTGTCCTTGTTGTTATCTGCCTTTGTTCTGCTTTCTCCCCGTTTGTCCTTCTGTTTGTCTCTTTTTCCCTCAGATTTCAGATCTGCTGACAGACAATAAAACCCTGAGCTCGTCGTGATGACTCAGACGGAGGTGAGAGACGGTGACTGTCCTCTGGGAGACGAACGGGCCTCCAGTTGAAAACCATGTGTCATCATTTCATCTGGTGACTGATTACACATCACATAAAACGATTATATCTGTACAGTAATAAATAAAATACTTCAGGTTTATCTGGTGGGCCCTGAACCAAAGTCTGTGAGCTACAAGCTACATGACAACAATCAAATGCACTTTTGTTTGTATTTGATTCTTTGATGTCCAGTTTTTAATATTCTTGATCTTTTTGTCAAAGAATATTTATTTATTTCTGTTTCATCCTGTTTCACACCTTTGTGCCAAACATTTCTGCACCTGTTACCTCATAATATTTACAACATTACAAGTTCTGCTGACCCTCAAATATCACAACTGGACTTTGTTTTTAAAGCTTTTTTTCTCAGATTGATGTTATGTTTACGTCTTAAACGTAAATTCATTCTGGTCCATATAAACAGCACATCATGTCCAGATTACTGAAGATCATGTTCTTAGTGATGCTGTCACATCAGTGTGGACCAAACCAAAATCTCTGCTCAGCAACTTTGTGAATCTAAAGCTACGTTCACACTGCAGGTGAAAGCGCATCAAATCAGATTTTTCTGACCCTCTGCGACCATCTATCCGATCATGGTGTGACAGTGTGAACGGAGCAAATCCGATATTTTCAAATCCAATCTGGGTCACTTTCATATGTGGTGCTGAATCCGATACATATCCGATGTTTCAGAAAGCTGCTGTTTGATGGTCATGTCGCATTAAATCCGTCTTTTACGTCACCGACACAAGACAGACGCCAATTATCAGCGCCGGAGAAGACATCGCGAACGCTTCCTGTCCGTCCAGTGTAGATGTCAGTGAAACTGTTGGGAAGACAACGTTGGAGAAACGTGAACATTTTATTTGTTCTGTATAATCTGCAGATTCTGACAGAAATCTGCAGCTATCCTTTGAAGCAGCGCTCCTCTAAAACAGCAATAAGGATCATTATTAGGTTATTTACATTATTATGTAAATAACAAAATAACTTAAAGCAAAAATTGGGAAACGTAAAGTCTGAAGTCTTTATATTAAGGGCCATCAGTCAAACAATACTGTTGCTCTGGGTCTAAACAGAGCGCGTTGTGTGTGACGTCTTCTTTTGCACATGCGGCCGCTTTGAGCGTTCACACTAGAGCTGGTGGAGTGAGGACGATATATGTGATTGTTGGGTTTTTCTCTGTGTGTACGATCTACTGTACGATATGTTGTTGTTACTTGGTGCTGTGTAAATAACACTGAATTGACTGTGGGGTGCAGCGACAGCAGCCTGCTGTGAGGTTTCATCCTGTATCATAACATAAAGATTCTCCTGATGATGTTTCATCGGCCTCCACAAAATCTGAGCTTCTGTGTTCATGAACATCTGCAGACATCGAACTGAATCTGACAGGTTTAAACTCAGAGTTAATCATATCTGAGCTCTCTCATGCCTTTGTTCTTATCTGAATCTGCTTTGGGTCATTTTCTGCTTATTCTAGTGTCAGGCACCAAGCAGGAAGTGGCTGATTAGACCAATCAGGAGCAGCGTGTCATGTCAGGGCGACCTGATCAGAGTCAGAGGAAGTTTGTGCAGAGGAAACAGATTTATGGAAGCTGCATGACTTTCTGTTGTTTTTAACATTAGAGCATAAACGGCTGCAACATGAGTGCAGAGCAAAGTTTGTTGGTAAAGGTGCTGAAACCAGCTGATGGGCTGGTCAGCAGTCTTCACATCACACTGACTGTTGCACAACAAACTGCATTTTAAAACAGGCGGATTTTTTAAAACAAACATTTAAAACAGCAAGAAATAAAGACAAAACTCAAAGTTCACGTCTGAGCCACACAGTGACCAACAAAAGTCACCAACCTCTGTCCTCGTGGTGCAGTGTGTTACATTATGTTGAGGGTCACTGCCTGCAGACAGTAACTCGTCACATTACTTTTGTCACATAATTAACAGTTAACAGTACAAACCTGAGGCCGCAGTCCCTCACGTTGCCATGCATCCCCATGCTAAGAGGACACACACGATCTTTGTGTTAGTGTTTGTACAACAACACAGAGAAAAGATGAAAACCTGCACAAAGAGACTTTAAAGCGAGTCTACTTCAGACATGGAGGCTGCTCGTCACCAGAGATGTAACGCATTACTGCCCATCTCTGGTGATCAGGTGGTCAACGCGTTACTCACAGAGAAACTCGCGGATTCTTCCACTGACCGCTGCACACCTGCACCAGGGTAAACCTCCACCTACCCCACTCCTGCTTTACAGGTGAAAATAGAGCAACAGGACCGCTAGTCTTTGACTTTATTTATTTTCTGCTGTGTTTTACTTGCATCTATTTGAAAGACTGAGCGTAAACACACAAAATATTTTTATTTTATGTGCTGGAATGTGCAGAAAATAGGTTTAAATATTAAACAAATTTCTTCCAGTCAGAGAATGTTGCAGATAATTAAATTTTTGCTTGATGCATAAAGTTAAAAGATTAAAACTAATAAAACAAGTTTTAAAAAGAGACTTTTCCATTTCATTACATTTTGTATGATGATTATGCAGAAAAAGTAGAATTGGGCTGAAAGATCTATCACTTTATCACCTATTCAGGTTGTAAATCGTGTTTTTAAAAAGTAACTAAGTAACTAATTACTTTTGAAAATAAGTAATCAGTAAAGTAATGGGATTACTTTTCGGGGGAAAGTAATCGGTAATTAGTTACTGATTACTTTTTTCAAGTAACTTGACCAACACTGCTCGTCACTGCGTTTGAGGTTCAGGCTAGCTTTGCCTTAGCATGCTAGCCCAGACTGTAGCCCAGGGCCCGACGTGAAAGTGCAGATGACTGAAGAACCTCTAGAACCCAAGTCCTGACATTACTGTACCTGTACTATGGTCACTGCAGCAGCCTCTGATTATTGCACCGTGTGTTTATTATTTAACAAACGCTGCAGCCTGTGAAAACCATCCTCATCAAACATCCTCACTGCTTCAACAGGAATGAAGGATCACCCACGTCCTGGTGTTCGAATGTTCATCAGTGTGAGCATCTCAGTAAAAGCAGATGTTTTCACAGTGTGCATGTGTGGAGCTTTCAGGTCTGTCGTCCTAATCTGAGAAAGATTTTTTAATTGGAAAACATTAAAGACGGCGTCAGTCTTCCCAGGAGTGAACATCCGACTGTGGAACGCTCAGAGAAGCCCTGACTGGTCCCAGTCAGCATGTTAAAGGTTAAAGTTCATGACAGCACAATTAGAAGCTTCTTCTCTCTAACAAGAACATGGCAGCTTAGGTTCGCAAAGCTGCATCTGAACGGAATAAGAACAACGTCCTTCAAATGAGACCAAACTCGGCACGAACACCTCACACAGCTTCAGCACGCTGGAGGGAGGATGATCTCGACACCAGCTCGTCTGTGGACCTGCCGTGTGTCCCACAGCTGAAGCTCGGAGCAGTCAGCAGCACGAAGGTCCGAGCGCAGCAGCACAAATGCTGCAAACCTCCACGAGGTGAAGCAACGCCGTGAAGAGTCGACCAGAAAACAAAGAAAAAATTTAACTAGAATCGACTTTATTGATTTCATATACTTTAACCACAGGATTCAACCACGTTAGTTTTGTTTCTGTTGGGTTAAGATGGTTAATTCAGTTTGTGCTGCAACTAAAATCTGAGAATTTCTAATGGAAGTTTTGAATGGAGCCAGAGGTCAGCGTGACCTCCGCCCACTGTGGGTGCTACCACATGATCGGGTGGGTCAAGGTCACCTACTGGGTCATGAGCTGTTCAGTGCGAGTCCTCAGAAGTGACGGGAAACCCAGTGTGTGTGAAAAGAGGAAGTGTGTGTGGATATAAAGTGATGCTGAAGTCGACTCGATCACCATCTGATCAGAGACGCAGCAGGACGAGCTCCTCTTCATCAGACCTCCTCTTCATCAGAGCGGTGAGTGTCTGAAGCTCGAGCAGAGCTTGTACCTGCTCCTGCTGCTCTTTATTTATTTACAGTGTAAATAATAATTATTCATATTTTACATTGGAAATCATTCTTATATTGTTATTATTAGTTTTTCTATTTACATTGTAAACAATTGTCGTCTTTCTTTTTAAATAACAGAAAGATACATAAGAATATATTAAAAAATACGATGCTTTAAACTTTTTCTTAAGACTTTTTCTTTTTCTTTGACCAATCACCCCAGTGTAACCTTTGACCTTTGACAACCATGACTGGTCCAACCGCTGAATCCCAGAAGGGGCGCTACGCCAAGCCGGTAGCCTCACAACAAAATTAACAGTTCATTTTGAATTTAACCAAAAACGTTATTGCCTGACTTTTGACAAGTTTCTCCTCCAGCTGCCGACCTCCAACCTGTCATATTCAGATGGCGTTCCAGAATTTGAGCCTTTTGAAGGCGTTGCTGAATCTGAGGTCACGCCCAGAGCGTTTGCACCTGGTGGAGGTGAGGCCTGCTTGCGTCACCTGTCTCTGGGGACCGTTTACAGCGCACCTGCTCATTTCCAGCCCTGTTGTTTTACGTTAGCACCTCCTGCGTTGTCTTGTTGTTGAGCACTCTGCAACACTCTGAAGCGAGGAGCTGCTATATTTCACCTGTCATGGCTGCCAGTCGATGACCAGAGTCCTCTGCTTTGTCCCCGCCCCCTCAGTGTTGCTGGAGGCGCTGAAAATCAACATGTGTCAGGACGCCAACAAGCCGAAGCACTACACCACCGACTACTACATGCAGAACCTGGTGGTGCGCCGTGGTCAGGAGTTCGTCATGCAGGTGACCTTCAACCGCCCGCTGGCTCCGGAGGACGACTTCCACATCGAGTTTACGATTGGTGAGTTTGAACTCTGGGCTTCGATACTCTTCATGTGCCGTAGAGCTTCATCTGTCCAGTGCTCTCAGATCTTTTTAAGGACACCACGCTGAGATGTGCAGTGTTTTCATTGGAAGTCACCTCGTTGGTGCAAAAATACTATTTAACATCAAACTCTGTTATCTTTGGTATTTTAAATAAAGTAAAATAAAGAAATTGAAACAAATGTTGCAACAAATGTTCCGAGAGGCTACTGACACAGTTTAAAATTCCCTTAATTTTTAAACATTTGGTGTCTTTTTACGCTGGCATGATTCGTACGCTTGTTGTGAGCCCCCTCCTCCCAATATCAGCCCATAAATGAAACGGCCATATTTCAGAGAATCCTCAAAGACGAGTGGGGCTTTGGTTTTGGTATCGTTGGGATTATAGTTTGTCTTAAATTGTATGATGGCAGCTTATCCGTCTTTTTCCAGTTTAGTGAACAGTGAACTGTTTGAGGTTTCCTCCCCACCTGCTCGACCTACCTGAGCACTAACAGCGATCAGTAACTTGTTAAACACCTGCAGATCAGTCCAATCGAGTGTTTTGTTCACACACAGTTTTTAGTATCTCAGGTCATTTTTTCTCATTTTGTTCCTCTGCCTGGTCTGAGTGTTGCTAATTAACATTTTTCTCTAAACTGACACATGTGTGTGTGGGGGGGGGGGTGCTCCCTCATTAACCAATTAGCTGATGAAGAGACGCTCGTTAACAGTCGCCCACTGAGCAATCAGACGGCCGTCAGTTCATTAAGCAGCTTCACATTCGTTTGGCTGCTTAATTAGTGCACAGCTCTCCCCACGGCCCGGCCATTAGGAAACACTCCATGTTAAACACACAACTGCAGAGCTGACAGATGTTCACACACATCTGGCCTCAAATACACAAACTGAAGTCTTTAAAATATAAAAATGTAACCTGTCTGACCAGGATTTTATGTGTTTTTATGTGTTTATTTTTATTGATGTAAGGTAGAAATAACCAACATAAAAATGTGTTTTTGTAACGTAAAAACATCCCATTTTTCTTATTACAATGAGAAATTATGCCACGCCTCTCTTGGATAAATAAAGAGTTAAAAAATAACTCTTCCATCAGGCTCCGATCCTTCGCCCAATAAGGGCTCCCTGGTAATGGTGACCTTCGGTAACCGTGGCAGCAGTTCGTGGTCAGGCCGGATTCTGCAATCTCAGGGTGCATCTGTGATGTTCGGCATCACACCAGATGCCGCCGCCATTGTGGGGAAGTTTCAAGTGTACGTGGCCATCTCCACTGGCAGGGGCATGCAGCGCACCAAGAGGGACCCCACCACTGACCTGTACCTGCTCTTCAACGCCTGGTGTCCAGGTATCGTTTCCTCTGCGCTTACTGCCCCCTGCTGGTAGAGTAAAAGTACAATCATGATGAGAATCAGTGCAGCTTCAACTGCACCTCAGTCTGCCAAAGATAAAGATAATTCAATAAATCTAAATCCATTGCATAATTTTTCATACATCTCATAGTTACACAAAAGTGACCCTTTATAATATTAAAGGTGTGGAATATACCTCTTTTTCAACCAATCGATTCCCCTCATCAGGCAAAAGCATATCTCAGATCCCACTGTTCGCACTGATGACCGTGTTTACGTTTATAATTTATCGTCAAGCCTGTCACGATGATCACTGATCCATTACTTGAGAAACTTTCCCTCTGCTTTAAAAGGCCCTTAGTTAAACCACAAATATACTGATTACAGACAAATATCCAACCTCCCGTAATATTTGTACAAGTGTAGTGGTTTCTTAAAGAATGATGGAAACAGTGGTAAGTTACAGTCTGGTTATAGAACATTTTAGAGACTGAATGAGGCCTTCAGTACGACACATCATAAAATCTACATTCACCAGCAGGAACAGTGGGTTGTTGATCATCTGTGGAGATCAGTGAGGTTTCTGTGGAGTTCCACAAGGCAGGCGTCTTGATCCTTTACATTTCTTCTTATGCTGCTGCTTAGAAACCTTATAGGACAGCACAGCATTTGTTACCATAGTTATGCAGATGACACACCGTTGTATTTTTCTGTAGATGTAGATGATAATGAACTCTAGGTCTCTGTGTTTGACTGACATTTACAAATGGACATCACGATGCCTTTGTAGGCAAATGTTCTTACAGCAAAGCGTTTCTGTTTGCAGACGATCACGTGTTTCTTCCTAATGAAGCAGAAAGACAGGAGTACGTCCTCAATGATGAAGGGGTGCTCTACCTGGGTTCATCTAGCGCTGTGGTAGAGCGCCCATGGACATTTGGGCAGGTAAGTACAAATACTTGATCACATAAAAACAATAAAGTCATTTATTGATTAATTTATCGGCTTATAATTAATTAAAATGCACTCTTTGCAGTTTGAGCGCGGCATTTTGGACGCCTGTATCTTCGTTCTGGATGCGTCTCAGATGCCAATCTACGACCGGGGCAACGTGGTCAAGCTGGTCAGGGTGGGATCTGCCATGGTGAGAATACAGAGCCTGAGCACTGATTAACTGTGTCACCATAGTCATAGCAATGGGGAAATGACCTCAAGTTAACTATTTGCACTTTTTCAAAGATCAAAATGCAGTTTCACCCTATCTTCTAGATTTAAGGTGCACTTTCAGGACAGTCAATGTTTGACCAAACACTAAAAGAAATGGGTGAAATATTCAATCTAATGTCTTGATTTTAAGACTTTGTCGTTGCCTTGATGCAAGCAGGTTCTGGGTTTCAACAGGGTTTTGTTTTCCCCTTGCCTGGTGGGTTTTCTCTGGGTCCCCTGCTCCAGTCTCATACAGTACATTAAGCTCTTAAATTGCACAAGGTCAAGAAGAACAAATGGGTTTAGGCAGGTTAACATGCTAAACAAGCATATTGTTACCTTTCAAATCAGGTCAGTTGCCTTTTGTTTTGGCCCAACATCAACAGAACATAAAGAAGTCACTGGTGAACGTTTTTATTGTACAAGAGCAGCTGCTGTAGGGTACAACCGCTCAATGAAAGGTGCGACAGCAGGACCTTGTGGGGTACCACACCAGAGATGAGAGGTTGAATTCCTTAAAAAAGAGAAGTCGGTTATTTTTTGCTGACCTTTGACCTGCCCGCTCTTGCAGATGAACTCTCAGGATGACAACGGTGTGATGGTTGGGAACTGGAGCAATGACTATTCCATGGGCAAACCCCCGACGTCTTGGACTGGCAGCACCAAAATCCTGCTGCAGTACGCCAACACCGGAGTCCCGGTCTGTTTCGCTCAGTGCTGGGTGTACGCTGGAGTCTTCAACACCTGTAAGCATGTGCTCTGTTTACTTCATCCCACCTCACCTCCTCAGAATCAGCTGACTTTTAACTGCAGTAACTTTAGCATAAAATGTTACCTTCATTCTGTGAGTACTTTCAAACTTACAGGCCCTCAAACTACATAGGGTTAGGAACATATTGGGTACTTTTTACTTATTTTTCCAGTAATTTTATAAGCTTCATAACTTCATAGGTTCAGGAGCTTTCAAACGTTACATTTCAGGGCTGAAAAACACATTTAAATACTATTAAAAAATGCAAGCAAATCAATTTTACAATTGCTCCAAGAAAGCGATTTTTCAATACAATAAACATTAGAGGAACACTCAGTAATTTTTTAATGTAATTTAATAAGAAAATGATTCTTAGAGGAAGCTAAATATGCATTCTTATGAACTGATAAGCAATATTTTAAAGATACATAGGAACAAGTTACTCCATCATATTTAAATAGAGGAGCCGAGGAGAACATCTCCCTTCTGACTTTACATATATAGTGTGCCAAACGCAGAGGAGAGGTGAAGTTGTTCACATCATCTGAGAGTCCCGTTTATCAAAGAAGCAAAAATGCAAATGACGAGAACAACGCCACCGACATCGCAATAAAATTTCATTCATTTCTTTGACTGAAGTCAGGGCTCTAAAAACAAAAACATACATAAACATGCTCATTTATTCCTGATATTATCACAATTACTTATTGTCAGCAAATTGAACATGTGACCCTCCCGTCTCCGGATAGCTGACAAGTGCCGGCTAAACAACTACAGCTAGCTATAAGCTAAAATTATGCTAGCTAGCGGTAGGCTCAAGCATCCTAACAATCACACTTTCCTTCGATAAACAGTTTGATAACATTAACAGTTTTTATGATAGTTTATTCACTAAGTATTGGAGTCCAACAAAATTGCATCCACTTCAAACGAAGTTTAATTAACTTTTGACTAACAGGAGCTAACAGAGGCTAACAGGAGCTAACAGAGGCTAACAGCTGCTAACAGAGGCTAACAGTGCCAAAAATGGTGGCGCTTAACAACAACATTTCACTATTATTGACATCAGTCAGTGAGATTCAGTAAGGTTAACACTGGACCTACAGCCTTCCACAGATTGGAAAAAACTCCAGGGCAGCTCCAGTTCAAACAATAGTAGAAACACTCTGGGGAACAGTCTAATTGTGATGGTTTTGATTGCTCTTGGCTGACTAAAACATGTTTGTCCTATAGCAGCAACCGTTGCTTGGATTACACACTGCTTTTGTGAGGAGTAAGAAAACCAAACTCGGCGTACCGATATGCAGCAGTGAAAATTTTTACACGCTCTACCTTTTAAATGTTTTCATCATATGAGATGGGCAGCTGTTTACCTATCTCAGAAAAGTTATTTGGAAGGTTTTCTTTAAACCTAAATATTGACAGAAGGCTCCTCTTGCTATGATTCCTCCCTGAAATTTCACCTGTATCTCTCCTGTACTTGAAGTTGTGAGGAATCAGAAATGTTGGTTGGCAACTTTTTCACATTCATATTTAATAACCCTGCTGTTTATCCAACTATCAAAAAGATCTAAAACAATGACAACAGCAACAAAAACTCTCAAAGACACCCAACATGACTACAGTGACCACATAACACCTTCATAGAAAGACTCAAACTAAGTGAACGGTCATGCATGTGTAATTACACATACTGATGATGATTTATTATCATAAGTGTTTGGCTCACTACATTTTAGAGTTTACTTGTACTGAAATATTGATTATGCAACCATTTTATTATTCTGCACCACAGATCCAATTGGGCTGTGGCCCATTCAAGACACTGATTGAAATTCTGCAGGAACAAAAACCTGAATAAACAGCTTTTATATATTTCACATCCTGTCAGTCCTCAGATGCCTTGGCATCCCAGCAAGGGTCATCACCAACTACAATTCAGCTCATGACAACACGGGCAACCTGAAGACTGACATCCTCTTCAATGCTGATGGCAGCCCAGACAGACGCAACACCAGGGACTCCATCTGGTATCGTATCATAATTACAATGTTCCTGTGAGCTTGGTTTGGGAAAGGCTTCAGTGCTAGACACCCTTTCTCATGAAACCCTCCCATGTGTTTGAACTCAACCAGCGTTGGGAGTGCACTAGCTACACTGCCTCTCTCTGCAGGAACTACCACTGCTGGAACGAGGTGATGATTAAGCGTCCTGATTTGCCGCCCGGGCTGCAAGGATGGCAGGTGGTTGACTCCACGCCTCAGGAGACCAGTGACGGTGAGACAAACAGATGAGCGCGCAGATTAAGAAACAACAGTTGAACAGAGAGTTAACAGGTCTGTGCTTGTTCGTAGGCTTTTTCCGCTGTGGTCCAGCACCGGTCATTGCCATTAAGGAGGGTCGCGTGTGTTACCCGTTTGACTGCGGCTTTGTGTTCGCTGAGGTTAGCGAAGCATAAAAACCAATGGGACGATATCTTATCGGCACAGAGTTTCACAATATCTTGAAATCGTTTCCTCCAGGTGAACAGTGACGTGGTCTATCTGAAGAGAGATAAGTACGGGAATCTGTCTCCCTTCAGAGTGGACAAGACGTACATTGGAGAGAAGATTTTAACCAAAGCTGTGGGCTCACAACAACAGACCAACATCACAAACACCTACAAGTTCCCCGAAGGTAACGATCACAGGGCATCAAACCCAACAAGCAAACACAATTATAAATAAACTTTGAACTGAATCAGCTTTGATGTTTGTGCTTTTTTATCACAGGAAGTGCAGAAGATGAGGCGACCATGGCCCGGGCGGAGGGGTTCGGCTGTGAGAGGGATCACAGTGATGTGCCTGAGGATGACCTGTCCGTCACCATCGTCGTGGAGCCGGTAACACACCTGTCTGCTACCTTCACATTCAAATTGTGCACTTGTAGAGCACAGTTCACTTTATTAGGAACACCCTGCTAATATTGGGTGGGACCCTGTTTGCCCTCAGAGCCTCTAACTATTCATGCAAGGTGCTGGAAAGGTGGTACATCACACGGTTGCAGCACATCTGATACATCCCAAAATTGCTCCGTTACACATCTGTTTACTGTGCAGACCATTTAAGTACAATGACAGTGCCACTGTGTCACTGCTCTTGTTTAAAATTGAGGCATTTAAAAGCATAGAAATCCTGAGGAGACCCAGAACGCATGTAGCTCACTTGGCTCCCTCTTCATCTGCAGTGTGTTATAGGTCAGGATGTGCAGCTGGTAGCGACCTTCAAGAACAAGGGTAAAGTCCTCAGAAACGTGACGGCTCTCCTGGGCTGTGACATCACCTTCTACACTGGAGTTGTGGTCAGTCACTTCAAAGACATCCCCTTCGATGTGACTGTGCTGCCCTACCAGAGTGAGCTCCACCACAATCTTGTTGTTGTAAAGTCTGAAGATTTGGTGATGAACGTTTTAGCATGTCTCTCTGTTTTACAGGTTATAGTGTGCCGTTTAGAATCCCAGCTTCAGAGTACCAGGCCCAGCTGAGCTCTCAGACCTGCCTGCGCTTCATTGTGAGCGGACAGTCTGGTAACCTGCATGTGCTTGACTTAAAGGTGCTGGAGCTGCAGACCCCGGACCTCAAAGTGACGGTAAGGCGCACAAAGGAGGTGATGTGAAGAAATAGGCCTAATACATGGCGAGGTTTTTTTCATCAGTCAATTATTTAGAACGATGAGTTGTTAAATATCTCCAACAAAGCGACCAGAAAGTTGGCTTTAAAAGGGGGAGGAGCTAAAACTGCATTTTTCAGAGGATGTAGTGAAGGGCTGCAGGCCCGTGATAAGACAAAGAAGCATTATTTTGAACTGTGATGCATGTACAGCTGCTCTAGTCCAGGAATGAAAATGTGGATCTGGAAATTAGCAGAAGGGGTCCACTTTTGTTTTTCTGTGACAGACTGTGCTGGACTTTGTACAGTGACTGTAACTTTGGACTCTTCCTCTAGTTGAACGGGGAGCCTCTGCTGAACCAGGAGATGGGTGTCAAAGTGGAGTTCACCAACATTTTCAGCTTTCCTCTGCGTGGCGTCAATCTATCCCTCGAGGGAGCGGGGCTCATAAGTCCAAAGTCTAAATACTACAGGTAAACACGCCTCGGACGCTGTGGACTGACGTCGGGATGTTCTGTGTTGAACACTTTACTCTTTTTTTCAGAGAGATCCCTCCTCAGGCTACCATCACCTGGCAGGAGACATTCATCCCTTGGCTGCCTGGACTGCGTCGGATCACGGCGTTGATGGACTGCCAGGAAGTCCGTCAGGTAACCAGCACAACCTGACCATTAAAACCAGAACGGCTCCAGTTTCCTCCACACGCCGTCTTACTTCCTTGAAATTGTTAAGTGTAGTTACAGGTTGGTGTCCTCTGAATATCCTCTCGGAGCCTCCAGAGGGCGCCGAGACGCAGTGTTTTATTTTGGTTCGACATCAAACACAAGCACTCTGCTACTGCGTGCTGATTGGTCGGATCAGCACTTGAGACGACAGATGTTAGTTAAACCATGCCACGGGGATTTTATTTACCATAATTCTTTCATTATTTACTTAGCAATTAATCTTATTAGGCATCTGAACGCAGTTTATTTGTTTTTTATTTAAAATATTATCAACAAACTATAATTATAAGCAGGATTCAAACTGCTACAGTAAAACTACAAACTTATAAACAGCCGCTCAAAGTAAAACAATGCACAAACTCAATCTTAGAATCATAGTTAACTCATATTATTTAGCATTTTGTTAGGTTTTGATTATATTTCTGCCTCGTGGTGTTTGATATCATATGTGAAAGTTTGTAACGACTGTTTTCATGACGAGCTGTTTGTCTTTACTCAGGTGTCTGGATTTGTTGAGGTCGACATCCCTTACCCTGCAAAGTAATCACCATTTCCACCAATCAGCACCACTTCTGAGTGGGTGGAGCCAAGAATGAGCACAAGTTACCGCTTTAATGATCGCATTTACAAATCAGTTTTGAAGTACAAATGTAACTTTTTTTAATTCCACAGATTTGGAGGTTTTTCCACTTCTCTTCTCTGATATTGAAGCAGCTTTATTTCTTACCATCTATAACTCCGCCTCCTCTGGACGGCTAGAATAAACCACACTTTATGAAAATAACGTAACAAATAAGAATCGTAGTTTTCAGTTTATTTGGCATATTTGAGAACAGATTTTACAAATCAATAAAACGTAAAAGACATATTTTAGATTCAGAAAATATCCATTAAAAGAGATTTATTACATAAAACCAGGAGTTAAATATGAGCTTCATGGTTAAACGAGATGTTTGGACCTCATTTCATCACCTTCATAATGTGTTTGAAGTTTGTGTCAGTGGACATTTAAACTTCATCAGAAAAATCCCAGAGTTTGTAAAATTCGTCGCCGATTGTTCACAAATGATTTTCTGTCTTGTTATAAACTTTTTGAACAAACAAAACAAGTTTAAAGCTTCAATAATATTTAAAGGAAGAATAAGGTTTTGAGCTTTATCATTAACGACACAAATGAAAAACCAAACTCACTGCAGTGTCCAGTCACCACTAAAATGATCGTTTTCAGGTGATGAATTTCTCCCAAACTTTGACAAACTGAGCTGCACTCTGATACAGGAAACTCTGTAACCTCCAATCTGTCTGTTTTTTACCCTCCTGATTGAAAACCAGGGATTTGACTCTTTGCTTTGAATGCCTTTTAACAATGCGGATGCTGAATACTAACAATAAAAGCACATTCAAACCCATTCAAGTTGTCCATTAAGATCTTTGTTCACTGGAAATAAACTGAAATGAGACCACAGGAAAGCAACCGCTCGTTTAACTTTAGCAGCTTTTTCTGGTTTCATGACTCACGTGTGTGCCCTCTCACACTTAATCATTGTCATATCTGTGCTGTGAAAATATAATCCCATTTCTTTACAGACTTTCTTTATGGCCTCTGAGAAACCATCAGATCTGTCAGGTCATGTCTCCAGATAAACATTAAACTCTTAACACAGACAGGAAATCGCCCTTTGGACAAACACGGCCTCGTTATAGCTGCTGCTCTTGTTTGTTATGTAACTACAGGTGTGTAGTACAGCAGACACACCACTAGAAGGAGCTGTTGGCTCTTCGTTTGGCCCCCCCAGCACATGCCGTTCACCTGCATCATTCAGTGGCCTCTTTCTGTAAGAAAAAAGGAAGCAATATTTCTTCATCCTTGCATCCGTGTTGTTGTTATAAGGACGTTTTCTAGCAGCTGCTTTGAGCTTAGTCATACTGACAAAATGAGAAGTGGGTCGATGGCGTGTTATTGATCTGCACGGGTTTATAAAGAACTTCTGCTGAACTTCCAGAAACCCGCTGCTAATGAAGACGTCCACTGCTGTGCCAGCTCACATCAGCCTCATTAGACATACAGACCGTCCCTGTGATGTTTCTGTATGTCATGTGTGTAACAGCTCAGAGAGCAGTGTACACGCTGCATATCAGCATGATGATAACACAGCTCACATGAAGTGTCAGCAAAATACTGACAGTGTAAATCATCCCTGTGGCCTGTGCAGGAGTGCTTAAACCTGCATTTGCCACCAGATGGCGAAAGCTGTGCTTATAGAAGCACTTCTGACCTGGAAGAAGCCCACATCTTCACCTCTGTGAACGGTTTCCTGCTCAGTGTGTGGAGTCACTAACTCGTTTTGGGTCACACTAAATAAAAACTTAAATCTAGTTTATGCATTTTGGTTATGCCACGTGTCAAAAAAGAGGATTACATGTGGTATAAACCACCAGGTATTGTCGCAACAGTTATGTGCTTCTTTCCTAACCTCTGTGGGTCTTACAGCTAGCTGGAGCCAGTAAATGAGAGTAAACGTGAGTTATCAAGGTGACATCATGCACACATCTGCCATACTGGGGATGATATAGGCACCTTCGCTGGTGTGATTAGGCAAAGGATCAATACGGGGCTCACGACCCTCGTAGGGACACTCCCAGTAGAGTTTAAAAATGTGGGACTCTCCACCAATCGCTCTTAAAACTAAAGAGAAGCTTCTCGGATGAGAGGTGAAACGTCTTCAAGAAAAGTAAAGAAATCCAGACACGTTTCTTTCCAAACTTCTGAGACAGCCATCAGTTGCTAAAGAAAAGAAACGTGTCCCTGAAGTGTGCAGAAAAGCTTTGGTTGGTACCAGATTAACAAAGTTGCCTGTAGTTGTTCACGTTTGTCTGCAAATACTCGCTAACTTTTAGCTGAGCAGTATTACAAGTGGAAAACGTGTGAAACAAAGGGAAAATAAAGGAAGTTTGCCTTCAAATTAAAATTGTAATCATTTTGGATGCAGTGCTCAGGCATAACTTTCACTTCCCTTACTGTCAGAGGGTGACGGGACAGTGTTTGTAGAAAGGTCTGGCAATTCCAGTCAAGTCAGCCACTCGAGGAATACTCATTTTTCCCAGTGCAGCCAGCAGGAGTCTGATTGTTTCACACCAGTCTTTAGGCCTGTGTGGAGGTTATCAGGTGATCCTACTTTGACACCATGATGCGTTAACATCAGGCGATTAGTGGCAGTGTGTCTGAAAACACTTCAATACAATTAGTTTTGTATCATTACCTTAAATACTAATGGATAAATCAATATATTTGGACATTAAATTAAAGTTAGCATCCTTAAAATCGCCACAGCTGGTGAGGAAATTATGCTAGCCAACTAGCATTTTGAATAGCAATAAAAGTAGCAGCCAAAATACAGTTAACCAGGTAAATTAGCTATGCTGCATGAAACTGTTACTCGTTTAATTTCGTTCTGCTTGGTGCAGTTCATAAAACGAACCTTTACCTTTGGCTAATTTTAGCTAAAGGCAACTTTAGTTGGTGAAACATTACTTGGCATCTAGCATAACAGCTAGCTGGCTAAACAGATGGGCTTTGTGAAACAAATGTAACCTTCTTGTGACAAACATTACCTAATGTTAGCCTAGTTACAAATTGCTTGACACCAAACAGCTAAACAGTAGATTTTAGCTTGCTTGCTAAGTTAATGTTCTAATGTCATATAGACATGACTGTGTGTATTTAGAGTTTCACTCTGCGGCCACATAACAGAAATCACCAATCAAGATGAACCATGACGTGTGTGTGTGTGTGTTTTCATCACTAGTTAAGTTCAAGACATCATTTAAGTTTAGAGAGCTACAAATGAATGCGTGTGTCCTCTGATTATTGATCCGAGATGTTTTTTTAATCTAACATGACGACATGCGATATGCTGTATCTCATGTAGTGATATAAACACAAGTGAGTTCTGGTGTTTGTGGAGGACCTGAAAATCTTTACACATCACACATTACTCCTGAAAATGTTTGTTTGTTTGTTTGTTTGTTTTAACTTCAGTGCTAGTGATGAATGTAGGTCATTGTACTTTTAAGTCATGTAAACACAGGTCGTGACACACCCTACCCCCAACTCTGACAGCAACAGGTGAGCAGTCGTCATAGTAACTGTATCTAAAGTATCAGCATCACAAAACTGGTTGGTCCAGATCAGGCTGACACACAAACACACACGTTGGTTCGTCTATACTTCAGAGGACTTGACACTGTCACAGTTACATTTCCCAACCTGAAGCCAAAGCTGACTTTGAAATTTAACCCTTTAGCTTCTCTCTAGTGTTCTTCTCTCTTTTACCGAATTTCCCGGAGGAACCCACCCGAGGGATTAATAAAGTTTTATCTAATCTCTCTAGTCTAGTGTGCAGGCCTGCAGGAGGAAACATGGATAAAAAGTTTTTACACTGTCGTACAATGAATGATTTTATCTAAAATGAGAGGTTAAAGGAGACTGAAGAAAGTATTATTAATACAGAAGAACCAAGTATTACAGTCCCTCTTGTGCCCACGCAAGGCTTCAAAAGCGAATCAATCTGTATAGACTCTCCTGTTTAAATGTCTACATTTAATGCAGAAATGATCATATTTACACCCTTTAATAGTCATTTATGCTAACTAAGTAATCACCTCGTGCTAACTATCACTGCAAGCTATCACCTTATGCTAAACTGAATTTCCCAGAGGAACCCAAGTTTCATCTAATCTAATCTCTAATCTATCACTGCAAACTATCACCTCATGCTAACTAACTTAGCATGAGGTGTTGTCCAGGTTTCAAACGTCCATGCTGACATTGCTGAAAATGCCAGGCTAATGCTAACACAAAATGGTGGTTGAGCAGTCAGTTGGTGTTTACAGCTAGTTTCCCCATTCACAGCAACAGTTAGTACAGACTTTAACTTTCCTTTCATGGTCTAGTAAGTTTAACATTAAAAGTGCTTCCAGTGTTGGTCCACTAAGTAATTCTCTGGGATGGTTGGCTTTGTCCATCCCAGTTTTGGTGTAATTAATCTGTTTCCCAGCACTTCTTAGCACCTATCTATGTTGCTAACCAAGCTAGTTGTCATTAGCTGTGGTGCTCTTGCTTCTCTAACTGTAAAGTACAAAACAGTGATGGCTAATTGCTAAACTTGAAGTTTAAAATGGATTTGTTGAGCTAACAGTAGCCACCAAAGTTCCCTCTAAGCTGCGCACGTGCGCAATTGCGCACTGTTGGCACGGTCTCTGCACAGGGAAAATCTGCGTTGCGCACGCAAAAAAAATTCTAACCTGAATTGAAATAAAGTAAATATGTGCCGACACCGGTGTTTTAGCTAGCAAGGCAGCTGATGAGGAGTGAAGCCACGTTAATGACAACGTGTACAACCATTGGAGATGTGAGCAGGACAGACGGAACAACTGACGGGAAAAGTGTGGACTTTATACCAGTTTTTAAATTGTGTTGATCGGCCACGTAAAACCAGAGTTATGATAAAAATATATAAAATGTTTGGTTTTCTTCCTAAATACTGTTGTTGTTTATATTTACTGCGGGAAGAAACGGTAAAAACGTCGTTTTATAAGGAAAACGCACGAAAGCGCTCTCCGTCTGTGAGCAGAGACAAAGCCAAAACACTCCCCACCCTTTCCCATTGGTCGAAAGTGTACCATGTCAATCAATCAAAACATGGCATTTAGTTGTTAAGTAACGGGAAGAAGTTTTAGGAGTGACTACGGTGACGAGATGTGAGAGATTTGCAACGTTTAGCACATATCTTGTGTAGTTAGTGTGTAGTGTAGTCAATAGTGTTGTTGTGTGTGTCAGAACAATGAGGCGACTGCTGAATGTTACAGGTGTTACAGCAGTGACACATCTGCTGCTGTCAGGCCTGCAGGTATCAGGCTGTTGTTCTCCTTCATCTCATAGTGGACACAAATTATTTTTTGGAGTGACACAAATAATTTGTGTGGCATCAGATTTGATGCAGAACAGCTGATTGTTCTGTAAATAGTTTGAAATGTTTATTTAAAAAACGCCTTGGCTGCATTTTTAGGTAAAGAGCTGAAAAAAAAAGTCATAATACAAGTCAGAGTTTTATTTTTTTTAAAAAAGAAAAAAAAAAGGAAGTTGTGTTTTCAAAATTGGAGTTCAAGTTATTTTTACTTCCAATAGTATTAACATGCTACACAGGTCATGAACAAGATTGTTTTAAAGATTTTCATTGTAAGTGGGCTAAAGCAGTTAATTAAAAGTAGTCTAACATAAATGCTGTAATTTGATTATTTTAATAAACATGTAACTTGGATGCACACGTCTGCTGTTGCTCACAGTGGTCCAAGTGTCCGCTCAGGGAGTTTGTGTGTTCGCTCAGACACGTGAAACATTAGAGGGAACACTGGTAGCCACATTCTTGTTTTACATACTGTTGCTAGCTTAGATCCAAATGTGATCACTTCAGGATTAAACAATCATCATGGTGAAATCAGCCTCTCAGGCTTTCATAGAGTGATTGCACAGAGGCCCAAACAGGCCACAGTGGTGAGTTAAGAGTTATAGAGCAACAGCAGCTTGTAATCCTGGGTTTGCAGCTTTTAAGGTGCTAATAGCTACATTTGCATGACACAGACTGTAGATTGGGCTATTGAGCCGCTTGTTTCACATGTAAACAAACTGTAGGTGCCGGCATCCTGCAGAGGACAAAAGCAGAATCAATGGGTGAATATTTATATGTATTTCCATATTTATAAAGTATATTTGGGTGTGTTTTGTGTTTGTGTGGGTGGCTGCTGAGCTTCCACAGGTGATGTGATGCTTTTAAGAGAAATGAGTTTGTCAGCCTGCCGGAGATGCACGCGGTAGACTCTCTGCGGCAGAGCAGGGCAGGCCTCGAGCTGCAGGGCAAACAACTGTTACCTACAAATCATCCGTCACTATTGGAAACCGGTTTTTCACCCCCTCCTCCCTCCTCTCTCCCTGCTTTCTCCCCTCCACACCTCCTCCCTCTCTCCCTCTCCGACTGCAGACCACATGTCTGAGCTTTATGTTGTTAGAGTTTCTTTGCGTCTGCAGTCGTTTCTCTGCTGCGAAGTGAGCGTGTGCGACATGTGTTTGTTGCGCAGCCAGTTGGGAAACAGTGTGAGACGGAGCAGCATGTGCTTGTCATCCCCCCACACTGCCAACAGGTGTTGGCTTCATGTGACTGCCTGCCTGTCCGGACAACGCTCCAATGAAGAAAGAGGAGGAGGAGGAGGAAGAGGAGTGTGTAAAGTTTCATCAACAACAACTGTGTCAGCTCGCAGTGGCTGTGCAGCTCAGATCTCCTCTCTCCGGCTGCTCGGTCGAGCAGGGATGCCTCTCCTCCTCCTCCTCTCGCGCTCCGCTGGATGAATGGATGAATCCAGCCTTTTGTTGGCGATGGTTCGTTCCTTGGCAACAGCTCCATGGTTACAGTCCAATAAATAACATCACAGTCCTCGTCTGCGTCCCTGCGTTTCAGGCTGGGATGCAGAAGCAGAGTTAAACTTTGTTCTTCTTTTACTTTCATCCCACGAAAAACAGTTAAAGAACAAAAGTGATTCAATGTTTCTCTTATTTGATGAAACCTGAGGGGAAATTTAACTCATTCAGAAGCTTTAATATTTATATAAAGTTGGCAGCAAATCGGGACAAACATGATGCAAATTAAAGCAGAGATGAAGACAGTGACCGTAGGATCCTGACCGGGTTCATCAGCAGCTATGCGGTTAAAGTTTAACTTCCAGGGGAACAAAAGCTCTTTACAATCAATTTTTGGCCCAAAATGTTTTCACTGGTGGTTCTTCACATACCGTTTTTATTCAACAGACAGTGTGCTTAAAGTTAAAATGACAACTACAAGATAATGTTGGTCTCCCACTGAAGGGAAGCAATGGTTCCCCTGTTCAGTATCCCACTTTAACATGTTAGCTTACAAACATCTGTTAATCAGCACTAAATTCATGACAACAGAGGCAGTCTGCGGTTCAGGTTCTTCTGTTAATACAGTTTGATAAATGTCTAATATTAATGTTAAATGTAGCCAAATTAGCTTTGTTTTTGCTAGCGTAATCAAAGTGTGGCTCCTTTGGGTGGGTCCGGTCTCATCTGGTTCAGTATCTGCTTGTGCTAAAAAAAAACCCCACTAAACTATCTCGTAACTATCACATGAATAATGGCTGCATCTATCTAACCAGGCTAGCTTAATGTGCTGTATCTTTAACATGTGCAGAGATACAACTCTCAAACACAAAATTAAATCATTTAACAGCTAGCCCATGTTAGCTAGCCCATGTTAGCTTCCTTTACAAGATAAACTGCCCCAGCTGTAGCAGTTAGCATGCTCACTTGTAGGGTTGCCAACCGTCCCTTAAAAAACGGAATCGTCCCGTATTTAGAAACAAAAGTACACGTCCCGTATTGAGCTAATAAGGGACGCACTTTGTCCCGTAATACAGTGAGAATCAAAAGTAGTCTATAAGTTTTAATGTAATTAACGCTTTGTTTGAAAACATAATTCCCAGCCCCGCCCCTGCTTTGTGACCAATGAGCTGACAGCACACTTATGACAATAAGTCATACGAGTATGACAATTCAGATTACCGCTCATCTCATTGGTTGAGGAAAGGTCGCTTGCGGAGAAAATACCGGAAGACAACAGATGACCACAACAAAAAGCATGGCCAACAGGGAAACAAACGCCGACACTGCGGTGCAAGTCTCAGACGACAGTACACCTGAAGCTGGGCAAACACTGCGATTTTCAAACTGCACGATTGGCTCGCATGGGTTATAAGTTCGTAGGTCACGATGCAGGTCTCACACTATACCGCCCGATGCTCTGATGCGACCTGAGTCACACTGTGCCTCCATAAAATGAAGGTTATAACAGAAAATCTGTCGCTCGCTCTCCCTCTTTGTCTTTCACTCACACAGACACACACCACCATCAACTTTGCTAAATTACTAATGACAAACATGATCAGGCAGCTGTGATTGAGCAGCAATGTAAATCCAACTATTTTCACGGTTGTTGTGGTCGTGATAATTTGGTGATGCCACATCGAAAAGGCTCGGATGAGCTTTCCAAAGTTCTACAAGTTGTGCCTCCATCGCTTGAGTCCAGATCACACGCTGCACAGCCGTGCTGCTCCGTCTTTTTCACCGACGTTTACGTGTTTGCGCGTGAGCAGTGTGAGCGGCTGCGGTGACACCCTCACGAGCGATTGATGATCGGGAGCTGGTCGTGAGGTGTTAATCGCTTCTCGTTACCCCACGTATACTACACGATGCACGATGAAGGCCAAAATCGGGCCGATCACCAAATTGGTCGCACGACTCAAAAATCGGCTCAAAATGGGCCAAAAATCGCACAGTGTGAGCCAGGCATTAGACCAGCAATGTTTGTTCCTCTCAGAGAAAGAAAAAAGGCTGCAAAAGTGCAGGGAAGAATGGGAAAAGGAAAACACCTGGCTGGAAAAGTGCACGATAACACCTATAAAGCGCACTGCACTGTGTGCCGGTGTTGTGCCAAAGTAGGTATCCCCGACAGAATTTGTTTCCCCTGTGCTGGGAGCACGCAAGAAGTACTGATGTTTTCATTTTGTGAAGTTACATTACCATTCAGTTTGAGGGTTACAACAGAAAATTATATATTTATTGCTCACGGGTGTCAGGTGGGATTATTTTAATAAACCATTAACATTTTGGCTGATAACTATTTTTATTCTCCTGTAACTTTACTATATAAAGAGCTAAATCCTCCAAAGTTTCAGGAGTAATGCGTCATAATAAGAAGTGTTTGTGAACGAAAAATCAGCAATGTGGGATACTGTTTGTCCGTGATTTACACGGGGGGAACAAATTGTGGCAGGATCAGCCTGATATTATTTGTATCCCACTATAACTTCGTTGTATAAAGAGCTAACATCTCAAAAATGTCAGGAGTAGTTAGTCATTATAAGAAGTGTTTGTAAACTAAAAATCAACAATGTGGGATACTGTTTGTCCGTGATTTGGACAGTCCAGCGTGTGCTCCCGACGCAGGGGAAACAAATTCTGTCGGGGATACCTAGTTTGGCACGACACCGGCGCACTTTTTCCATAGGCGTGCTTCTAATGGTGGGCACATGAAGAACATGAGGGGCGTGAAAGCTCGGGGAACCCTTAACCAATTTTTGTCTACCAGGCCACGGCAGAACCAGATATGGTAAACACTGGTTTGTTTGTTTTTAAACCCTCTGGTTAAGGTTAAAATGGGCATGTGCAGTGAATATCAGCGCTATGTGGCCAGAAGTGTGATAATATAATTTATTTTGTGTAATAAACAACTGCAAGGATAGATGATTACAACAAATAGATGAGTAATACATAAAAGTAATACATAGATGAATAATGATGATGAGTTATGACGCGTAATCATGGGAACAAGTGGGTTTACAAACGGGAGCAAAAGCTGAAATAATGCCTCTGCTGAAGCCAATTGCACTAAATGCACTAAATGTGCACTGTTACAAGAATATTTTTCTTTCTATTGTTTTCTATTAATTTATATAATTTTAAGTTAAGCAGGACAGAGTTCTTTTAAAGAAAGATTTACTTTTATTATCAAAAGTTAAGCATGACAGGCTTCTGTTTAAGAAAGAGACCTGTTTTATTGTGTTAATGTTGTCATTTTGAGCTAAAAATAAATGGCTAAATGATTTTTGTTTCCCATGTGTTGATATCACAAAGAATACGCATCTACTTAAATCAAATTCAAGTCAAATGGTTAAAAAAAATAATTTCACACACAAAAAAAGAGCTAAAAAATTCACCACACTGGGAAGGGTGAAGACAACTGGGTCGCCCGGCCCTGGCCACGAGGTGTCCCTTATTTATTTCTCAGGGAGTTGGCAACCCTACTCACTTGGTATTTGACTTTAGCATGTTAGCTAGCAAACGTTTAATCAACAATACTAAAAACAGTAGAAAGGAGACATTGACTGACTGACAAATAAAAACAAGGTGACTCTGAGGCTCACCCAGCTGTTTTTTCACTTGACAAAGTTGCATCCCGATGATCGCACCCTGCTAACTAAGCTAGCTAGTTGTTGCTTACATTAACTTAGTCTGCTGTATCTGTTTTTGTTCATCTACTGATAATAAAAACTTCTGTGTTCCTGCGATCACACTTTAAACTAAATGTAAATACAATTATGAAACAACCAGTTTGTCTTCCAGTAAATCTGGTAAAATGGCCCCAGGTGTAATTATTATCCTGCTAACAATCTCTCTCTTTGATAATCAGGCCCAGGGCTAAACACTCAGAGGGTTGAAGGTATGTGGGAAGCTCATTTTAAACCAAAATGATAAAGTTTATTATGGAAATCTGTGCATAGTTTAATGTGTGTGTGTGTGTGTGTGTGTGCATGAGAGGAATGGGTTTGTGTATGTCAGCAGATTAATTTGAATTGAAAAGTGCCCAGTTGAGGTGAAAAGCAGTGATTGGATTAGTGATGTAATGTCATTATCTGCTTTCAAGGCTCTGTGTGCGTGTGTCTGTGTGTGTGTGGGGGGGGGGGACATACAGCTGTACACACAGTAGAGCTGGGCGATATATCGAGTTTTTAAAAAATATCGATATATTTTTATACGAGATATAAGATGTGACAATATCCTTTATATCGATATAGTCTATGTTACGTTATAACTATACTTGTGGAGCCGCAAGTTTGCCTCTCTTTCGTCCACTGTTGTCTTTACGCAACGTTACTCTGCCTCGCCCCTCCTTCACTGAACACAACTCCCCCTCCTCCCCTATCGCTTCACCTGCAGCGACAAGATGGACACGGCAAATCTCCGTTAACGAGTTACTGCGCATCGCCCCGTGCGTGGGGCTGGACGCCGTCAACGTGTTAGCTAGCTAACCACGCTAACGAGCTAACCACGCTAACGCCATGCAGCCCAGAGGCGCTGCACAGCCTAAAATCCTTTCATTTTCTCAAAAGTTTACAGCGCGCCTTATGTATGAATTCTGGTTGTGCTTGATGGCCGCGAACCGATTTTATGTGGTACACGGCGCTCAGCAATCTGTCAAAAAATGTTTTAGTACGACTTTGGTAAGCTACGCTGCTGCACCGCTTGATGGATTGTCAGAACATTACGGCTACCGAGGAGCCTCGCGGAGTGATACATACTGTGCTTCAACGTAACATTACCCTACTGTGTATAAGGACCATAAATGGCACCTGTTAAGAGACGTGGTTACGAAGAGGATTTCAAACTCAATGCTGTAAGTCACACAGTAGAAGTTGGGAACAGAGCAGCTGTGAAATCTGTCTTTGTTACTGTGCTCAGCGTCTTTTAGTTTACATTTTGACTGCACAATTGTGAGCTTTTTGTTACGCACAAAAACAACATTGTTTTCTTTTATTTATGGAGCATTATTATTTAATAATTTTTTGAGTAAATTTTATGTACATCTATGCTCTATGTTAATAAAAGTGCCTGTGTGACATCTGGGACACAGCTTTGACTAAGAACTCTCTTTTTGTTCTTACTTTATGGCTTTAAAAAAAATATCGAGATATATATCTTATATCGCCGTCCAGGTAAAAAATATCGAGATATGAATTTTGGGTCATATCGTCCAGCCCTAACACACAGTCACATCACATGGACTCGACTTCCTCTCTGATAAGGTAAACTTGTCATTTGTCTTCAGGGAGTAATGTGAGTGAAGGTGTCCTGTGAAGTGATGCGAGTGCTGTTAGCCCTTAATGAAATGAAGCGGAGGCTCCTGCTGCTCCTGTGCATGTTTCAGCTGTCGACACAGCGCTGACCTCTTTCTGCTTCTCTATCAGACTCATCGCACTCGAGCACCGTCAGTCACATTACAACAGAACCACATGCAGGATTACATGAGGCACAGACGGTGGTGCATGTACCGGTGGCAGCTCCTGCTCAGGAGGGTCAGTAGTTCGATCCCCTGACGTATCCTTAGGCGAAATACTGAATCCCGAGTTGCCCCCATGCCGTGAGTGTGTGAAGGACACTCGCAGTAAGAGAGCTCAGTTTGCTTTGAAAGTCTTGGTTGCAGCAGAAAACCAAGCTGTTGCACTTTTTCAAGTTTGGCGACCACTCGCTGAGCAGTTTGCAGACACGTGCATGTGTGTCTCACTACAGTCAGACATTTCTTCCACCTTTAAGATCTAAACAGCTGATTGCATTAAAAACCATACAGCTGCCATTCCTCTGTCTCAGTGACGGATGAAAACGTGTCAATTTCCTCGTGTTTCCTCTTCACACGAGTAAAAGCTGATGCACTTCCTGCGCGTTCCCTCTGAACAAACTAGCACTTGTTGATAATCGTGTGCAGAGATGAGGCTGTGCTCTCTCTGTGTGTGATAAATAGAAAACAGCAGCAGTGGACCGAACTCGGACTAAATTTAAACCGTCATTGTTAAATTTAGTGCGAGCAGCTCGACTCCTTGCTCGCTCTCTCGCTGCATTCCTGCCAGCCCTCCATCTCTAGATACAGACAGACCCCTCCTCCTCCTCCTCCCATCATCCCCTGCAGGAGAGAGGAGCACACAGCCATCTCTCCTCCCATCACACCCCTCCTCCTTTTTCTCCCCTGCAGCCGAGCAGGAAGAGCCTCTCTGACGGTGTCGGACTAGTTCAGCCTGCTACCGATGATGATGACAGACGAGACTTTGGGTGTTTCCCTGCTCTCGTTTCTGGGTGAATCACTTTATCAGGAATAAATGATTCATGTGAAAATGCGAGTTCAAAAAGAAGTTCGAGGACTTTTTCCTGTGTGGACTCTCCTGTGGATGAGCGAGTGGACCTAGAGCCCAGAAGGGGGAAGGGTGGGCAGCTCTGTGCAGTGAGGAGAATAACTCCTGCTGAAAGGAAAAGCCATGCTCGTTTCCTCTGGGAATCTGGTTCAGGTGATGAGTCAGCATCTTTCAGGAGATTCTAACTTAAACCTGTTGGTGTTGATGTTTGAGAGGAGGCTCTAAAACTGCCCCTGACGTCCTGAGAGGGAAACTAAATGAGCCCAGCCTACCAGCAAAACCAGAAATATCAAAAAGCTTTTCAATTTCTACTTTTCTCTGATGACCTTTATTCTAACGCAGCATTTATGTGGTTTTCTTTTAAAACAAAAGAAGGTTCTTGGATCCATTCTTAGTGTTCGGTCTATTAATTACTGTAAATAAAAAAAATGGGACAAGCTGGATGTTAGCAAAATAAGAGCTAGCCCCATAGCACAGGTAAACTCTTGTTTGTTTTCCTTAGAAAATGATACTCATTACACTTATTGTCCCGCTGCCCCACCTCCAGTGCCATCATGTCACAACAGCTTAAGGGCCACTGCTTTAATCCATCAGCCCCACCCAACATACTCCAGAGGAGGTACATTGTTTTCTGAGGTCCTTAACAGTGGAGTGATTTGCACAAAGGTCAGTGCCGCCTTGAAAATGCGGAGCAAGTTTCTGTAGTGGAGAGTTTCAGCCTCGTAAAGTTCAGGCTCTGTGATGGTTCGACTCTGAGTGTCGGAGATCGCTCGTGTTTTATGACCTTTAGCTTGGCCTGAAGCGCGATGCTCCACACACTGTATGTATCCAACGTAACGTCAACCACTGATTTTGGAGGCTACGTTTTGAAGCCTCCGAGTTTGTGACGGTGCCATAGACGGTGTAAATCATGGACATAACCAATGTGGAAGTGCCTAAAAACCTGCATTCTGTCAGAGAGCCTCCAGACGGCCATAGCTGTCGTTTCAAGAAGATTTCCAGTCCTTTACAAGTTTATGGAAATACACTGTTTTTTTGCTGAGCCACTCACTTTGTGTTATATTGAATAAATCACTAAGCCTGTTTCATAAATCTAAATCATACCATGTTTTAAAATGGATGATTGTCTTTTTCCACAAAACTGCAAGCTCATTGGCTGATGAATTGTCAATCATAAGTCATTAACCTAATCTTCCTCATCACATCTGGAATTTTCCTACCAAGATGGCTCAAGCCTTCAAAATGGGACTTTATGAAGTCAGTGGGTGACACTATAACTATTTTTATATTTTACAATGGCTCTAGTTGGTATGTTGTTTTCTTGGAGCCGGAATGAGCATATTTGGAAAAATAATGGACTGTGAGTCATTAGCTAATGCTAGCTAGCTTTGTTAGCTAGCTTTAGCCATAAAGTGCATGTTTATATCACGCTAACACAGATGCCCGCAAATAACATTTCCATTCATGTGCATTACTTTTATTAGGAAGCAAAGAAGCTATGGTTCGTTAGCTACATTTGTTAAGTTAGGTTACATAAATCTCTCACTAATGGTCCATTAGCTTGAAAAGCTCAAGCTAACCCACTAGCCGCATCAGCCCCAGTAGTTTGGATTAATTAAGGTAAGATATGTTGGCATAAGATAAGTTTTATTTATTCCATCTTCAAAAAATATGTTTGTTTACATGGTTAGATTTAAAGCTAAAGACTACAAAAATCCTTAATAAGTAGAATGGCATGTAGCTCATAAGGTAGAACGCATATAACAGAACTATCGTAATAGTCAAAGTAAACACAAAATTAAATAATTTGGTTTCAGGTGTATAGTTTTGCTGTGCTGCATAGCTTGTTATTGGTCCATGTTAGCAGACAAGCTAGTGTTAGCTAGCAGTAATAAGAAACTTTGGCCCTTTTTGAGCATTTGTATAAAACTAGCTTTATTCTGGCTAATGTTAGCATATCTGTTACACCGCTAACCCAGCTTGCTAACCCATGTAGCAGCTAGCAGGCTTAAGTTAAGTTAAGTTTGAGTCCTCGCGAAACAGTAAGCTTCTAGGATTAAAGAGTGCTACTATGATATTCTCTACAGGGATTTTGATTATGAGCCATGAAGTTGTAACTATGCAAAGTAGATTCAAGATGAGCTACGACACTCTGAACTTCACATCTGTATGAAATTGAGCTTATTTGAATAAAACATGTTTTACTGTGAAAAACAAGTACTCTACCCATAATCCTAAATCACTCTTGCCATGGAAACTTTTAAACCCCTGAACTTCTGTTTGCTTTGTGACCGTGAAACTTTAGAAGCAGCCCAGGCAATGATTACAGCCAAGAATAAAGCACCGTGCTATAATGATAGCTAGCAGCGCTATCACTAGCTGTGTCCCCAAACGTAGGGGACACATCCTTCAGAGGACCCGGCCTTCGCGGTCTACGTGGGCCGGGTCCTTCGAAGACCGAGAAGGCTGGAAGTAAACGGCTGTGAAATGTGACGGTCTAGCCTTCAGATTTGCGTCACCGCTGTCTCAGTAGAGTTTAATAAACTCGGCCGTCTGCTCCTTGCGATCTAAATTATAACAGGACCTGCCATAAATTCTTGACCGTCTCACACTTCTGTTTAATCAGTTTTCTGTTTGACGTTTATTCAGCTGTGTGAAAGCCCCGGAGGAACCCACCCAATGGATTCATAAAGTTTTATTTAATCTAATAACTTTGATCTCAGCCAAACCGATTTACTCCGGAACAAATAAAACACCGAAAAAGCCAAACAATAACATTTTTAAGTTATCCGAGTGACTTATATATCATGTTTAACCTGAGTAGTGAAAGAGCGGGGGTCTGAAAACGATGAAGCCGGGAGTCCGCTGCTCTCGCCGGCTCGAGTGACCATTGAACCCCTCGGCTTGCTATCGAGCCGGTGGGTAACAGACGTCTCCAAAAAACATCGGAGCACTTTTGCAAATATGCGAAATCTTGATAAACTGAGCAGATATTTGAAGTTTACAAGCTACTTTCTCGCCTCGCCTGAGTAATACTAAAACTAAGCATCTGCCGCCATTGTTGGAAACCAGAATTGGCTGGGCCGCGCTATGAATTCTGGGATATGGTGGGCCACGAAGGACACACCCGACCCATCCTTCGAATTCGGGGAAATGAAGGACATTGAAGGAGTCGACGAATTGGGACAGCCTTCGTCGCCTGGCTGTGACGTAATCGGCCTTCCAATGCGGCCTCCGAAGGATGCAGCCTACGTTTTGGGACACAGCTAATATGACACATTACTGAAGTTACATGACATTTCTTCAGTAACAGTAATGTAACATGTAACTGTACTACATTCAAGTCTCCTCATTTTCTTAAATCACCATGGTGATGGCTTTAAAGTATCTTTGGGCTGGTTTACATCTTCTTCTTTCTTTATGTTGTGAGTGTTGTGTTGACACTTACACGTCTTATGTGTGTCCTCATTAGGACAGCGGTCTGTGTGAGCGAGCCTCAGGTTTATACTGGTAACTGTAGCAATGCATTTCAGGCCATGTTACAGAGTCACACCAAAGTAACGAGTAGTGCAAAGGGTTACTTTCTCCAGGAAGTCATTAAGTAACATTATGCACTACTTTTAAAAAGTAATATGTCACCTCAATACTGGTAACTAGCCTACAAACAACATACACAACAAATAATAAAGAGGATTAAAAGTGCCAAGGTGAACGTGAGAGTTGCACTGCATTGTGGGGGGAGTAGTTCCTTCAGCTGTAAAAGTAATCATGTACACAGACTTGTAACTTTGCCTCTTTTTGTTACTCTTTTTTGATCCAAATCTAATTTTTTGTGTTCATGATTCACCTTGTGGCTAGTTGGCTTCATTTTAAGACTTTCTGAAGGATTTTACTTCCAATATTTCGCTCCAGGTTATCCGTGTGTGAGGATGTAGTGGGCTCACATAAACGTCACATCCTTTAGATTTTCATGGAAAGTTGACACACAGCATCCACAGAGAAATCAGATTTAAGTTTAAAATCGTTAAAAAATAGAAACAAAGAAGCATTGAACTCATAATCAGTCCGACTCAGTAGATTGGAGTTCTGTGAAATGAACTTTAATGTGAAGTGAAAATGTTTTAGTTTGTAATTTCACATAATCCTGTCCAAGTTTGTCCAAACTTGTCCAAACTAAAACATGTACATGTCGAACTTTACCCAATGGTGAAATAAAACATGGGATTATTTGAGCTAATCACCCACTATCGCGGGTCACATGACTGCCCTGGATGGAGCACAGAGGTACCTGCACGTGATTTAGTGCGACTTTAACGTCTTTATGTGAACTTTTGAGTTTCTCCCTCACGCGCTTTTCTTCGCGTCATCCCCGAAAACAAAGTGACTACTTCACCTCCCTGGAAACGGTAGCGCAGTCTTCCACAGCCACCTCCCCAGCTTCTGGCTGACCCTATGCATCCTCCCTCTTTGAAATCGCGTGCAGAGCTCTCGCGATAGATGAAGCAGCTGCGCGTGTAGCGTGTGTGGGTTTAAGTGGATGGTTTCTTATCTTTTTAGCCCCCGAAACTCCGCGTAAACGATAAAGGAGCGGCGTGAAAGCGGGTTTCTTTGAGAGAATCTGAAGCGAGGCAGGAAACGAGGGCACTTTGTGACTGTGAGAGGACACGCTGCGTGGAAATGTCAATACTTTGGGAACGAAAGTTGCCTAAAAGTGAATATTTTTGCGCATTAAAGCAGAAATCTGCGGCGCACGCGAGTTAAATTGCGCGCCGCGAGGCCTCTGCGGACTTTTGAAGTTTATATTTGTGGTTTCGGAGCTCTCAGGTGGGATCGCTTCCTGCTCCATCACGGCTGGAATAAGTAATCCAGTAACGGCTGTCCGTGTGTCTGTGCGTACTGACTGAGATGCTTGGTGGCCACGTCCCCTTGGAAACTGGAGACAACACGTGATGAGCTTTACTTATCAGGTTTAGCGAGAGAGTGTGCGCGAGAGCTACAGAGAGAGAGACCGAGAGAGGGAGGAAGAGGAGGAGGGAGCTGGGAGTTAAAGGAGTTTAAAGTATAAAACATCTCCAGAGCGACATTTTCCTCTCCGCGAGTCGACTTTTTTCTTTCCTCCTCGGGAGGGAAGAGAGGAAGACAAGCAGCAGCAGCACGGGAGGAGGAGGAGGTGGAGGAGGGGAGGGGAGGGGAGAAAAGGAGGAGGAGGAGAAGCCGGAGTAAAGTTTGTCCAAGTTTGCTCATCCATTCGGAATACGCCATTTTGAGTTCTCTCCTCTGCGGAGCAACTTTGCAGCCTCTCGCACCCTTTCTTTTTTTTTCATCACCTTCATCATCCCCGATCACCGCCGTTCATCTACCATCATCATCATCAGCCCCCCCCCATCCATCACCACCACCACCATCATCCTCGCCACGATGTCTCGGCGCAAGCAGCCCAACCCCAACAAAGTGAAGCGTAAGTGTCCTTTTCGTCTCCATCGCTGAGTTTTGGTGCTGTGCGAGTGTCTGCGCAGGCTCCCCGCGCTGTTTGCGCCTCTCGGGGAGAACTTTGCGCCTGTTTGTGCTGCCAGGGGTGAAGTTTGAGCGGAGATGTGGAGACGGTAAGGGTGGCGTTACTACTTTTCTCTCCTCTCTGGGCTGCTTCCTAGTTTGATGCGCATCCAAGCGGTGGAATTCAGCCGTGTGTGTGTCTCTTCCTCATTCAGCAACTTGTTGTTTTTCGACTTTTGGTGCAACTTTATCGCCTATATGCACGTTTAGGGCAGTTATTCGGCGGTTTTTGCCCCGCGGGGAGGGTGTTAGGAGGTGGGGGGAGGTCAAAGTCTGCAGCTCGCAGCCGGAGTCGAGCATCCATATCTCGGATGCACTTTGGTCGAAGCCTCGGGGCTAGTGGCCATGTGTAAAACTAAGCGCTCAAGCGAACGGCAACCGACGGAGTACTTCCTCAAAGAGACTTCTTCAAAGTAAAACAACCTGTTGCACACGGAGGACCGTAAGGGTCGCCTCGCGTGTGGTGTTAGAAAGCGCTCTGACCTGAAAGTGATTCAGACTTCATCTTTGACGCTAATAGTTTGAACTGTGATTGAGTTTGCTGATGCTTCTCTTTGTAAATGATGCTTTTCTCACCGTGCCGTGTGGCTCTACGTGCTCTTTACGTGCTTGTGCAAATACATCTAAAGCAGGTTTAATGGTAAAGTTGTTCATTTTATTGTGAAAATCACATCACACATTGCTTTTATGTTTAACTATGTGCGAAACAAGTCACAAAAGCCTCCTTTATTTAGTATAATGTACACACATCCGCAAACGTGTGGATGTGGGTTTAAATCTGTAGGCTCAATAAAAGAAAATCTAGCTTTTATTTTGGTGGCTCGACTTCCGCTAATGGCAGCGAGCGCGACGCCAGCGCGATGACCTTGCCCAGACATATTTAGGCAGAAAAGGACCCCCGTTCATTCACGAACCGGCCCAACACGGCGGCGAGGCGGCCGAACCCGCCGCCCCGCTCCACCTGCGCCAGTTTTTGCGGCAGTTGGGCGACTTTTCGCCGCGTTCCCGACACTTTTCCACCGTCTGTGGTTACGCGCAGCAGCAGCATCGACGTGACGCCTGTTGCATCCACCTTCTCCTCCTCCTCCTCCCCCGTCCTCGAGCTCCGTCTTTTCTGTCTTTCGACATCGTCCTCGGTTCTAACTTCCATTTTAAACGGTAACCACCGGGCGCCCCCCCTCGTTTCAACCGCCCCCAGCCCCAAACCGTCGACTCGGAGAACTTTTTCGCGGCGCTGTTAGCCGTTAGCCTCGTCGTCGTGTTTTTTTTCTTTTTTCCGCGTTGGTACACGACGGAGGATGCTGGCCGGGCTGTTAAATAACTCCCATAACGCGGTTTACTGTGTCAAAGAGGCGCTGTTATCGGTGTCCGGTCAATGATTGATGGCCGCGGAGTTCGAGGAGGGAGAGGAGATGGACCGATGGCGTTTTTCTCGGTCTCAGGCTGGATTGGTTAGATAATGGTTGCTAGGGATTTTCTCTCTCTCTCCATGTTGGCCCAGTGTCTCTCTACCTCTGCACCTCCCTGCTGAGGAACTTTAACCTCACTGTAAGAGGAGTCTGTCATTGTTTAAAGCACACAGGCCATCAAACACACTTTTATACACAATAAATGGACTTTTACTCTAATTACATTAAGTACAGCGACTCTGTGGTAACTTTTACTCCCTTTAAATCTTTAGTTTTGGCTTGTATGTTTTGGAGCACAGTCCAACAGTAGTTATTTGTGTCCACAGTTCATTAAAAGTTGAATAAAGTCACTTTAAAGTGGGTTTATATTCATGTGAGTGGGTTTGTTTTTGGTACTTTAGTTTCTGGAGAATAAATCCTTTTAATTTTCCTTCTGTTTAACGTTTTCTCCAGTTACACTGAATGAAATGGACCCATTTTATGGTTCAGTGTTGGGTGTAAACTGTTAAGTTATAGAAGAAAAAGTTGATTTGAGCTCATTTTGTTGGCGTTTGTGTATCTTCTAGTGTTTAGCTCAGCCTATGACTGCTGTGGGTGCAGTTTGGCTGAGATGGCTAACTTTCAGTGCTTTTTACAAAGTTTCGTAAGAATACAAAACGTGCTTTTACTCTTAATTACTTAAACAGTACAGACTTTTTGGCAATGTGTCGTAACTTGTGAGAGATTAATAAGAAATACGTCCTTCTTTAGTTCAGCATCCTCAGGGGAATTTGGGTGGTGTCCCACTTTACTTGGACCTATTTATTGACTTTTGTTATATGTTTTGGCTTTAACATAATCCCATCATCGCTAATTAAGACCATGATTCACTTAAAGTGGGTTTATGGGTGTTCCTGTGGGGTTTGCTGTAAGTTTAGCTAGTTTTTTCTTCCATAGTCTTTCTCGTTTTGGGGCAGTTTTTATTTTATTTTTTAAACAAATCCATCTTAAATTGAGGAACAGTGAGTCTTTGACTTTATCACTTCCTGGAGGACTTTCAGGCTAACTTTTACCCCCCCCCTCCTTTCATGTAGTCTGGATTGACCGGTAGCTTGTTTGGCTAATGTTAGCGATCTTTCCGCGTGTATTACTGCTTCATTTTGTCACTTTTCTTCAAACATTTGGCTGTTTAACGCACTCCTGTAACGTCTGTTTGCTGCTGCAGCTCAGCTCAGCTTACACAGACACACTTTAAAGTGGATTTATGGGTTTCATTAGTGACTTTGGCTTGGTTCAATGGCAGTTAGCGATGCTCTGTTTCCATATTTGTCAAGCGGTAACTATTACTGAGTTTTGGCAAGATGATTGTGACTTTACTTCTATAATTACAATCTTTAGCGCTCTGGTAGCTCTCTAAAAGGAAATTATGGTGATTTTGTAACACTTTTACCCACAATCGGTTTGTTTGTTTTCCAAATTCTTTGCAGAAAGTTAAATTAAATCTATAGAAAAGCATTTGTTCCCTACATGCTCACACTTCCACAGAGTGTTTGTGGAGTTTTAAACGCTGTGATGTTCCTGAAATGCTCTTAAACTGTGTTTGATCTGCTAAAGAGTGGATTTAATGTGACTTTGAGGACATTTGGATCTTATTTTCTGCAGTTTCTCACTGTAGCTTTATTTAAAGCTTCTTCACCTGTCAGCCCCGCACTGCAGGAAGAGTCATATTTGTGCGACTCAGACGTGTGTTGTACATTGATTGTGTTTTATGGCGGCCTTTGCCCCTGTGGGGTCACTTTAGTGCATCTGTTGGCTCCTTGCACACTTACACATGTGTATAAAGCATTTGTAGGTGTCAGCAGAGGCTGTTTGGATCTGTAATAGACGCATGAGTTCAAACAGACTTTGACCTAGTTTATCTTTTATGGTGGATCGTCGGTGCTGAGCTGACGGCAGCTTTGTGGTAGATCATGTGTAACGAGTGGAAGCTTTCCTGCAACCAAGCGCCGAATATTCCCGCTGCGTTTGGTCCTCCTCTCCTCCTCTGCTGTGAGGAGGAGGAAGGATCCGGATGAGCAGTTAGCATTCCATTACGAAATTCAACACTGAGGCCGAGCTGGGCCCTCGGCGACAGGCGCTGATCTCGCTCTGTTCCTCTCACCGACTGGCTCTTCTTGCTGAGGGGGAAATGTTGCCTCCCAGCTTCACGGAGCAGCGGCAGAGGCGGCGGCGTTTTTCAGATGGAGATGTAACGCTGGGAGGGAGGCGGGGAGGGTCGATCCAACATGAAAGCGGGAGCTGCTGAAAACTTTCCTCTGTGGGTCTGATTCCTGCAGCTGCCCGATGGATCCATCATCTGTTTTTGTGCTGCTGATGTTCGGCTGAGAGTTCAGCGCTTTACAAACTCTGAGCGGGGAAATCTAAAAGCGCGTCATCTGCTCGGTCGTGTTACTGCGAGCTGTGCTCAGAGTTTACGTATTTCCACCAGGTTCACGATGGTCGCCGTGTCACCTGTAGAAACAGACACGCACTCGCATCCTGACGTGATTGGCTGGTCTGTCCCGCCTCAGCCTGTTACCCTGAAGGCTCGCCGGTCTGGTGCTCCAGGCCAACCAGCGTTGAACAGACACCGATGATGTCACACTGTCCTGGGTTAACAGCTCGGTTTCTTTGGCTTTTACTCGGGCGTCTGAGACGACCATATTAGGGACATCCTCTCTCTGTGACATCATCAGCTCTGAGAGTGAAAAAAGTGTCTGCAGCCTGAGTGTAGCTTTAATCATGTGGCAGAACGAGCAGACGTTTGTTTGATCCTGTTATTGGTGCAGAGCGTCCAATCAGCTGAGGTTTATCACAGCCCGGCGGCGGCTGCTCGTTCTTTGTTTCCTCGCAACAAAAACAGTAAAAAAAAGTTACAAATCTTGGTGTTTATTATCTACACAACAGTCTCACACGTCTGTATCACAGCGATAATAAATCCACCCTGAGGCTGCACACTCCTCATCCTCCTCTTCTTCTTCTGTGGCAAACGTTTAAAATGCTGACGACCGATGATGTAGTCGATGATGTAACACACACACACACACACACACACACAAAGAGTGTCTTGTGTTGGTGTGTGACGGTATTGTGAGTGGTTATTGCTACACACACACTCAGCCTGTGTTCATGTAAAGACATGATGCAGCATGAAGGAGGAGTGAAGCCAACCGACTGACTCCTCTCCACCTCCCTGCTCACAGCTTCACCTCCTCTCTGATGTCTGACAGACGAGCAGCATCGTTTCTGATCCCTCGTCAGGATCTGTTATTGAGCAGCTCAGTCACAGCTCAGTGTGAACGCGAGCAAACGACTTTTATTCAGTTTCTCATTAGAGATAAAAAGCTTTAATCTGTTTATTTTTAATAATAAATGTTTGTTTATCCTGATTATGCTGTTAAACTCAAACACAATAATGTTGTTCACTACAAAATACTATTATTTATTTATTTTAGTGAATAAAAATGTTTTTATTTAACTTTTAGAAATAAAAGTTACACAGTGTTTATTACATGTTTGACATTTAAAGAACTGATGAAGTTTTACATGAAAGAAAGTTTTCAAACGTCCTCTGTGCTGCCTTCATAAGAGAGTGTGTGTGTGTGTGTGTGTGTGTGTGTGTGTCTGTGTGTGTCTGTGTGTGTCTGTGTGTGTCTGTGTGTGAGAGAGAGTTAATGGGGAGTTTCAGAGGGACTTTTGTGCTCACAGGGACAAAAGTGAAGCAGCTAATTAATAGCTGTCGTCCTCCCTCTGAGACGCCATTATCACCACACTATCCTCACACACACACAGACACACACACACACAGACACACACACACAGATTGATTTCCTGTGTTTCTGTCTCGTGGATTTGTCACAATGTTTCCAACTTGTTGATGCTGCGTCTCAGCCAATCAGAGCGCAGCTGCTAGATGAGTGAATGCAGCACCTCCACACGCAGCAGGGGGAGGAGGGGGAGGATGTTACTACACCTCTTTTCTTTGCCTCTCCTCGGTGTCTCCGCCTCTATTTATGGACTCGCCTTTTTTAGATAAGATTATGTTTCCTGACCCGCAGCAGCAGGAGGAGGAGGAGGTGAGGCAGTGAGTTTGGGGTCAAAGTTCACTCTGAAACTGGACCTGCTATCTGCTCCTGTTCTACACCTTTACGGTCTCTTTGATTAGTTTAACAGTGAGTCATCAGTGAGTCGCATCATCGCTGCTTGAACCAATCAGCCGGTAACGTTTGCTTCACGGCTCGTTTCCTTTGTTCCCTTCGACTCGTCGGCGAGCCGCTCCGACGGCTCGACCGACCGATTGATTCGTTGATCAGCTGACTGATGCGGTTAGTCCCTGTGAAGGAAAAGTAGAGGATATCAGGTTTCATCACCTCGAAACTGCAGCTTTACACTCCTTCAGTATCAATCAGCTGCTGATGATCGATGCCACAGAGGAGCGTTTCCAGCTCGTAGCTGATCGATCATTGGTCCAGAGAATACTCAGGAAAAGTGGATCTGCAGACTTTTTCTTGGTTATTTAAACTGATGAAGACGTTGGATCAGTTTTGTCAGAGATTCATCCAGTAAAGCTTCTCAGGACCAGACGAAGTCCAGACTCAGAAAAGCCTCAAACGCTCAGCTGTCGCTTCACTTTGATGAACCTGTGACAAACTGCAGCAGATGACAGTGAAATGACTCGTTCCTGTGCGTCAAACTGATCCTGCTAAAGTTTCTGATCCCACCTCCAAAGATGCTCAGTTTGTCCACATTAAACAGGAAGTGTGGTCAGTCGCAGGGACAACTCTGAGCTTCCTGTGGGCTCTCTGAGTCTTCATCGGGGTGACATCGGAGTGGGGGAGGTTTGTGACGGTTTGGATGCAGACAGAGAGGTGTGGAGGGGAGGGTGGGGGAGGCAGACTCTTACACCTCTGGGTGGACCAAATGGCTCACCTCCCCCTCCCCCTTCACCCAAACCTGAAACGCCCACTAAAGTGACCGGCTTCACTGTTAAAATCCTTTTATTTTGATAGGTTCACACTTCCTGTCTTTATGAGTTCAAAGTTGTAAGCTTGGCTGAGCCAGCAGACGGGGAAGACCACACGGAGGGTTCAGGGAGGAAGGTGGAGGAAGAGGCGAGGCTTTTTGAAAGTGTTAATGTGTTCTTTTGTTTTCTCCTTTCGAATGAAAAAGGAACAAAAACCTGCTTTTCAGCAGTTTGTTGTTCACAGCGTTTCACAGAGCTGATGAGTCGCCGCACGTTTTATTTGATTTCCTCTCTTAACCCAGACGAGAACGATTACACCGAGTCCACCCGAGGGTCTGTGGGCAGCTGATGATGACACAGAAAACAACTTTAATGATGTTCACGTGAATATAAACACATATGAACACAAACCAAATCCTTCACGAGAACTGACGTGACATTAGAGGTGGGAATCACCATACATCCCACGATACAATATTATTGCAATTTTTAAAATATTTTGCAATATTCAGATTCTGTACATAAAGGTAAACTTTATCAATATTCATTTTCTCTAATATCAAAGTCTCACACTCAGTCTTTCTCTCATTTCAGTTTGATTGTTGACAAACTGAACGGTTTGTATTACAGTCTAGTCCAACTTAACTGAATCAACCATCTGGTACAATTATAGCTATTCTGAACTATGCAGTTTATGAAAACTATGCAGCCCCTTCAGCAACTGAAGAATTTGAAAGTCAATTAAAACAAAATATAATTTTACATTAAATAAAAAAGTTTTAAACTTTAAAAAGTTTTAAAGTTTTAAACACATTTGGACAGTGAAGGAATGTCAGGATTCTTGCTCAGAAAAAGGATCAACATGCTCTGAAGTCAGAGCACAAAAACCTTTTTTGTAACAAAATATCGATTTCTGCTGTCCCTGTATCCATACATTATTAGCAAACAAAATATCACCATGCTACACAGTATCGATTTTTCCCCACCCCTAGTGGCTACGTGGCTACAGTCTCACTGACTGACCCACTCTTGCAGTCTGCCTCTAGTGGCCATTAGAGGAACTGCAGTATTTTTACGGTGCAGTTCTAGTTGTCTGGAGTGGTTTTGTTTTGCCGTTACGTCGAGCTCTGCACGTCACCCAGACTCCATAAGGAGGTGATGGAGATCTTTGATGCATTAATAGCAGCAGATTAAATTGACACCCCTCCCCCGCCCCAGCGGGCCTGCGCTCGTTAGTTTTTGGAGGTTTGATTCCTGGGAAAGCGGCGCAGGACCAGTTCAATATGCCGAGCTTTTGTTGAAACTGGCTGCTTTAGAGGGAAAGCTGCTAGTGTTGGTGAGTCGACCTGAGCTTCACGCCTCTGACACATGCTTGGGTCTGAAGGCTCCACTGTCTGATTTCCACCCAGGCCACTTTTTATCTACACTTAACTATTACACATAAATAATAAATCCACCTCGTGTCATGTGTGTGTTACACCTGCTTACCCGGCTGCTTTCAGCCTGTTTAACGTGAACCTGCCAGAGGAGTCATTCACACACCCTGGTCTCTGTTTGGTTTTTCCACAATAATGCAGAGTTTCATGAAGAAGCCATAAAGAACGGTGACTTGAACGTTCTTTCTTTGGAGTTTGACACATTTTACCGAGACAAAGGTAAAAGAAACCACACAGCAGGGACCCTTCTGCCTCTAAAACAAGACTTCATGTAAAAAATCATCACAGCTGATGAATAAGCGTCATCGTCTGTAGACGACAAACCGATGAGCTGCTCTGTGAGGCCTGAACACTGAGACGAGGAGAGGATGGGTGTCATTCGAGATGTGGGATGAATAGCACTAAAGTAGGACACACACACACAGAGTTTAGTGTGTCATTTGATGGCCTCCTCCCATCAGAGTGTGTGTATGTGGGATTGTATCTCACACACACACTGCTGGGTTTAAATTTAGGTGAGCTGCAGCTACCCTACACACACACACATATACTTGTACACCTGTCTTTGTGGGGACGTGCAGTCAACACCTCTCTAACCCAGGACCCCTGTTTTAATGTGTTTTTAAACATGAATCTGATTGTAAGATAAAGTCACGACATCTCGTCTGAACCCTCAAACAGCCTCTGAAGGTGTGTCTCCCACTCGCACAGACTCACACAGACCGCCGTCTTTATATAGCGGCGAACGCGCTAAAGTTAGCCTGAGTCAATATTACAGTGGTCCGTGTTTAGCTGCTCTGCTGTCTGATGCTTCACATGAAGAAGTCTGATTGTTGTTCACATCAGTGTTTAAGTCAAGTCTGTTTGGCTCATTTAGAGACATTTACAGTAAACCATCATTTGTGATCAAGTACACAACGTTCCTGCTCTGAGAGTTTACTCAGCGTGTTTATGAGTGAAAAGTCAGAGGGAACGTTTCAAGTATTGATTAATTTCCTACATAACGAGGTTAAAAAGTAGTAAAAGAAATCTGTGAATGTTTGAAGGTTTTAACAGGACAAAGGAGCAGAAAGCATCATTTTCTTGTCTTGAAGGACTTCCTCTCCTGATCTAAGACGCGTTAGTTTGTTGTCGTAAACTTTAGTTACGTTTTTAGGAGAGCCGGACTTCCTGCTGGGCATCAGCAGAGGAGCAGACTCGAGGATATAAACGTGGAAATCAGCAGAAACTGGTGTTTGTTTCAGCCGCTGTGTTTCTCTCTGACTCGACCTTGACCTGATGAGTTGTTGCAGAGTTTGCGTAACTCTGCTTGTTTGGTGTTCCTAACCCCCCTCAGACTGTTGTTTGTAGTCACCTGTGCAGGTTTTTAACTCTCCCACTGAAGCCGTTTTCTTTCTGTGAGCAGACGTGTGAATATTTGTCATGAAAGGAGTCCGAATGTGCAGCGTGACGCAGTTTTCCCTGCAGCAGCATCCTCTCTGCTCGTGCTGAATGACTTTTCCCTCCTCGACTATCGTCTGTGTGTTTTTGTGAGTTGGTGAAAGTTTCCTGGAAGCTCAGCAGAAGATGAACAACATCTCTGTCGTTACGTAACGCCGCCTCTCTGATAATAAAGGCTTCACATGGACCGACTCGCACACACAGAAAGAGGGGAGCTATTGTTTCTCCACTTCCTCCATCTCCTCCTCTGCTCTCCTGATGAGAGGCTGCTTCACTTCCTGTTAACCCCCTCTCTTCTCGTCTTTCTCCTCTTCCTCTTCGAGGGATGTTTGCTGTGGGTTAGCATCTAAAAACTTTTATTTAGCTCGCGTCATCTTGCTCTAATACAAAACTCCATTCAGAAAACGTTGTTTTTAGGTTGCAGCTTCTCTGCTGCTGTTTTTGGTATTAAAGGGAATTAGGATTTATTTTTTTCTATGAACCAAGTTAATTATTGACAATAATGATCAGATGCACTCCTGATCTTCGCTGGTAATTAGTGTAAAAGTCACAGATGTGTAGAGATTGTATAAATGCTTTTGCCATGAGCGTCGCTGTTTTCTTTTTTGTCTGGCTAACAGCTAAAAACCCAGTTAGCCTGGCGTGGTGCGAGGCATGTTGATGTCCTGAGCATTCACTCTGTATTTCTGCTAATTCAAGCAGTTTTCTGCCATTAAAAGTATCCAGATTACACGTCAGCAGCTCCTGTTTGAAGACATCCTTAAACTGTTATTTTTATCAGGCTAGTTTTGCATGTTTGGCTCTGTAAATATGAACATTTGGGGCTTTTTGTAGTTTTTAATTAAATATCAATATCTTATGGTTCTGCTTGTTAAACTCAGATGTATAAACCTGCTTGTAAACGTATAAATGCTGTTTAGCTAACTGTTCCCTATTAAAGACAGCTGAATTAGCTGTTAGCCGCTCCTGTTAGCGCTCGACTCATGGATGTTGTAATTATTCAGGTTCTTCAGTTATAATTGGCACGTTTCTTCCTTACTGAGCAGCTTCATGGATGTTTACGTTCATGGATGTGAGGACGGCGTGTCCTCAGACAGCGCTCGCCTGTCTCCGCGTGCTTCACGTGTGCGCGCAGAAACTTTGGTACTTCAAACCGCGAGCGGCCCGTCAGTCTTTGAGGCATAAAATCATAAAAGTGGAGATAAGCTGCTCCGAGCATCCTCCTCCTCCACCTCCTCCTCCACCTCGCGCCTTTCATCTGCTCGGCCCCCACCCTCCTCTAAACGTCCTCCTCGCCCTCCTCCCTCCGTCCGCCGTGACATTCTTTCACAGTCGAGGCGCTCGGACTTTGTCCTCGCAGTAAATACGGCTTTATTTGCTGTGAACGGGGTGAAGGTGTGTGTGTGTGTGTGTGTGTGTATCAGCCGTCACACACGCGCTGCAGTGGTAGTTAGCTTCACAAGCTGCTTATCAGCAAGACGCTCTCACCACACCCACACACACACACACACACACACACACACACACTGGCATCCCATACAACAGGTCTGTCCTCCACCCCTCCTCCATCCATCCATCAGCTCCACCCTGCAGCGCATTCAGAAGAGCATCCAAACACATTTTTCTTCACAAACACGAGCTCGATGAAACAATCTGAGAAAACAGGAAGGACTTGCTCCTCTTCAAAATAAAACTCAGAGAAAGCCATTGGAAGTATTTAAAGCGGACAGTCTTGTGTTGGAGGCCAGGCTGCGTGTTGATGCCGTCCTGTTTTATATTTAAACGTCAGGTAACAGGAGCAGTAAAAAGGGAAAGCCTTCACAAATATCATGAAACTGAAACTGGTGAATGTAAAGGCTGAAAATCAAAGTCATTTTCTATACAGGAAGTCATGTGATGCAGTGGAAAGCAAGCGTCTGTTGTCACAGTTTGAGGAAATTGTTTGACATTTCTTTGGGTGTAAAAAAGTCTCGTTGCTGAAGATGACGTGTTTCAGTTTTATGTTGAAGGAAGAAAAGGTTCCCTCCACAGTAAACTTTAATCCTGTAACTTCTTCGTTGGTGTAAAGTTGTGAAGATAAAGGTGACCTGCAGGGTCCTAAAATACCTCACACATCTAAAAACGAGCGTTTTCTAAATGGAGTTTTGTGCTGGAAACTTTGTGTGTTAATGCTGTCAAACGTGAGCATTGTTTTTATACCTTTGTGTGACTGAGTCCTTACAGTGGTGAACATTCAGCAGAGCTGTTATTTGTTGTGTGAAGCTGTCGTGGTGATGATTTGCAGCTTTAAAGGTCTCTAAGTGTCCCGCGTCTCTAAAAACGAGCGTTTTCTGAGTGGAGTCTGGCAGTGGAGGCAGAGTTGATGCTGTAAGAGTTAAAGTCAGAGCAGCGAGTTTAATGTTTGAGCGTGTTGTCGGTGCGAGCGACGATGATCTCTGAGCTCGCCGTCTCACGGAGGAAAGAGTTAACTGATGCAGCCTGCAGAGTCTTCCCCCTCTCTCTCTGTGCTCTGTCTGCTGCTCGCTCGCCCCCCCGCTCACCTTTTCTTGCTGACTAAACAGTTTTGTCAGCTGGCTGCTGCTGAGGATTGAGAGGGAGGAGGAGGGGGGAGGAGGGGGAGGAGGGGGGGGAGGAAGAGCGCGAGCATGCAAATAACCGTGGCGGTTAAATCAACAAAGGTAGATTTAGTTTTAACCGCAATCACTACCCCGGTCACTTCAGGAAAGTGTGTGTGTGTGTGTGTGTGTGTGTGTGTGTGTGAGAAATGCTCGTTTAGCTGGCGCTGTGGGGGCCGGTGTTAGATTTAGACCGAGTGAGGACCTCAAGGGTTCAGGGTGGTGGCTCGTATTCAAGTAAGGAGCTAAGGAAAGACGTCCATCCTTTGTTTACACTCTTCTTCCTTTACTTCTATTCCTCCTTATTTCCTGTCCTTGCTGCCTAGTACAGTTATCATACCCTGTTTCCTTGTTGCATCCCCGTCTCCCCTCCTTGTTTGTCTCCTCCTTTTCTCTCCTTGTTTATTTCCTTGATTCTTCTTCTTTTTATTGGCCTTTCTCTCCTTAGTTTGCCTCCTTATCTCCTTGTTCCTGTCCCCTTTCTGTTGCCCCTCATAGTTTCATTTTGTCCTTTTTGGGCCCTTCTGTGTTTCCTCTGTGGCTCAGTTTTGTCTCCTCGTTTTCTTTCTGGCCTCCTTACATCCTTGTCCACGTCTCCTTGTGTTCTTCTCTCTGTGTTTGTCTCCTTTTTTCATGCACCCTCACCTTGTTTCCTCTCTTGGTTTCCTTACTTTGTTTCTGGCTTCTTCTCCTTGGTTCCTTTGTTTCCTCATTTCCTACCCTCTTTCCTTTTTCTTTCCTGTTTCTTGCATCCTCTTCTACCTTTGACCCCTCCCCCTTTCTGCCTTTCTCTCCTTGTTTCCTTAGTTTGATCCTTTTCCGTCCCCTTGCATCCTCAGGTCAGTTGTGCTCGGCTCCTCCTGCAGATGTTGTCAGGTGAAGTTTACACAGTCGCTGTGTGCGTGTGTGTTGTTGTTGTTGTTGTTCAGGTGAATGGAGCCTTCACAGCCGTCCTCCATAATCCCGGTAATCTGACTGTTAGCTGTAATCTGACTCACACACACAGGCTCCGCCCTGCTGTGAACAGGTACCGCTGTTTGTTCTGCAAACACAGGACACACCTCGTTGCCGTGGCAACTGCAGCATTCCCCCAGACTTTTTTCTTTTCTGGACAGGTGACGTCCACGTTTACCTGCACGTGCGATCGAGGAGGAGGGTTGGATAGCTCCTTGCCTCCTCCTCCACTTTGTCTTGTTTCCTCTCCTTGCATCCTTCCCTGAGCTCTGCTGCCGTCACAGATGATAAAGTTCGGTTGAACCAGCGCATGATTTCATTTCATTTAAATGTTACTGAAACCTGATGATGTCATCACTACAGACTGTACATAAAAGACAGACTGAGTGATGAGTGAGCCTGCGAGTTTTGCTATGTTTCCATGGTTACCAGTTTTTGGGGCAGTTACACATTTAAAATAAATGAACTGAATGTTGAAAAACAGATCATCCATCCACAGCCACAGGGGGCGGAGCCTGTCCCAGCTGGCTCTCACAGGCGGTTTTTCAGGTTTCTGTTGTTAGAAAAACAAGGAGCAGTTTTCATCACCGAGTCGTCGTTTCCATCAGTTTTACTTTAAAATACAGGAGAGACGCCTGCTGAGGCTCGGGGTCACGTGACTTCATCCAGATCACTCCTCCTCCTCCCAGGGCTCGCAAAATCGCTAGCCCGACGTCTCGGGGCTAGCGATATCTCCGGTCAGGCGACCAAGATCTATCTCAGCCCGTCGGGCTATCGACGGGGCTATCGACGGGGCTATCGACGGGGCTATCGACGGGGCTATCGACGGGGCTATCGACGGGGCTATCGCTAGCTAGACGTCGGGCTAGCGATTTTGCGAGCCCTGCCTCCGCTGCTATTCTTCATCTTGTTTCTCCTTTTTTTGTGCTTTTATTTTGAAGTGACAATATTTACAGTTACTGATGACACACACACACACACACAGACCCTGTCCTCCAAATTACTTCATCACCACCAACGTGTGTGTGTGTGTGTGTGTGTGTGTGTGCTCTCAGGTGTGACTCGGGGGTTGTGGCAGTAGGTGTGCCCACCCGACTCCATTCAGCTTTCAGAGCAGAATAACAATAAACCCTCCCATGGGAAAGTGCTGGTGACACACACACACACACACACACACACACACACACACACACACACACACACACACACACACACACACACACACACACACACAGCTTTGTGTGTGTGTGTGTGCATGTGTGTGTGTGTGTGTGTTGCCCCTCAGGCAGACACACAAAAGGCCTCTGAGTCTTTTCACGCAGCTGAAACCTGGTCTTCATCAGCACCACGCCCTGCACACACACACACACACACACACACACACACACACACACACACACACACACATTGAAGTTTTTTCTTCTTTGTCGTTCGGCTGTTTCTCATCCTTGTTTCCTCTCCTCTCTCCTCTCTCCTGCTCTCTCATCACCTCAGGTTTCTCCTTTGTCTCCTTTTTTCTGGTTTAATCAACAACTTTCTTCTTCTTTTCTTTTTGCATCCGTCGCTGCTTCTCCTCATTCTTCACCTCTGACTTCTTTGTGTTCTTTTTATATTTTCTTCATCCTGTCTCTTCCTCTTCATCTTTAGCTCGTCACATTTTTTGGCCTACCCCCCCCCCCCCTCCTCGCTCTTCTCCTCCCCCTGCGGCTTCTCTTCCTCATTCCTTTGCTTCGCCGCCTTCATCTCTTCCTTCATTCCTCTCTCTCGGAGCTGGATGCTCACCGTTTCCTCACCAAGAAGAAAAACCTGAACGTGCAGAAAGTCTTAAAGACATAAAATGAATCTTCTCCAGATCAGGAATCGTGAACGTGTCCACTGAGCAGTTTGTGAGTGGAGCTGAGGATGAGTGTGAAAATGCTTTTATTGTGAAACTCTGAGCTCGATCGACTCGTCCGTTCTGTTTCTAACACAGAATAAAAGCTGCAGTTGCTCGGATGATTTGACGTGAACACACACACACACACACACACACACACACACACACACAGGCTGGTGTGTGTGTCGCCTTGAGGCCTCGCTGCATGCTCAAACAAGCTAAAGCCAGTCTGAGCTCTGAACTTACTGAGCAGAGGCTCGTCCTGTATTTGAGGTGATGAAAGAGCTGTGAGGGTTTGCACACAGGGGGGGATGAGGAGGAGGAGGAGGGGCGACTCTGTCAGGTCACATCCTTCCAGCATCCGCAGACACCTGAGCGCCGCCGAGGCTCCTCCTCATCCCCGTCCGCCTGCAGGAAACAAACTCCAGGTAACGTTTAGATCCCAGGTGTGCAGCTGGTCAGAATCGGAAAACCGGGACAGCGACCCGAACGCGTTTGTTACTCGTGTTAAAGTCACAGAAAACAAAGAAACGGCGTTTTCACCCGTCTGCGTGCAGCAGAGCGTCTTCCTTCCCGTCTGTCTGCTCCCATTGTTCTCTTTTCTTTCTGTGAACGACGCCACTCCTGCCATTCACTCCACCTTCACCTCTGTAAACACGTCTCAGGCTCCTTCCAGGACAGGACGGCCTGTCAGGAGCGAACAGGCCCCTCAAAATCCCCTTTATCCTGAGTGGGTGTGGACACATTTCAATTAGGACGGATAAACAGACTCCAGGCAGCGTCCCGTCAGAGACAGCAGCAACAGCCGTGCTCAGAGACCACAGGACGCGGTGGACACTGAGACACTGTTGCAAAAACTGAAATGACCTGAAGGCCAAAAAACGGCCTAAAAACATCATCAGTGAACCATAAGTGACAAAGATGGATGTCAAACGACTGAAACGAGACCAAAGAAGAGAAAAACTGATTTTCAGATGAAGACGTGACGCCCGGTAAGCGTGCAGAGAGCTCGAACATGACCGCACAGACACCGTGAAGCAGCCGCAGGACAACCGAAGTTTTGTTTTGGGACGGCGAGGAGTCGTCTGCAGAGGATTCACATCACAATGTAACGATACGTGCGCCGAGGCGGCGAGCTCAGAGAAGGACAGCGGGAACGACAAAGAGTAACCGGCCACGAAGAGGTGTGAAACGGGTCAGGACAGTCAGAGTAATCAGAGTATTCGGTCCAGTTAGAGAAAGATTTGAGGGCCGTGATTTTGTTGTCAGGCTGAAACCTGCTCACAGCATCTGAACGGGCATCCGTAAACCAACGCAGCGAGAGAACCACAGAGACGAGCCTCTGCTGTTATGGATGTGGCCAGCTGTGTGTGTGTGTGTGTGTGTGTGTGTGTGTGTGTGTGTGTGTGCGTGTGCGCCTCCTCCCACTCCTTCACTCCGACACACACCAGTGTCTGTCAGCCTGCAAATATGTGGGCTGTGTGTGTGTGGGTGCATTTTTGTGTTGTTCACACACAGACGTAACACTCCCAGTTGTGTGAGCAGGCGGCGTGTGTGTGTGTGTGCACGCCAGCTGCTGTGCGTGCGTGTGTGCAATGAATGTGTTGCTTGTTGAGCAGAGAGACAACTGCTGGATGTTGGAGGACGGAGAGACTGAAGTGATGGAAAGATGGGAGAGGAGAGGTTGAGAGGAGACGCTCGGCGGCTCAGAGGGAGAATAAAGTGGAGTTAAAGTTTAGAGGGTGCGAGGAAGGACGCGTTAATGTGTGTCAGGACGGGTTGGATTAGTTTGGCTGAACATTAAGACTGAGAGCCGGGAGCAAAGTTCAGCTGAAGGACTCGTGTTCTCCAGCCTGTTAAATAGATCGGACCGAGACGCTCGGCAACAACCAGGAGACGCAAAAGGACGGAAAATAAAGAGCAGACGGGCCCCAGGAAACTCCAGGAAACTCCAGGAAACTCCAGGAAACTCCAGGGTGCAGCCAAAAAAAGATGGAGAATTTTGTCAAACAAGTGAAGCAAAGCAACAAAAACACCACAAATGAACAAAACGACACAAAACTAGGTGGAAAAGTTTTCATACAAAACAACAAAAATGCACAAAATAAATGTTTCAAATCACCTGAACAAAGCGTCCAATCACAGGCAGAGAAGCTACACCTGAACCAGACGCCGCTGTGCCTAATAAACTGGACACTGAGCTGTGTGTCGGCATGACGCGCTAACATCTGCTCGCCGCGCTGAAGACGCTCACGGCGCAAACGTTTGGCTGAAAGTGCAGAGCTGGCAGGTTAGCATCTGCTAACACGTAGCTCGACCAGGTTAGCATCTGTCAGTGTGAATGAATGGAGCTCACAGCAGAGGCCGCTGGCTGTCTCCCACACCTGTTTGTGTTTGTGTTTGTGTTTGTGTGTGTGTGTGTGTGTGTGTGTGTGTGTGTGTGAGAGGGACAGCTGCTCAACACGCAACCCCCCCCCCCCCCCCCCCCACACACACACACACATCATGTCTGTAATTACAGAAGAAAGATGGAGGACAGTCTTTGTGTTCAGGTTAAACAGGATGAAGCATCAGTGGCAGTCTGGTGTTTGTAGTTTAATCATCAGTCTAAAGGACTACAATCGGACCAAAAAAACAAAACATGGAAAAAGAGATCAAAACCATAAAAATGTGACAAAAACAATGAAAGCAAAATGCTAACGTGACGACGGGGACGATAAACATGCAGAAGGATTTAAAACATACAAGAGAGGGCAACAAAATCACAAAATGTTGGAAATAAAAACCATACGATGCAAAACGCTACAAACCGCAGCGAATACACAAAAAGTTAAGATGCAAATGAAGAAACTAAGAGGCTGAAGTTCTGGGCCGTAAACCTACAACAATCAGCCGTGAGGAGGGAAAGAAGACGAGCGTTTGAAACCAGTTTTATTGTGTTGGTATTTGTGTGGGAGGCCGGCGGCGGCGCATTTCCTGCCCGTCTCCTCGCGCACAATCACAGCCGGCTGAGAAAGATGCTCCGTGTGCCTCCAAACTCTCCCGTGCTCCTCATCAGCAGTCAGCTGATGCCTTCTCTCGCTCGGATACAGGAAGTAATACTGCAGCGTCATGACGGGTCTGAGCGCGGCTTCCATCACACTCAGTCAGACATGTTGAAGCTCAGTTAACCAGTAACCGCGTGCACTGACTCATCCGAGGAGATAAGGATGCAGGGAGGGAGAGAGGAGGGTGGAGGTTGAGGCGGCAGCGGGAGCCTATCCGTCGTCAGGTTACGCGGAGGGTGGCGGGCCACCGGCCAATCAGGGCGCAGCAAAGTTTACAGCGTCCGTGCGGGATGAGCAGCGGCTCGTCTGGTCTGACTGGATTCTCCGTCTCAGGCGTTCGCTTCTTTCTCGGGTTCTCCTTCTTCTTTTCTCACTTCCTGTTTTCTCCTCCACACCCTGTGGATCCTCTCTCTCTCTCTCCATCTCTCTCGACCCGCTCCATCCCCGCCATGCGAGCGCAGGTTGTGAAATAGTTCAACGAAACGCCCCGTTTCTTCGTTCAGAGGCCCGAGTGGCACCCGAGGACATCGTCCCAAAGCAAACAGCAGCAGACCGAACGTGTTCCCAGCAGAGTAAACACGAGCGAACCGCCGACGTTCAAACACCAACAGCAAAGACGTGACACAGGACGCCAAACGGATACGTTAAAGGCTGAAAACGACACAACTGAGACATAAAACAAAAAATGACACAAAACAAACTCCAGGTGATAAATCTGAGCAGACACATGAGGTCAGAAAGGTTTACGGGGACCAGGAGCAGAGAAGAAGAGTCACGTTTCTACGTTAGCGTCACATTTATTCAGTTTTTCGCTCGTTGAAACAGCGCATGGAAAACAGGAAGTGCCAACAGCAAATTCTGCTTAATTTTCCCAAACGTGCACAAACTCACTCGTCTAACTCTCACTCTTATCTAATCCTCCTTTTCTCTATAACTCGCACAGGTTTCTGCCTCTCAGGTGTTTCTCCTCCTCTCCTCCTCCCTCTGCACTTGTCCATGCCTGTCACCCGTCAGCAGAGCGGCATTCTTCAGCGCACGCATTCCTCGTCCCGCTCGGCGAGTTATTTTTACCATCAGAGTGTATTACAGGGCCCCGCTCTGCCGCTGGCTGCTCGCACACAGTTAAAAGCATCATCACCGAGCTCCTCCTCGGGTGTTTGTCACGGCTCACATTCTGTTCCCAGTCAACCCAGTTACTCTGTGACGCGCTCTAACCAGAACACGCCGGTGCCGTGGCCTGATGGGCCACTTTAAGCTCTGATTGATCAGCTTTAACTTGATTTTCAATGCAGACTTGCTGAGTAATTGGAGGCAGTTTGTTACTTTTATGAAAATCACATGATGCTGTTTGCAGACCCTGGATTGGTTATGTTCTGCTAAAACATAAAAGATGGATGGATGACTGTTGACAAATCAAAATCCAAGCAGTGCAAAGGCTTAATGCTAACCTGAAAATGAAGCTAATTTCACAATTTATATTTAGACTTCATTAAAAGAATCGGCGTCATCAACATGGCGAAATCTCCAGTTTACATGCTAGCTGTTAATGCTAACATAAAAAAATGCTATTGTGGTGCACTGTATTTATATATTATGAAAAGATCATATTTCCTCTGTTAGCGTGATGTAAAAGCTACGTGTCAGTTTACGCTAATGACTCATTTTTACGTAAAGGTAAAAAGCAAATGTAAACATGCTAGCATGAGGTTCATGTGAGTACGAGATGCTAATGCTACTTTGTAGTCCTGTGCCTGTTTGGCTTTTTAAAAAAAATACTATCATTAATGTTGTTAATTCATTATATCGCCTTTGTTTAACATAACTGCATCATCTGTTGCACTTTAACATGTTAGCACAGTAGCATGTAGTTTATTTATATCATGTATTTTATTTCAAAGATATTTTTTAAATTATTGTTATTATTAGTAATCATTAAAACAAAGATTTCACTTCGACTTTGTCTATAAAACCACATTAACCTTTAGTTTATTAATCTTACTTATGATGCTAACAAGATAAAAACAGAAACTTTGGCTAGCATGGGTTAAAGTTAAATCGTGTATAATTTAAGATCTCTTTAACTTAGGTTTCGATACTTACAGTTTTATAGTTGGACCTGCAGTGATGTCTCGAAAAGACAAAGGTGACGTGGACCCCCCTGACCCACCCGTATATACGCCCATGCTTGCACTGACACAGTATCTCTGACACTGAGTACGAGATGCTAATGCTACTCTGTAGTCCTGTGCCTGTTTGGCTTTTTAAAAAATTACTATCATTAATGTTGTTAATTCGTTATATCGCCTTTGTTTAAAATATTTAAATTTTCCAGAGAAACCCGAGGGATTAATAAAGTTTTATCTTATCTTATCTTATCTTAACTGCATCATCTGTTGTACTTTAACATGTTAGCACAGTAGCATGTCGTTTATTTATATCATGTATTTTATTTCAAAGATATTTTTTAAATTATTGTTATTATTAGTAATCATTAAAACAAAGATTTCACTTTGACTTTGTCTATAAAACCACATTAACCTTTAGTTTATTAATCTTACTTATGCTAACAAGATAAAAACAGAAACTTTGGCTAGCACGGGTTAAAGTTAAATCGTGTGTAATTTAAGATCTCTTTAACTTAGGTTTCGATACTTATAGTTTTATAGTTGGACCTGCAGTGATGTCTCGAAAAGACAAAGGTGACGTGGACCCCCCTGACCCCCCCCCCCCCCCCGTATATATGCCCATGTCTGTTTAGATAAGTTCAATGATGAAAACTGTCTACTGTTAGCATGTAGCATGATGCTAGCATGTGCAGTTAATGTGGGTGTTAATGAATCATCGGGAGCTTGTGTTTTGTTTTAAAAGGATACAAAGTTTCAAAGTTTGAAACAGCTGTCTTGGAAGATTAGCTTCTGCCTTGATGCTAGCATCTCGCTCACATCAGGGCCTGTGTATCGTTTCATAGTCGTTATGTGCTTTATATTCATTAACCTAAAGTTTTGACCCTGCTGGTATTAGCAGTGCTGGCAGCTCTGGTTTCCAGTTTTAAGCCGCGCGGAGCCGTTTAGTGCTGCAAAGCTAGAAACAATGCAGCAGGCTGTGTCTGCAGCAGAACAAAGCTAAAGTGAGTTAGTGGGGCTAGCTCATTAGCTGCTGGCTTAGCGGGGGCTTTGTGTGGTGGTGGGGGAACACGGTGATAAATCCTAGTTTAGGTGGGAGCCGTGGCACCTCCCTGTATCAGCTTACACCTCCTTTATCTGCAACAATACTCAGCCCATTAACACTGACGACAGGCCCTCAGCAGCAGATAGAAAACCTGTTTGTGAAACTCACGATAGCTTGATTTTAAAGTGAACAGCTAGAGAAATGCTGGTTTTCTTTAATCCTTTGTCTGTTGTGGAAGAAAAATAGACACGCACACAAAAATGGGTCCAGGGTCGGACACATGCAGCTCTCTCTGATTAACGGGAGATGAACGTGCTTGCTATAGACTTCTGCAGGATGCAGGATGTGCTAAAGGTGAATTTGGCTTTATTTTTCAAAGCCTGTGAATAATCACATTTTTCACTTTTCCTTGGTTTCTTGGCTCGTTGCTGGCTCAGGAAGTCATCAGTTACAGACTTATTTTTCTAAAACTGAATAAATCCAGACTCAGAATATCTCAGTTGTTCATTTTTTTGTGGTTTCTAAGTGATTCTTGGCTCACAGCACTGATGCTTTAACATTAACAGATATTTTTGGACATCTTGTACTGATATTTAGTTCTACATGTATTTATCTGCATCCTCGCCTTCCTGTAAACGCAGACTTCTCTCAGGCGGTGATGCGGGTGCAGACGTTTTCTATCCTCCCTCATCCTCCTCACCTTCAGTCTCAGCTGCCTCCTAATTGGTCTTACCAACCCTGTTAAGCTCTTAATCTCTCTCTCTGTCTCCTGCCCCCTCCATCATCCCTCCATCCGTAAATACGTCCCTGAGCTGTGCAGCCTGTTGCATCCCTCTTATCCCTCCATCTTTCCTCCTTTCCAGCATATCTTTTGTCTTCTTTTCGTCTCGCCCTCCCTCACCGTAACCTCGCTTCGCCCTGTCTGACAGATTAGCGTCTTTGGGCAGCTCAGTTAAGCCTCTGGGTTTCTTCTTCTGCACTTTTTTATTTCTGAAGCTGTAAATAAGAAATAAAATGTCCTGACAAACGTCACTGCTGCGGGCAGATATCAGCAGATAGCAGGTATCTTTCTGTTACCCATAATGCACCGGGCCACTCTGGGCCTTGATGGCGCCTCCACAGTTCAGTTTGTGTTTTGTGTTATCAGCCGTGATTGTATCAGCACATAATGCAGCACACTGACCTCTGTACTCGCTTTATTTGTAATGCTGGACCTGAAGGTGTGTGTGTGTGCATGTGTGTGCGCGTGTGTGTGTCGGTGAAGTCAGACTCTGAGCTCACCTCTGCGTCCCTGAAGCTCTGTGTGTTGTTTCTGCATCGTTTACTTTGTTTATGTGGACGCGAGCGTTTACAGTCTGGAAACAGTAAAACAGGGCGCGTGTCCGTGGAAACGCTCGCTGTGGGCGGATCCATTTTCATTGTTTAAATTGTTTGGGTGAAATCAGGGGGCTGTTTCTTCTTCCACAGGGGGCGCTGTCGAGCTCGGCCAGAGTGTATATTCCACGATGTAAACCGCAGCAGTAAATGATCGAGGGAATAGATGTAGTTTCTGTTTCTATTGTAGTAAAATCTGTGATTATCGTCACGGCAACAGGAGCCGTGTACGCTCAGTACAAAAGCCTAATAAATGTGAGCATGCTAAGTGAGCACTAGAGGTGGGAATCACCATACAACTCACGATACGATATTATTGCAATTTTTTAAAAATATTTTGCGATATTCAAATTCTGTACATAAAGGTAAATAAAAAAGTTTTAAACTTAATTAAAATAAAACATGTCTTAAATTAAAATAAGTAAACACACATTTGGACAGTGAAGGAATGTCAGGATTGTTGCTCAGAAAAAGGATCAACATGCTCTGAAGTCAGATTACAAAAACCCTTTTTTGTAACAAAATATCGATTTCTGCTGTCCCTGTATCGATACATTATTAGCAAACAAAATATCACCATGCTACACAGTATCCATTTTTTCCTCACCCCTAGTGAGCACTGCTGTATTCCAGTATTTACGGTAAAACGTTAAACAGTAAAAACCTGATAAATGAAAATGCTAATTACAGCAATGACACAGCTCTGTGTGACGCCCACTGTGGGAGTGGATAATGTCAAATAAAACCAGTGTTTCTACAAACTGCAGCTTGTGAGCTGCTGCACACGTAGTTTTACTTTAAACAGAAAATAATGCAATGATAACAGAAGTGAGCAGGTTAGCTGCACTCGCGTCTGCTGTGGTGTTTCCTGAAAAGGGGAATATTTGTGTTATTCTGGAACACATCGAGTCCAGATGTTCACGTTGGTGCATCCAAACTTGATGTTTGTTTTTCACAAGTTTGTTGTTGTTTCTGTATTTGTGTGTAAACGTGTGTTTGTGTTACTGACGGTCTCTCTGTGCTCTCCTCCCTGCAGTGTGAGCAGTGGTTGCAGACACACACACAACAAACCCCGCCCCCTCCCGCCCCGAGACAGATTCGAGCGAGCGTTGCTTTACGAAAAAGACGGGTAAATATGCTCCTCCCTCCTTTCTCATCTTCATCCCACCGCCACCTTCACCTCCTTCCCCTCCTTCCTCCTCCTCCTCCTCCTCATTGTTTCGCCATCTTTCATCCACCTGAAGTTAAACGCTCACCTGTAAACGCTTCCAGGCTCCGCCTCTTTGGTAGCTCTGGGAATGAACGTTTCTTCCTGTTTCTCGCGGCACAGTCTGCCATCTTTGTTTCAGTGGCTTCTGCTTCAGCTTGCATGGCGTTTGGCCGTCTCTGTCCCTGTCAACGCTTTGACCTGATTCCAGATGTGTTTGCTCCTGGAAGTGTTTCAGCGAGTTTTCCGGCTTTCCGAGGAGACGGAAGGTTGGACGTTTTCATAAACGCCTCTTCAGTCTTCTCTCTGCGTCCCGCCTGGTTTCACCACTTTATCTACGAGCTCCTGAAGCTCCTGAAGCTCCTGAAGCTCCGTTAATGTTTGTGACAGTGATGATAACCAGACTTTACAAACACACATTAGAACCACAAATAAAACTCAATAAATAAACATTAAAGGAAACAAACGGAGTTGAAATTACATAATAAGATACCTGCAGTGTGATTGGTGTTTGGGCAGATGGCCCCGCCCTCCCTGAGCCTGATTCTGCTGCAGGTTTCTTCCTGTGAAAAGGGCGTTTTTCCTCCCCACTGTCACACAGTGCTGCTCATACGGGGTCGTCACCTGGTTGTTGTTGTTGTTGTTGTGAAGCTGAGAAAGTTTTAATTGAAGCATCAATCAGAAAAGAATAAAAACATGGAAATGAAAGCGATTCACTTTAAAAACTATTATGTTAAATAAATATATATATAATTAAGCATTTCAGTTACATCTCTGTTGTTTTGTTCTTTTAAACCATGTATGAAGGACATTAGTTTACTTCAAGTCTAAAAGGGAACAAAAACACAACATAGAAACTGTAAAAGTTTACACATTTAAAAAAAAATCACTTTTAAAATTTATAGCAGGAGTTTTAATAAAAATGTGTTTTTATTTAATTAATGATGTTGTATTAATACACAAAAACATTTATTTTTCAATAACTATGAAAGTATTATTAGTACTTAAGAAACATTTAATGTTTAATTACCGTAATATTACAGTTATTCTTTTTTAAATTAACTCTTTGACAGCTTTCAAAGAGTTTGAAGCGTGACGATAATAATGAGACAAAATAAAACACTAAATATTACATTAGAAACTTTATTTTAATTTAAAATAAATTTTATTTTATTTATTTTATTTTATTTTATTTTTTTAATTTGTTAAAGATCTTCATAGTGAAACAGAGTGTGAAGTGTTTGGTAGGAGGGGAAAAGATGGGGCAGCGCACACACACACACACGGGAGGATGGATGTGTTGAGGAATCTGCTTCCTGATTGGCTGAGAGCTGCAGACATTTTCCACTGTGAGCGTGCTCGGTGGTTGGCTGAGACGCTCCCCTCCCCCGCTCTGCCTGCCGGCTGCGGTATGCTGTACAGTGGAGCCGACACACCGTCGATGCTATCTCAACACTTTATCACGCCGGGTCTAAACTCCACACACACACACACACACACACACACACACGCACACGCACGCACACACACACACACACACACAGAGGAAGCAGTCAATGTGTAACCGAGCTGGAGGGCAGCGAGCAGGCAGAGGGGAGATGAGCAGAGGAAGAGGAGTTAGAAACAGTTTGTAAAAGGCCGATGGAGGAGGAGGTGGAGGAGGTGGAGGAGGTGGAGACGGATGGAGGACGTCTCTGAAAGGCTGTGGACGTGCTGTCAGTGTTTAGGGATGTTTGACCTGTTTTTAAATATAAACATGGTGTCCTGGGAGGGCACCCCCTCTACTGATATCTGATTGGCCATCTCTGGTGCCACCCCCGATTTGCGCTGCCATGTCAGTGCAAGCATGGGCGTATATATGGGTGGGCCAGGGGGTCCACGCCACCTTTTTCTTCTCACATCACTGCAGGTCCAACTATAAAAGTGTAACGTGCACTGTGCTGTGTTTGTTACAGCTACAAACTCGTCAGAACGATAAACGATAATTGGATTTAAAGACGTAAATATTAGTGTTCAGTCACGTTTCAGTGTGGCAGCTATTTTGTTACAGCGCAGGTTTAAAATCATCTTCACCAGACGTCACTCTGCTTCGGTCTCAAACTCAGCTCTGGGTCCCCCCTTAGAAATCGGGGAGTGTGCCACCCCATCCAAAACCTCTTATATACGCCCCTGCTTCCACGATTCCTTTGAAATCCTCCCGTGATACAGCCGTTCGCTGTGTGGCGATTACAAAAGGGAGTGGAGCTGCATGTGGTGCCTGGGCGTAAAGAATAAGACCTCTGTGCTTTTGGGTTCAAGTCAACAGTTGGTGTTTTTTCTCTCTTCAACAAAAACGGCTTTTGTGCTTCTTGAGGTGGGAAAGTCGCTGCCTTGACATTAAAAACTGGCGCCTGTTTATTTTGATGCTCTTAGATGTTGATGTTAGCAGAAAGCAGCATGAAGGCGCTGATGTCCAATTTAGAACTTTTTTGCCAATTTTCTGGAAATTCTGTGAACACAATATTTTGAAATCAGTGTTTTTCTGATGACGTGTGGCTGTGCTCGGATCAAATAAACATCTGTCTACATCTGCGCTGAAAGTTGGTCATGTTTTCAGAAAGAAGGCAACACACGACATGCTTTTGTCCGTGCAGCTCAGAGAAAGTCGTCTCTGCCTTGGGATATTCAGCTTTTAGTTTCACAAGTGTGCGTTAACAAGTTTGGGCAGAGTTCTGCAGCGAGGAAACAGGAACGTCGGGATCGGCGGAGCGGTGGAGGATGGGTGATGGCAGCTGAGTGTTAGATGGAGGCTCGGGAGGAGAGGCGGGGGGAGGGGGGTCATGCCCATCAATCTCTCTCTTTGCGAGCGCACATGGGGAAGCAGCAAAACGCTCTCTTGTGACTCCCGTGAGTGTGAACTTCCTGTTGTGGTTGACCAGCGCAGAAACAGAAAGAGATAAAGAGGCTCTGACTTTCTTTCAGTTTCTCTTGCGAGTTTGGTGAATTCCCATGAATAGCACTTCTCTCCATCACTGTCACAAGGTTGGAAATCATCCCAGGGTTTCCTGTCGGGAACCAGTAGATTATGGATTAGATCATCAGGTTGTGAGTTTAGACGTTTACAGCGTTACAGAGGCAGCCCTGACTGCTCGACGCTGCAGCCAGCGCCGTATTTCATCACAGCGTTGATATTCTTAGATAATCAGCGCTGACGCTGCCAAGCATCCAGCGCTAATGTGCGCTGAAAATGAAGCAAACGCAGATGCATCAATGGCTGCAGTTCCTCTAATGTCCACTTGGGGCTAATTCAAGCTTTGTGGATCTTACTTGCTATAAAAGGCACAGCACAAGTTATTTATTTTTAACTGTTAATCGTGCAAATACACAACACTGCAGTTCCAGAATAAGAACGTGTTGCTAGAAATAAGCGAAGTCGCTCCTGTTTAGATGAACAGTGTCACAGTGCTGTTCTGAATGAGGCCGAGAGGGTGATGGATGAATAGATGGAGGGAGAGTGACAGTTTAGGGAGGTGTAATAAATAGCCAACATATGGTGACTGGTTCCTGGCCTCCCCCTCTCTCACTTCTCTATCTGCCCATGCATCCCTCCATCCCTCTGCTCACATCTCTCCTGCTAAACACAGACTGTTAGCTGACACCAACTCGCAGATGCAAAAACACAGTGGTATAAATACAAATGGAAAAGGTTAGAAAAAGGAGGAAGAGGAGAGAGCTGACCATGGCCCAGTCTGCTTTCTATACAAGTTTTCCTCTGGCCTTTAGCCATTAATTGATGCTAGATAAGGTTTCTAATGTTTGCTAACGTAACCATAAAGCCGTTTACAGCTGGGCCGTTTTGATTCACCTCGTGAATTTATGAAAACGAACACAGACGAGGCTGTTCACACCAGCAGCTAACTCACCAGCACTGTTAAGCATATACAAACTACAAAAAGTAAAATGAATTTACATGTTGGTGGTGATTACTGTCTGAGATTAATAATGGCAGCTGCTAGGCTAATGCTAGGCTAATGCTAGGCTAGTGCTAGGCCAATGCTAGGCTAATGCTAGGCTAATGCTATAAAACATAGCTAGTGTGAGAGAGGGAGATTATCTATAACTTGGACTTCATAAACTTGTGACAGGTATTTATCATAAAAGAAAGAAGCTGGTGAACTAGCCTCTTATCATGCTAGATGCTAACTTTAGTGCCAGAGCCTCTAAGGCAGGGGTGTCGAACTCCAGTCCTCGAGGGCCGGTGTCCTGCAGGTTTTAGATCTCACCTTGGGTCAACACACCTGAATCACATGATGAGTTCGTTACCAGGCCTCTGGAGAACTTCAGGACATGTTGAGGAGCTAATTTAGCCATTTAAATCAGCTGTGTTGGTTCGAGGACACATCTAAAACCTGCAGGACACCGGCCCACCCCTGCTCTAAGGCATGCTAGCCAACATTAGCTATTAGCACAAGGTAAAAACGGGATTATATCAGAAGGTTAAAACATAAAGTTCATGCAGACTTATCTGTAGTAAAATTATAAAAGCTTGCATGTTTCGGCTTCCTAGTTTTCAAAGTGAATAAAGAAAAAGGACAGAGAGGATGCTCTTAATCCTCATTTACCCCACACATCCATCCTGTGCTGTGTCCACCCTCTCTCTTTAATTACCGTCTGTCACTGGGTTACATCTTCACACAGTTGGTGCACAGCAGGAGGTTCATGACGTTAAACTTAACTAATTCTGCTGGTTAAATACTTAAAATAGGGACAGAAATTAATATCACTCCATTGGTAAAAACTTTATGACATTCTTGCTTTCACAACAAATTTGAAAAGCACAGAAATGAACTGAAAGGGCTGTACCCTATCAGGGGTGTACTGCGTAGGTGTCATGTGACTGCACCTTTTAAAGTTAAGAGTTGAAAGTGCGCCACTGCCACAGCGTCCTCCTAAGGTCGAAAGAGGGTGACGGTCCTTACAATGGCAGATGTACGAGTACACACCCACACACTCGTACAGATTCATGCTCAGTGGCTCCAACACGGTGACCTTTTTCTGCTTTTGCATGGATGTGCAAGAATGTCAGGATGTCAGAGCTGTGTGTGTGTGTGAGTGTGTGTGTGTGTGTGTGTGTGTGTGCAAGTCTGTAATACTGTGTGTGTGTGTGTGTGTGACAGAGTGAGTCAGGAGGGAGTGTTAGAGTGTGTGAGAATGATGGCTGGGAACAGATGTAGTAACATCAGCTATCTCACACACACACACACACACACACACACACACAGTGCTCAGACTTCGTGCTGCGTTCAGGGACCGTTCCTTCTAAACTGGTTTAAACATCGTCATAGATGTTTAAAACTTTGGCGCAGACTCTGCAGTTGCGTTGACACGTGCACGTGTTGGCGCCGTCTCTCAGTTCGCGGCGTCCTGAGCAGCCGGGTTAGGACGGTTGATTTTGGGAGGGTTCTCTTTCTCCATCCTTTTTTTCCCAGCCTCCTCTGCCCTCTCCTCTCACAGCCATCTGTTGCCGTTCGTTTCTGCGGGCTGTAAAAAGTGCTGCCCGAGCACTCTGGCAGCCAATCACAGCGTCCAATTGCGTGTGCGCGCGTGCACCTGCCGTGGCCATGTAACAGCGTGTCACGCAGGAGCGGTGATACACTCAGAGGTCAGTGGAAACACGGCGCGCTCGCTGCCAGCTGTCAGCGCTCTCTCGCCGCGTTCCACTCGTCCTTTCTCTTTTCTTCTCCTTTTCTTCTTCTTTGGTTTCATTCGCTGTAACTGACGTGAAATCTGTGCAGTAAAGTCGTCGCGCTCACGTCGTCAGACCTGTGTTGATGCTACGATCACATAAAGATGTTAAATTTAAGATCTTTAGACATCAGAGTATTTGTTTTCATTTGTTCCCACTCTTCAGTTTTTTATAAAATGTGGCGAAGCCGCTGCGTTTAAAGCCCGTGAATGTTTGTGGAAATAACGGCGCTGCCCTGCAGGTACACGACAATAACGGTTTAATGCTGTGGTGCAACTCGCTGTGCCGAAATCAGGAAGAGCACCGCTGACGAGGATGTGATGTCAGCGTGACTCAACTGCTGGCCACAAACATGGCCACCGCGGGAGGGTAACGCTGAAGCGGCGCCACTCTGCGACGCGCCAACTAGTGTCGGGCTGATGGGAGGCGTCCATTGGCTCCTTCATCACTTTTAGGACTCGCTGCTTCTTTCACTTCCTTCTTTCTTTGAACTAGGAATGTCCAACACACACACACACACACACACACACACACACACACACACACACACACACACACACGCAGCCTCTCTCTGAGCTGCAGGAGGAAGTGGCCGGCTCTGGAGCGCTTCTTCCTCTGAGGGCAGACAGGAAACTGTAATTAGCTTTCGTCTTCTCCTCTCTGCAAAAAGCAGAAGTGCCCCTTCTCTCCTCCTCCTCCTCCTCCATCTCTCCCTCACATGTCGCTCTGAGCTGGTAGAAACAGGTGTGGGGGCTGCAAACCCAACGTTTGGCCCCCTCTGGTCCAATGGGCGCTCGGCCAGAGCTGCTGTTGTTTGCTCATGGTCTTCCTCTGCTGTCTCTCTTTAAGTGTCAGAGTAAATCAGAAACAGTGTTTAAAACATGCAGACAAACTGAAATTCGTTCATCAAACTGCTTCTTTTTAAAAAATCTTTCTCAGGTTTGCAAACTTTGTTTTCTTCCTGCTGAAGCTGCACGTCTGCAGCACTCGCAGGCTTTGAACGGTTTTCTTCAGTGAAACCAGAAACTCCAGCTGCATGTGTCCGGGGAAAGTCAGCACTGCTCAGCTCCCGTGCTATTCTGATCTCAGTCAGCCGTCACACCACTCAAAAATCCTCATGTCCCCCCTGACAGGAGTTTGTAACAATCGGCCGAGCCTTTGTTTCCTGTGCACGCGCTCGCTAAAGCATCACAGCTTTAAACGCACACATCTTTAAATGGTGGGACGGGTTAGAGGATGGTTACTCTCTAATAGTGTGTTTGTCTATTGCAGCAGTCATGGAGAACTCCACAGAGGAGCGGCAGGAAGGGGGAGGAGCCAACACTGAGCTGACTGAGGAGGAGGAGAAAACGCACAAAAACCTCAAAGGTGCGCGCCGAACCCCCGGTGAACATTTCATGGTTTTAGCTAACAGAGTGATAACAGTCAGCGATGCTGCTCTGCAGGAGCGATCAACGGCGTGACGGAAGGAGCGAAGGAGGCGGCGAGCGGAGCAGCGAAACTACAGAACGGAGACAAAGGCGGAGGAACCGCGGGAGGCGGCGGAGGAGAAGACCTCTCCTCCATTAATGCCATGATGTCAGCAGTGATGTCAGCAACAGGGACCATTAACGGCGGAGACGGTGGGAGTGGAGCCCCTTCAGCCTCCTCCTCCGCCGGCCCCTCCCCCAGGTGATTACAGCGAGTCTTCAAACTTTATTAAAACTTTAAAAAGTTTTAGATGATGAGCTGAAGTCGATATTTAGCTTCAAACTTGAATTAATTTCTGCAAGTGTGAGTCGAACGGTGTCCACAGAGCTACGATCTGTGGGTGGAGGATGACACGTCTGCAGGTTAACGCCATTGATTAAGATCTGGCCAAACGTAGCTGCAATCCAGAGAGATTCATCACAAACAGGAAGTGCTGATAGACGGCTCGGCTGCTTTCAAAATCTAAAGAAATGAACAGGATTTAAATGACAGCTCACAGAACAACAGGAGGTCATTTCAGGTGTAAGTGTAATTACTCACATACAGGCGGGATTAAAGAAGCACAGCAGGAAACATGACGACAGCCACACCTCCCATCAGGATGAAGCCGCTTACTTATTAAATAGATTCTGTCCTCTGGGACTCTGCAGAAAACACTCGTTTTAAAACAAACCAAACACTGTCGAGTCTTTAAACTTTTTATTTATGTGTGAAATGTTTTGTCTTCTTCTCCGTTTGAAGCCCTTCACCGAGCAAGTCCCTCACGGCAGCCATGCGAGCCCCTCCCGGTCGCAACGCACGACGCAACCAGGTACGCGACACCTCGACCGCGCCGCTTCGGCCCGGCCTCCACCTTTGCCGTCCACAGCAGGACGCGCAGCTTCTCCTCTTCCCTCCTTTTCATGTGTTTCTGCCTCGTCACTGTGGTTTGTTTCTCCCATCACGCTCGCTGGCATTCCACGCCGCGTCAGAACTTCCTGTGGTTGAACAGGAAAAGGAAAGCGCTGCCTCTGAGTGGAGGGTGTGTGTGTGTGTGTGTGCGCAGTAATTTGTAGAGATTGTTTTCTCAACGTTTCCTCCCAGAATGATGAGCAGACGAGGCCTGACTGTGAGGACATTTAGCCGTCTGCCTCGGGTCACGATTTGATGCACCTTCAAAGAGGTCATCGAGGCCTTTTAGACGTGTTTCAGGGTCGTCTGTCTGTGAATGAATCACGATAACATGAGTCCCCCTAAATCATTATATTAGCACGGGTCCCCACGATGATACAAAGACAGATTTGTGTGTGTACAGCTCCGCAGCTCGGTTGCTGTTGCAGCTGGATGCGAGGCATCGGCTGACATTAGGTCATCGGGTCAAACTGGGGCCACTTCAGCCCACATCTGGACACAGCTGTCAAGCCACAAACATGCTCCACGGGGTGAAGCCTGGTCCAGCCGCCGCCGTCATGTGACCCGCGCGCTGTAATGTTTTGACTGTGGTGATTTCAGCCTGGTTTTTGTGGTAGCATGTTTTAAATATAACAGAAGAAGAAGAAACCAGTCAGGTGTGAGTGCTGCGCGGGTCATGTGACAGTTTGTAGCTTCATGATTGGATGACCTTTGATCTCTGTTTTCCTTTCCTTCAGGACACCAAAGACGACAGCTCATCTTATATTTGTCCACTGTGTGACAAGAGCTGTCAAACCCAGCACCAGCTGACCATGCACATTAGACAGGTAAACACACCTGTAAACACACCCACTGTGACTGTAGATGTTCAGGAGAAACCTTCTGTGTGTGTCAAAGCTGCTGCGGCCTGATGACCAGTTAATAAGAGATGAAACAGATGCAAGAAACATGCTCGATTTAGAATTTTATTTTGAAAGGGCAGCCTCTGTTTTGAACATATTCCAAAACATTATTTTACTCATCATGCTTTTCAAACAGCCTTGGTAACTTTTGGGGCTTTTATTTTGAAAATTTAACATATTACAAAGCGTTGTTTTCCTTAAAGTCAGGCTGGTGTGTCTAAGCCCAAATAAGTAAAATCCAAATAATAACTTTTCAGAATAAAGTACGTCTGCTTCCCATGTATTCCTAGATGTGTATTTTATTTTGAAAGGATAGCATGTTTAAGATCTTTGATGGCCTCGCCAATATCCTGCCAACAGTCTGTTACCAACTTACTGCAGGATTTTACTTAAATCCAACACATGTCTAGTGACATGAGAAAATATAGCCAGGAGGCTCTTATTTTGAAGGTGAGTTCAGCAGATGCAAAACAGCAGCTGATGTATAAATAAATGGTCACACAGTGTCTACGTGTGCGTTTTATTATTATTTTATTCTTTGGGACTTTTGGTTTTTACTGGGGTACCACTATTGTGTGATGAGACTCTTATTTTGAAGGGATGCGTCCATACTGTCAAACATATACACGTCCGCTCATAAAAATGAGGTAACTCTGAGCGTGCCTTACGTCCCGCAGCACAACGCCGACGCCGGAGCGACGGATCACTCCTGCAGCATCTGCGGGAAATGCCTGAGCTCGGCCTCGTCGCTCGACAGACACATGCTGGTCCACAGCGGCGAGCGGCCCTACAAATGCAACATCTGCGGCCAGACCTTCACCACCAACGGCAACATGCACAGGTGATCAGAGCGCACGCACACACGTCCTGCTACCTGCCAGCCAATCGGAGACGAGCACCTCATTCAACTCCTTGAAGTGTCAGAGTTACAGAGGCAAACATCTGGATTACATCGACCTCATATATGCCCACATTTAAGTTTATCTATGTCAGTGTCACTGCTTAACACACACACACACACACACAGACACACACAGACACACACTATACAAACTCTCGGGGAGGAAGTTGGAGTTTAACATGATCACCAGCCAACCGTCACGGGAGAACACCACCACACTGTGTGTGTGTGGGAGAGGGGGCGGGGGCTACACAGGAAGTTGGAAGATGACTTTTAACAACCCAACCCCAATATAAACACACACACACACACAGAGCTACGCCCAGTCATTTATTTATCAGTGATGTCCAGCCTTCACCATCAGGCCCAACAACCTAACTGTAGCCTGCGTGTGTGTGTGTGTGTGTGTGTGTGTGTTCATTAGCCAGAGTCTGCATCACGACAAACACCAAACCAGACGTTACAAGAGGAAGTGTAAAAGTGCAGATGCTAATATTTATAAGGTCGATGTGCATTTTATTTTGAAATGGAGTATTTTTTTATTTTTTAATAATAATCATCATTCCCACATTTTCCAAAGCCTCCTTCCGGTTCTTCAGGCTTATATTTGTTGATTTATTTTTAGCTAGCCTCTAGCTGAGGCTATTTTTTTTTTACCTGATTGGGCTTTTATTTTGAAACTTTACAAGAGAGAGAAGTCAGCGATGGCACGCTCCGTTGAACATGTATTAGCTTTTTGATTTGTAATAATAATTTGTAATAACAATAACTAGATATGTTTTACATGGGAACACTGTTACTGCATTTTATTTTGAAAAGCAGCCTAGTAAGTTTTTTTAAAGTTTTTACAGACTTTACTTTGAAAAGAATCAACTTTTGTTCCCTGTGAGCCGCGTTGTTTGGACTTTAAAGAGTAACTGGAGCTCTGCGCTGAAGCCGTTAGCCGAGGCTCTGCGGTGTCACTGCAGGATTGTTGTTCAGCCTGTTGCTCTGAGCCTGACAGATGTCGGTCTGTCTGCGTCCTCGCTCTCAGCGATGGTATGAGGAGCTGTGGGCAGGAAGGAATGACTGTAGGCCGACAGACGCTCAGATCTGCTGGATGTCGCAGCTGTTTTTCTCTGTGTCATCATGTTTTACTGGCTCTGCCTGTGCTCGCGTTATTTTTGAGCTTTAAAGACATTTCTGCTGCTTTAAAGCGCCTGAGCGCAGACGGAGGAGCGTGTGTGTGCAGGCAGGCAGCGGTTGGATGAAAGAGCGTTGTTGTAGCGTGAAGCTGTAGTTGTGTTTACGTGCAGACTTGTGTTGAGTGTTTTTGTTTTGAATGCGATGAGAGGAATCAGCTTCTCCATCACCACTCAGACTCGATGTTTCCTGAAGTCTCACAGAAGACAAAAACACGTGCTGCCTTCAGGCACGCGGGATTTTCTATGACTCACAAAATCCACCTTTACGGAAACTCGACGGGCCGGTTTGTCGAGTCTCCGAGCCCGGGAAAGCGAGCACAAAGAGCAGCGCGGCGATGAGGCGCTGATTTACAATGCAAACTGTGAGCGGAGGAGGAGGAGGAGGAGCAGAGCATCCTCTCAAAGATTGTCCTGCTTCAAACGAGCAGCGAGGAGGAAACAGAGTCCATTTTGTCTCTGACGCTGTGTCACTGCAGTTTGTAGGAGACGACCTGAGGAGGCGGAGTTTGCTCTCTTCCTATCGACTTTCCTGTTTCCTCCTTCCTCGTTTTCAGGTTTCCTCTGTTTCTGTTTTCTATCTTGTTTTTGCTCTTTTGTTTCCTTGTTTCATTTCCTTATCTCCTTTTCTGTTTCCTAGCTTTTCTCCTTGATTACTTGTTATCACCTCTTGTTCCCTTCCTTGTTTGCTCCTCTCCTTGTCCTTCTTTCCTCTCCTTGTCTCCTTTTCTGTTTCCTAGCTTTTCTCCTTGATTACTTGTTATCACCTCTTGTTCCCTTCCTTGTTTGCTCCTCTCCTTGTCCTTCTTTCCTCTCCTTGTCTCCTTGTTCTGTTTCTGGTGTGTGTGTTGATATGTGGACTTCAGCAGCTGTTTGCAACACACACACAGACACACACACACACACACACACACACACACTGGGTGATAAGGATTGTGTGTCAGCTGACTGGGCAGGTTTCCTGCGCTCTGATTGGCCGGCTGCAGGGCCACAGTGCGGTTTGAGCAGACTTTGCTCTCTGGTTGGCCGCCTCCTCTCTCCTCTCCTCTGATAGGTTAATGAGCAGCTTCCTGTCAGCTGCTCTCAGATCTGCTGACTGAGTGTGAGGACCTCTTATGGGCGTCCAGCTCGCTGCCTGACACCTATTTATAGATCCTCAGGCCCACACCTGCCCGTGTGTCCTCCTCTGAACACTCGTTACCTCACAGCACCTCCTCCTCTCCTCCTGATGTCACCTCCTTTCCTTTCCTTCCTAAAGTTTTTTCTGCTTTATTTTCTTTTCCTTATTTCCTCTCATCTGTCCTTACTTCCTTTCCTGCCCACATTTCCTTTCCTCTCCTCCTTACCTCTTCACCGCTGTTGTGACCTTTACAAACGCACGCACACTTTCACGCACTGTCTTGCTGGCTGCTGTAGCTCCGCCCCCTCCTGTATCCATACTGTATCCCTACACACTCCCAGACCACTGACTGGTATCAGTCCTCGTCAGGCCTTCCCAGAATTCCCGGCGTTCCTCGTTAAGTTAACGCTGACTCCGCAGGTCTTTTGGGTTTTTCGATGACATGTAAACGCCGCCTACCTTCGTTTCTTGTTTCAGACACATGAAGATTCACGAGAAGGACCCGGCCAGCGGCCTGCTCCCCGTCAGCCCCCCCTCTCCCACCAAACGCCGCCGTCCGTCCGTGAAGAGGAGGCAGGGCCTCGAGGAGGAGAGCGGAGAGGAGCCGCCCAACAAGAAGGTAAAAACACCAACGCGAGCGTCGGCTGTCAGGAGGGGGCGGGGTTTGTTCGGTTAATATAACGAGTTGTTGTGTGTCGAGGTGGCGGAGGACGCGACGGCGGACGAGACGGTGGCGGGCCGCGGCTCGGAGGAGGAGCTTCTGCCCTGTCCCATCTGCTTCAAAACCTGCAGCTCCAGACTGGATCTGGACGCGCACATGGACACCCACCCTGACACCGCCCTCAGGTACCGCCTTAACCCCTCCCTCTTTCCTCTCCATCTTTCCTCTGCTCGTTTCCTCTCCTTCCCACTTCCTTTTCTTGTCTCCTCTTTCTGGCTTCTCTCCTTGATTCCTCCCCTTTTGTCCTGTCCTCACTTCCTTTCATTGAGTACATTTACTTGGTTACTTTTTAACTTTACTCTCAGACACTCTGTACTGATCCGACCTTTCAAATTAAGAGTCTACATTAAAGAGTGTGTTCGTGAATCTGGACGATGGTCGGCTGGGAGAGGGGACGAGGGAGGCAGAGAAACACTGGGGAGAGAGAGAGAAGTGAAAAAGGAGGATGTACCAACATCTGTCACTATGGCAACACAACAGGGACAAAGTTTAACATGAAAAGAAGAAAGAGGAAATCAGGAATCAATGTAAAGAAATAAGGTGAAGGACACGAGGAAACAAGAAAGAGATGAAAAAAGGATGAAAAGTAAAAAAGGAGAAACATCCAAAAGTGGCACTAAAAGACAAGGAAGGACGCAGTGAAGGAAGGAAGGAAAGCTGATGAGGAAATATGGGAAAAGGCAGAACTGAAGTAGGAAATGGGGAAAACTATAAAATATTAATAAAGTTCAAAAAAGGAGTGAAATAAAAGAAAAGAAGGAAGAAAGAACAGGATGTAAGGATGGACAGATAGATAGGAAAGGAGACAAGGAAAAGAGAAGGAAGGATACAAAGAAATATAAAAGCAGGACATGAAGAGAAGAAAAAGAAGAATAAAGGAAATAAAGGTTAAAGGAAGGATGGAGAGCTGTAAGGAAACAATGTGTGTGATGAGGAGAGAAGGAGAGAAGGAGGCGAGCGGGCGGCGCTGAGCTTGTTATGGAGGAAGGAGAATATTTAGCTGTAAATCCTCCCTAATCAGCCGGTAAGAGGATCGAGTACCCTGCAGGGATGGAGGAGGATGGAGGGTAATTTACCTCACCGACAGGATGATGGGTGGATGTTCGTCACATTAAAACCAGACGAAGACAAAAAGGCGGAGTTTAGGTGTGGAAGCCGCCAGCAGGTGATGCGTTCGTGAGGAAACGTCCGAGACAACGAGCAGCCGTCACATCACCGTCTGGCTGCAGGTCGGTGATTTCCTGTCTCTGTGACAAAGGCGTGGCCTCTTGCATCATATTAGTAATAATAATAGTAACTATTAGTAATAATAGTAACTATGAGTAATAATAATAGTAACTATTAGTAATAATAGTAACTATTATTACTAATAGTAACTATTATTACTAATAGTAACTGAGTAATAACACGGTTCGGCTGCATTAGTTTAACATTAGCTTGTACCTGCAGTAGCGCCGCCGCCCACTTGGGGGTCTGCGACCCTCGATTTGGGAGTCGCTGCTGTGAGGTCGAACGCTCAGGCCGCTCTCAGCCTCATCACACAGCACGCGAGCAGTGGGAGCTGCCCCACAGCAGGCTTCCTCAAGCTGACCAATCAGATGAAAGTGAGCTTGTAGAGGCACGAGCGCAGACGCAGGAGGAACCGCGGGGTCGCACAGTTGCTGCAGCTTCCTGTTTTGGTCTCTTTGTTCGATCAATCGATAAAGTTTCTAAAAAATGATCAAACGTTTCTCACAACACGAAGCGAGACGCGGTCTGTAGTTCGTAAACATGATTCGTACTTGTTTAACACCGTCACCTCAGCGCCATCATGCATGTTTTCATCTAATAAAAACATAAATAAAGACCTAAAAACTTTTTGCGTGATTACTTTGAAGGGTCAGAAACTCTGGAGTCGAATGTTTTGCTTAAAACTAAAAACGATGACGATCAGCAGCACAGCGATCAATATTTGATCAGTGGGCCGATTGTTGCAGAGGATGGAGGAGGGCGGAGGTGCAGGTCTGACTGATGGAGTTCAACAAGTGCTGCTCCACATATGGTGCAGACCCCCACCCCCGACCCCCACCATCCTCTGACAGCGTAACTGAGGGGATTACACACACACACACACACACACACACAGAGGATGTGATAAGAGTGTGTGACTGCAGCAGACACTGGGCAGCTGTCCTCTCAGCGCTTAACGAGAGCCGGACCAACACCGGGTTATCACACGCACACAGACACACAGACACACACACACTTGTCTTTCTGCACGTGTGTGTGAATAACCAGCAGTGTGTTTCCACGTATTGAGCTGTTTCTGTCCTCATGAGGTTCGAGGAGCTCGGTGAAAAGCTGCCGGACGAATCGGCTCAAAGATCAAACCCTCTCTGCTGGTTTCAAAGTTTCACACAAACTTCACCACGAGGTTCATGAGCGAGTTTCACACAAACTTGAGCGAGCACCTCCAAACTGGAAAAACAGGAGTCAGGAAGGGACGAAATGATGTCATCACCTCCTCTTTGTCAGCCCTGGTCCCCACAAACAAAAAGGAGAAATGTCGCCTCCTGGTGGCGGGAGTTCAGAGGTTTTTCAAAATACAAAAATGAAGGACAATAAAAACATTTTTCCTTTTTTTGGGCATCGAGGACTTTTGCTCTCCATCTTCCAAAAGGACAAAAACAAACAAACAATTTAAACCCTCAGAGCGAATGACTAACAGGATGTTTCCCGTCAGTCAGATAATCTGATTGTTCACAGAGAAGAAACCAGACTCCTGTTGACATGTGTGAACTTTTCTTGTTTTTCAGTGACTTTTTGTCCTTTTTCTGATTCAAGCCTGTCTTGAATTATCGCCTCACATTCAGGCAGCATTTCCTTCTGTTTGTGTTTGCAGGTGTGATCTCTGCTGCCTTTCTTTCCGAACCCACCGCGGTTTGCTGCGTCACAATGCGGGGGTTCATAAGCTCCTCCCCCAGGACCCCAGCGGCCGCCCTTTCATCCAGAGCAACCCCTCTATCCCCACCGGCTTCAATGACTTGGCCTTCATTGACTTCTCCTGCAAGAAGTTTCCTCACATTGCACAGGTGTTCACCCGTCACCGTGTTCCCGTGGATCGCTTCCTGGAGGAAAATGTCGAGTTTTAACGCCGTTTTTCTTCCCGTCCAGGTCTGGTGCGAGACGAATCTCAGACGATGCATCAGTAAGTTCCACCGGTTCGTCTGTGAGTCCTGCGACAAGGCGTTCCCCCTTCGCTCAGCCCTGGACCTCCATAAAACCAAGTCTCACCCCGACAAACGCGCCGCCGCCAGCTCGGAGGATACCGCAGAGAAGGCGAAGGAGGAAGGAGAAGGTTCTGCAGAGAACGAGGTGGAGAACGACCAGCAGGACGCAGACAAAGAAGCCCTGCCTGCAGAGCAGGCCAACTTCCTGGAAGGGCTCGGTCTTCAGCACGTTTCTAAGGTATGTTTGGAAGTATGGCACACAAGCCGACCTTTCAAATTAAAAGCACAAACTGAAATATGCATATAAAGAACTTTCAGAATAAAATGCAGACAGATCAGGATGTGATGGGGTTTAGAACAGGAGGCTAAATGCTGGCGGTGGAATAACAGAGAGCAGAGATTTAAACCACGCCAAGCAGAGGCTGATGGGCGAAGAGGATTGGACGAGAGTGATGATGTCAGCGTAGACATGTAAACAGAAAAGCAGCCGAACACCCAGCAGAGCCACGACTTCCTGGTTGAACTTGAGCGTAAACTTCACGAATGTTAACCCAACATGTCCTCATGTTTCCTCAGGTGAACGCTGGTCCCACTGATGACGAGATCCATCAGGCCCACCTGGACAGCATCAAGGTGATACACGTGGAGCCTCCGTCCTCCAGCCTCCCCCAGGAGCCGGCGTCAGGCTTCCTGTCCGGAGGTCTGGGATTGACTCTGGGGCTCGGCGTGAGCGGTCTGACGGCCCTCAGCATCCCCCTGCTGGAGGCCCCGGGCTCGGCCTTGCAGGGCCTCTCCCAGCGAGACGCCTTCAGCCTGCTGTCCCTGCAGCCCTTCCCCACCGGCTTCCTCCTGCAACCCGACGGGACCGCAACTGCAGCCAGCGCCGCTTCGTCGGGCGTCAAACCCGGAGAGGCAGGCGGTACTGGGATTATGGAGCTGGCAGATATCCAGCAGATCCTGAAAGTGGCGACTACCACACCGAATCAGATCGGACTCCCACCTCTGGCCAAAGCTCCAGGATTCAGCGGCGCTAACGGTGGGTGCTGCTGGAGCCGCTTTGTTACTCAGGTTTCTAACTGCCAACGCTCACCGACTGTTTCTCCTCCTGCAGGTCAAGTTCAGGGTCAGAAGGCGATGCCGCCACTGAAACCCAAACCTCCCATCAGCCCTCGCTCCAGCCTCACAACGACGACGCCTCCGCCGCTGCAAAGCTCCCAGCAGGCCTCACTGGGCTGCATCAGCCCCAGCCTGCCTCCTCCCACACCTTCGCTCTTCAAAACGCCCTCCTCGTCCTCATCCTCAGCCGGGAACGGCGGGCAGATGGACGCGGAGTGCATGAACGAGGCCCACGCCCCCCTGTCTGACTCGCCGCCTGCTGCTACTACAGCTGTACACGAGGAGGTGGGACTTAGCGGGAGAAAGCCAGGAAGCAAAGGCGGCAACAGCTCGGGCTCGTTCCCGTGCCGCTTCTGCGACCAGGTGTTCGCTTTCTCCGGCGTGCTGCAGGCGCACATGCGCTTCCACCTCGGCATCCTGCCCCATCAGTGCAACATCTGCGACTATGTAGCTCCGGATAAAGCCACGCTCATCCGTCACCTGCGCACGCACAGCGGCGAGCGCCCCTACGTCTGCCGCGTCTGCCATTACCCGTTCACTGTCAAGGCCAACTGCGAGCGCCACCTCAGGAAGAAGCACGCCAAGACCTCGAGGAAGGACATCGAGAAAAACATCAAGTACGTCACCTCGACGACCACGGCGAACATCACGGCCGCCATCACCACCGCAGGCACCACCTCCACCCAGGACGCGGAGACGGGCTGCGCCGGAGCCGAGACCGTGTGCCGGTTCTGCGGCGAGGACCTGAAAACGTACCGGGCGCTGCAGATCCACCTGCGCACGCACAACGGCTGCCAGAGGAAACCGTTCGAGTGCCGGCGCTGCGGCGCCGCCTTCCTGGCCAAACGCAACTGCATCCACCACCTGCTGAAGCAGCACCCTGAGGTGCAAGAGCGCGAGATCGAGGAGCACATCGCCACCCTGCTGCCCGCCACCGCCCTCGCCACTGCCCGCGCCGCACCGTTGGCGCTGAACGGCGTCAGCCAGCCTCCCGTCCCGGTCGTGAAGGTGGAGGAAGTGGCGAACGTCACGTATCCTGCAGAACTGGACCAGCCGCTCGACTTCTCCGCCAAGGGCCGCGGCGCTGGCGCCGGCAGCCAGACGGGGTCACCTGGGGTCAAACTGGAGAGCGTCGCCCCCCCTTTCGACTGCGCCGACCTGGACCAGCCCATCGACCTGTCCATCCCCAGCAAGAGACAGCGAAGGGAGGCGGCGAGCAGCGGCGAGCTGAGGGAGATAAAGACGGAGCAGAGCGGCAGCAGCATCGGCGAGCAGCAGCAGCAGGCTTTGTCCAAGGACGAGAAGATGGCGAGCGGCCCCGCCCCGCTTCACCCCCACCCACAGCTCGGCTGCTATCAGCTGCCCCCGGGCTCCACTTCCTCCCCCGCCTCCCTCCCCAACACGGCGCGAGCCCAGCGCCTCAAACCACTGCTCCCCAAACCCGCCGCCTCCTCGCCCTCCGGCACCCTCAAAGAGCTGCCGCCGCTGGCCTCCATCGCTCAGATCATCAGCTCTGTGTCCGCCGCCCCAGACCTGCTGAAGCGCGACGCTGCCGGCGTCGCTTCCTCTCAGGCCGATCCCGCCACAGACGCCCCCGCGGCCTCGGCCGGCCTGGAGGGACAGAGCGACGACGCCTCCGACGGACCCTCCAGGTTTGTGGGCGCCATTTCAAATAACTTGATTCACATTGCTGCTATGTTCTCCCGCTGACTCCACCTTCTCTCCAACAGGAGGAGGCCCAGGAAGAAGGCCGGCCTCGGCCTGAAGGAGAAGGCGGTCAGCGGCATCGACCTGGAGTCGAGCGGCGAGTTTGCCAGCGTGGAGAAGATGCTCGCCAACACAGACGCCAACAAGTTCAGCAACTACCTGCAGACGGGAGCTGCTGAGCTGGCAGGAAAGAGAGGTGGGGGCAGGAAGCTGTCCAGGAAACTTCTGGAAGTTACAGTTAACTTTTCCCTTTATTGAACTCAAACTCTTTCTGTGAGCAGATGGTGACAAAGCAACAGGAGGGGAGGAGAAGGAGGGCGGAGCTAAGGAGGAGGCGAAGCCGGCGAATCAGCCCAAAGGAAAGAAGAACGCTTACTCCAACTCCGTGCAGAAGCTGACCTGCCCCTTCTGCCCCCGAGTGTTCCCGTGGGCGAGCTCGCTGCAGAGACACATGCTGACGCACACCGGTAATGACCACGACACACACACCGTAACAGTCGCCGCAGTGCCTGTCTCCATGGAAACCTGGTTATCGTTTGGTCTTCACCCAGGTCAGAAGCCATTCCCGTGTCCGCGCTGCGACGCCTTCTTCTCCACCAAATCCAACTGCGAGCGCCACCTGCTGAGGAAGCACGGCGTGACCCACAGGACGCTGCGACGCAACGGCGCCCTCGTGAAGAAAGGCGGCGACGAAGGCTCGCACGAGAGCGCCGGTCAGAGAACGACCAGTTTTTATCGCCGTTACATCCGCAGACGCGTCTCAGTTCAGAGCGCTGATTGTTCACTGTCTCCCACAGAGAGCCAATCAGAGACGGAGCAGATGGCGCCAGAAGCACAAAACCTCAGCAATACCGCTTCATCTACAGACTCAGGCCCCGCCCCCACCGCCGATAGCACCGCCCACTGTGAAGGCACACATGAAAGCCCCACCCACAAACCAAGCCAAGGTAACATTTTAATAACGAGTCGTGAAGGAACGATTTGGTTTCATGTGGCAGGAAGTGGAGCTGAAGTAAAGCAGAGCTTCACTGTAGAGTCAAACTGCAGAGCTGACCTGAGTCGGCTCGCTGCAGGTGTCCCTGCCCCGAAGATGTTGGGCTTTAAATCATCGCCTAAAGCTGTTTTTGTGCTGCAGGTTTCAGCCCGACTCCTGGACCTGCCGAGCAGCAGGAGACGGAAACCACACAGCAGCCGGACCAGCAGGGGGCGCCGGAGAGCCGAGCAGCACAGGGCAAACAGCCTCCAAACAGCAGCAAGGTAACTGTGGGAACAGATCTTTAACCCTTTAAAACTGGTCGGAGCGGGCACGCTCTGTTTTGCGCAACTACTTTTAAATCCCGGTAGCTCTGCAACCACGTGAGCTAGCGCAAGAATTTTTTTTGCATATGAAACCGGAGGAGTTGTACTTACATCTTATGCCATCAGCTTGTCCTCGGTCACAGTTTCCTTCCACATATAGTTTTGCAAAAACTGCATAAAAAGCACTTGCAGGAACAAAAACATAATATTCCAGAAACACGCTTTGCCGATCCGATCAGCTGTTTGTAACACTTCCTACGTCCATCAGCGCGAACTATCGCATGTCCGCCATGACCTGCCCGAAACCGGAAGTGACATCATTTCGCGGAAATGTAGTTTTTTACCATCAAGGCCTCATGAGCCTATACTGGTGTTTTTAAAAGTTATCTTTGACTTTATGACTTTCTGTGTGGTTTCTGGGATGCTTAGGACTCATATTGCACTGCTGGAAATAGTTTATTTTGATGCATATGCTGCTTTTTTGCAAATTTGCATTATAATATTTTCGTTTTTCCTGCAGTGTATAAAAATTGGTGTATTTCAAAAATAAAACTATGAAGACACTCAAAATAAATTTCCTGTGGTGGGAAACTATTTTGTGCAACTTTTTTGTATTTACAGTTTTGAGGGATAAGCCTCTTTTTTGTAGTTTATTGCACTTTTTTGCAATTTATGTAATTACTATGAACTTAATGCAGACATATTATTAAAATCTGGGCTATAATGGTTGTATTGATGTATATCAACTTGAAATGCTCCCAAAAATGGCTCCACAGCATGTAAACATATAATATAAGCTCTGGCGGACTTGGTTCTATGGTAGGTCTTAAAGGGTTAAAAAGCCCAGCACTGAGATACAAACAGTATTTCTCTATAAAACAAAATTATGGAGTAAAATATACGTAAACTGCAGATTACACACAATCGGATCACAGGATGTAAGATTGACGCTAAATATTTAATTTTGTTTTTGTGGTCGTTCAAACCTTCAACCATCCACCAGGGGGCGCCGCAGCACCTTCAGCAGCTGTTCTTTTCAAAAAAGGTCAATAAAAAAAAAAGACGCCTCAAACATGTCATGTGATGATGTCATAATGTTAAAACCCTCCTCCAGGTGGAGAGCACCGACGATGACGACTGCCACAGCAACAAGAGTCTGGACCTGAACTTTGGCAAGAAGCTCATCGACTTCAAACTCAACACGTCATCTTCAGGCTCCGCCCAGGAGGAGCAGTCCTCTCAGCCCTCCTGCTCCTCCTCCTCTTCATCTTCATCTTCATGTGGACCCACTACCTCCACTCCCCAAGCAGCGCCTGAGAGCCCAGAAGAGGAGAAAGACACGCCCGCTTCCTCCTCGTCTTCCTCGTCCTACAGCCTCGCTGCAAAACAGCAGCCGGACTACAAACATGTCTGCCGAGTGTGTAAGAAGAGTTTCCGCTACGCCACCACGCTCGCTCGCCACGAGAGGGCGCACCTCTCGGAGGACACACCGACTCCACCTCCGCCAACAGCAGAGGAAGCCACTCCGGCAAAGGAGGAGGAGGAAGAGGCGGCGCCGGAGAGCAAACCTGGCGATGAGGAGAAGGAGGCAGAGATGGAGACAGAGGAAGGAGCAAAGGGAGGCGACAGTGAAGGAGGTGACAGTGGCGAGTCGGAGGAAGAGGAGAAGGAGAAAGAGGAGAGGAGCGACGAAGAGGCATCAGAACCAAAGAGCGTGGAGGGCGGCGAGTCATCCGGAGGACGCGTGGACAAGAGGAAGAAGATCTGCAACGTGTGCTCCAAGAGGTTCTGGTCTCTGCAGGACCTGACCCGGCACATGAGGTCACACACAGGTACGACACACCTGAGGTCACACACAGGTACGACACACCTGAGGTCACACACAGGTACCACACACCTGAGGTCACACACCTGAGGTCACACACCTGAGGTCACACACAGGTGCGACACACCTGAGGTCACACACAGGTACGACACACCTGAGGTCACGCACAGGTACCACACACCTGAGGTCACGCACAGGTACCACACACCTGAGGTCACACACCTGAGGTCACACACCTGAGGTCACACACCTGAGGTCACACACAGGTACGACACACCTGAGGTCACACACATGAGGTCACACACCTGAGGTCACACACCTGAGGTCACACACCTGAGGTCACACACAGGTGCGACACACCTGAGGTCATACACCTGAGGTCACACACCTGAGGTCACACACAGGTACGACACACCTGAGGTCACACACAGGTACGACACACCTGAGGTCACACACATGAGGTCACACACCTGAGGTCACACACATGAGGTCACACACAGGTACCACACACCTGAGGTCACACACAGGTACGACACACCTGAGGTCACACACAGGTACGACACACCTGAGGTCACACACAGGTACGACACACCTGAGGTCACACACCTGAGGTCACACACAGGTACCACACACCTGAGGTCACACACAGGTACCACACACCTGAGGTCACACACAGGTACCACACACCTAAGGTCACACACCTGAGGTCACACACCTGAGGTCACACACAGGTACGACGCACCTGAGGTCACACACCTGAGGTCACACACAGGTACGACACACCTGAGGTCACACAACTGAGGTCACACACCTGAGGTCACACACACCCGAGGTCACACACAGGTACGACACACCCGAGGTCACACACAGGTACGACACACCTGAGGTCACACACCTGAGGTCACACACCTGAGGTCACACAGGTCACCTGTGGCTGTGAATGTTGTGGTCTTTTTGTGGTTATACAGACTGTTTTTGTTGTTGTTACCTGTGTTGTCTTCCTCGCTCTGACTCCTCGCTCGTCCTGCCTCCAGGTGAGCGTCCTTATCAGTGTCAGACCTGTGAGCGGACCTTCACCCTGAAGCACAGCCTGGTCCGGCACCAAAGGATCCATCTGAAACCCCGCGGTGCTGACGGCTCCTCTGGCGCCAACGACGACGCCGGCAGCGAGGACGGTGACTCCTGCACCCCGACCCCGACCTCCACCTGCCCGCCCTCAGAGAACGAGAGTGAGTGCGGGAGCGCCGCAGCCGGGATGAAGGAGCTGGAGGAGGAGGACGTGAAAGACGAGGGGGAGGAACAGAGCCCTTCGAAACCAACAGAGTCCGGCGGGGACTCGGATCCCGCGACCGCCGTCGACTCGACTCCCAGCCACCAAGCTACTGACACAAAGACAACTACTAGCGCCGAATTGACATCTGACCCAAACGCCTCCAAAGACCCCTCTCACTCCTCCACCAACTGCCCGCCAGGGGAAGCGGCAGCAGCCACCCCCACCCAGGGCTTTATCCAGGGGCTGCTGGAGATCCACGCCAAGCCCCCTCTGGAACACATCCTGCCCAACGGAGAGCCTCCTCTGGTGGGCGTGGAGTGAGGGCGAACCCCTAACCACAACACCGCAGTGCCATACGGTCGGAGAGACGCTACACCTTTGATGACGATGCAAAAACCAGCCCTGAAACCCTTTTTGATAGAGAGACGAAATCCTCGTTTTCTTGAAGTGCCTTACTACTAGTCCTAAAAGATGTTTTTGCTATATCTTTATCTGCATTATTACGGAGAATGGATCTAATTTTTATAGCTTTTTATGATGACAATGATTTACATAAGATTTTTTTGTGCGGGGGAATCTATATTTCAGCAATAAAAAGAATAAAGTTACGATTTATTATTGTTCTAGATTTTTCTTAGAGAAATGATCAACTTTGGAGACGCCAAGAGACAGACAGAGACTGAGACATGGCATCTGCCATTCTTCTTCGGTATTTAAATTAAGAGCTGGACGTTGCGACACACGTGTCTGAACAATATGCTTTCACAACGTTTTGGATTTCCTAAATTAGAAATTCACCGACCGCTTGTCCGGTTTGACCAGTCGATATTTTTGATATGTTTTGGATAAAACTGAAGAGCGAGGCGACAGCTGCACGGCTGCCGAAGCGGCCCAGATTCACCAGCAATGACCGGCGGCCACCACCGTCAACTGGCGGCCGCCTGCCACCGTGTGACCGAGGTAGCTTTTTTCTGTTTTGTTTTTGTAACTGGAAAACGCCTCGCCGTTGTTCCGACTCTCGGCCGGCTCGGCAAAACACAAGAAAACATTCACGAACTTCTCAAAGTCGCATTTCTGTGTGAAGAGGAACTCTTGAAAGGGCAGAAAATAGTGTTTGTGTTCTCCGTGTTTCTTCTTCCTGTTTTGTTTTTTTAAACCCATCACACTATTGATCCCTGAAGCCACCCTGTGAGTCGGCCTGTGTGTGTGTTCATAATTTCTCACTCATAATCATTCTCAGTTGATTCCATGTGTGTACAGAGAGTTAAACATGTGGCACGTGATGCTCGAGTATTTTCTGTTTTTCTGCATGTGTGCGATTACCAGTGACATTTAGGTGTAGGGATGGGAATTCATTTTCGTGGATTTTTTTTATATATGTAACTGAACAAATCAAAAGGTTTTGTGTTTGTGTGTGGGTGTGAGTGTGAGTGTGCGCGACTCCCACCTGTCTCTCATCGTCACCCCCTAGTATTCTTATAGGGTTTATTACAGGGCCTCCAGCGTGCTAATGTGTAACGCCGCTAATACCTGACTTAGGTTCAGTTTACCTCAACTTCTGCTTTTTAACTGCAACCATTAAAGCAACAGACGAGCAGCTCTGTAGGCAACCCTTTAAATCCTATGTCTTCCTAAGCTGGGCTAATGCTCTGCAGGCCAGGTTTCTACTGTGGGCCAAATCAAAGCAAGCCAGGGCTAACTCATTAGCGTAGCTTCAAACACGGCATGCACACTAACCCAAATAGAACCCAAATAGAAGCTAATTTAGTAGAACATAGAAATGGTAAGGAATTTGTTAATACCACGGTTAAAAACCGGTATGATGCTAGCTAGCTGTATTTTACCTACATTGGCATCATCTTTTCTTCGGGAGCAATTAGACATTAGAAAATGTTAGCGTTAGTTTGGAAAAACTGACCAGAGCAGGCAAGATAATAAAAACCCTAAGATATCAAAAATAGTAAAAAGGTAGTATTAGATGGCAATAACTGACTAACAAAGCTAGCAACGGATGCTAATGCTACAGGCTAGCTAGAATTAACCAGCCTGACCAGACTTGTGTTTACTCTGTTAACGTTTTGGTTTGGTTAGTTAGCTCTCGCTAGCTCTGATTACAAGGTTGGGTTTTGCTAATTGGATCCTGGGACATCACCTACCTACTGGGTAAAAACATATCTTAACTAATATTAACTGACCGGATTAGATAAAACCAAACATGACTAAGCTAGTTAGCAGGATTTCTAGCTAAGTGTCAGCCTAGCTAGTCCTCTTACAGTATTATCCGTGTATCTTGAGTTGGCCCTGGACTTGTTTAGCACTGTCCCATTTTACCCCCACCTTTTCTTCTGAAAGTACATGAGGACTTGTACCTCTTTTGTGTTCATCTGTGCTGATACAAAGAGAACAACTAAAAACGTTCAGTTTCTATTTGACATGTACTTTGCTTGTGTTTTGGAAACTATGTAGTGAGAGTTGGTTAGGGCTGGGCGATGAGGCTAAGAATCTGAGCACAATTTAGAAAACAAATAAATAAATATCAGGTGATAGTTGTTATCGTGAAAGCTTGTTCCTGCAATTTGGGGGGAAAATGTATTTGTCTTCCGTAGGTCGACGTTTCAAGTTATGTATCTTGAAATTTCAAGATCCTGAAAAGTAACTTGAAAGTTAAACTTACCAACTCAAAATTTCATGTCTTGATTTCTCTGCTTTTACTGAGCAGTAACCTTAAAAATCAAGATACTCAGTAGTACTATTCAATTTTTGAAATATCTAAACTGAACTGTTAAAATTTTGACATACCTTTTACCTGGCGATTACTTCTGCATTATTAGTATTACTATTATTATTTTTACCTGAAGGAAACAAGCTTCCATACATAGTTACTATAATATAAATCAGTGCATTATTTATTTGAAGTTTAAAGGCCCGGTGCTTGAAAATGTTGACGTTTGCTGCTGGATAAGTCGTATGGAAGTGAGGGTCTGCGTCTACTAACAACACTAGTTTGGGACTGTAATTACTTTCTGCTATTTGAAGAAAAAATAATGCCTGATGTTAGCTGATCTGTTCATTCTCCAGATTATAAATTGCCAAATGTCATTTCCAAACTACTGAAGCAGAGTTACCTTTCTAACTGAGGATATCTTTGCCCTTCCAGCATTCGCAAAACCATTATTGAGCTTTTGTTAAATTTTCATTGAGTTTATACTGTGATAACCACTGTTGCTGTTTTATCGCCCAGCCCTAAGGTGGATTTGTGGTTAAGAATTTGGCATTATAGACAATCAGTTCATTTTCAAAATGATCCCTTTAGCTGTACGTTGAAAGAGGAGCTAAATGAAGGGGTGAGAGGGATGGGCGGATGGGTCGGTTGGAGTGGGGGTGAAATCACGACACTATTTTGTGTTCCTGAACTGTATTACCCGCTGCACAAACAAACACAAATAAAAGGGCTAACGTCACCCCTGGACCAGCCTATCCAAACGAACCCATAACAGGACAGCTATTGATCCTGATAGCATGTATATGTTTTCTTTTTCATGTAAAGATTGATAATACTTAATAATCTTGTACATATTCTTTTTTTCTTTTTAATATCAAGCAACCTCATAAGCAAATCAAACCTCAGCGGCTCATAACGGAACTGTAGGCCAGCAGCAGTCAGCCATTTACTCGAGATATTGAACAACCACAACTGAGCTGACTTGTAGCTGCCGTTAAGTGGCACTAACAACTTCCAAAACTACTACTACTATTAATACTATTAGTAATATTAGCATGGACTGTCGTAACACAATCAAGAGAGAAAGGGAGTCAGTTTCCTCCATTTTGTAATGTTTATATTTTTGTCAATACATCAAATCATTTGGGCCTCACAAACGTTTAATGAAATGTAGAAAGCTAAAGTACGATAAAAATGTAAAATTTCCCTTTTTGAGCTGTTAATGAATAAAAATTAAATATTAGTTTATTTCAAAGCAGAGCGAGTCCCAATACAGCATTCATTCCTCCGTTATTTTCAGCAGCTAACATCTCATCTAAAGCTGTGAAAACTAAAAATTATACATTTGCATTTAGATGATTTTGATTTGGAAAATACGAAGATAATCAAAAGCTTTTGAAAATGTTTGGCTTTTCCTCTTGTTTTAGTGCCTTAGCAGTTATGTTGTTGCTCAAAATTGAAAAAAACCTATTAAAGCTTGTAAGCTAGTGGCTAACAATAATCCATCATGCTAGCTAGCTTACTAGCTTATTTATTTTTAGCTTAGTCAGCATCGATTGATTAACGCATTTGAATCATGTTTAATAAATGTAAAAAACAAACAAACAAACTATGGAGCAGATTATGGAAGAAACTAGCTAAAAGTTAGCTAAAATGCTAACACCCAGATAGCGTCGTCTAAATGGTTTGTCAGCGGCTTAAATCGGCTTAAAATTTTCCATAATTGAAGCATTTCCTCAGAGTTTAATAGAATGTATCAGCATTTCCATAGATTTACTTTTTTATTTATTTATTTTTTTGCAACTTTCCCACTCTAGTCAAAGCGAGTAAAGTTAACCATGATGCTAATCACAGTTGAGTTAATAAGTTTCGTGGCCGGGAGGAAATCCTCCCTTTCTCTCTGAACTGTTTCCTGTTTTGTTAGCTCCCTCTGTGCTCCCTCTGGATTACGTGTGTGTGCGCGCACGGCCATATGAATACTGGACTTCCATTCGAATGCACGTGGACTGTTTTTAAATGTATTTATTTGGAGCCCAGGCGAGTGTGTCTGTGTGTGTGTGTGTGTGTTTAGTTTCTACAATGACTTGAGAAGAAGCCATGTATTAAGAATATCACATTTATGCTGCAGAACTGTTTTGAGAAACTGATGGTTTGTGTCGTGGACTAACCGGCTCACCATAGGTGCAGCGGGCCGGGGTGCGAATCGGACTAGCAATAAGAATCCCTCTGAATCCAAAAAGCTTTATGTAGATCTCCTGTATATGAGTTGAGAACAGATTGTTTGGGTCTATTGGTTTTATTGTGTTGTTAGTTTTTGTTATTTTTTTCTCTATGATATATAAATGCGTATAAAACTGTGAAAATCCATTGTGTTCAGTTAAAGGGTGACTTTTAGGTTAGGATTTTGGTTTTTTTGCATGTTAATCTAATTTGTTCAATTATGGATGATTTCTCTTTTCTCATCACTTCTTGTGCTACACACACACATATATATATGAAATTATATATAACCTCGCTCTCAGGGTCTTTCACGAATCCATATTCAAAATGCTTCATGTTCTTATTTCCTGAGTTGCAACTTGTCCTGATTACGTTGTCTCTCTTTTTTTTTTTTTTTTTAAATAATGATTCAGAACTGTCAATCACTACATTTAGCACTTGACTGTGAACTCGTCAAAAACAAATGTGTGGTTGGATTAAAAGACCCCCTCCCCTCCTTCCACACACAGATATTTGGTTGAAGTCCTCCTCTGGTTCGGTTTCGCCCTCCTGTGTAACGTTGCGTCCCGGTCAGAGGTCAAAGGGAACGTCAGAGAGGAGATTTCTAAACACACTCGCACAAATGCTGGACCTCAATCAGAAAGCATTAAGACACAATCGTCTGAAAAACGTTGATTTCTTTTCCTCTGTGGTGGTTTCCCTCGTCTGTCCTCTCAAACATGACAGTGTTTCACAAAGTCAAGAGATGTAAACCTGTTCTGTATTCAACCCAATAAGAGAAAGCAATAAAGAATATATCAAGGAAAGGTGTGTGAATCAAAGACCGTCCACGGCGTGGTCTTTTTTTCTTTTTTGTGTGTTTAAATGACAGTTTTGGGAGGCAAATGTTATGTAAAAACAAGAAATTCCAGTCAAGTTATTGGAGAAAATATCTGATCTTATTCAGTTCATTTTTACATTACATTGTGTTCTTTAACGCTGTAGAAGTATTTTTGCGGGATAGGAGGGTTTCTATCAGACTCCTAAAGTTTTATTTGTCGTCTGATACAGTGGTCCCCAACCCCCGGGCCTCGGACCGGTTCCGGGCCTCGGACCGGTTCGGTTCCGGGCCTCGGACCAGTTCCGGGCCGCGAAAGTTGAGGCTCAGGTGTAAAATGTATAGTTTTCAGGGTTTTTATCGGTTTCATCGTTAACTCGGTTTTCCTGGGTCTTTTCACGTGTGTTATGAATAAATCTTTTTTTCGGTACCGGTACTAGTTTTATTTTGTTGTATTTATCCGCGACACCTTAAAGGCCGGTCCGTGAAAATATTGTCGGGCATAAACCGGTCCGTGGCGCAAAAAAGGTTGGAGACCGCTGGTCTGATAGACAAAAATATACTTGTGTTGAGTAAAAGTACAGCAGAGGACGGTAAAGTTGGTACTCTTCTCAGAGTCCCTGTAGAAGCACGTTTTGCCATGAATCTATGGATTTATCTGGGTGATTACACTGAAGTGTCAATCTGAATGATTAGAGATCAATAACTTTAACATCTGAATCTGGCATGTACAGAATCATCGACCAAACCTGATGAAACAAACTTTTCTTTAAAGCTTCCTTGCACATGCAGTCACACCTTAGGCGAAGGTCTCGACCACATTTCTTTGCCTGGGAAATGGAAGGAGCCGTTTCCTGAAACATGAAGGTACAGCATGAGACAAACACGGAGTAAATAAACTTCTCAAGAAGTCAGCAGTCTGAACTCTCCGAGGCAGCTTTCTTTCAGGAGCAGCTCTCCAGCCTTAAAGGACATTCAAAGCTTTTCTTTAGCTTTCAGCTGTCTGTCGATGACGCCACACTGCTTCAGTCACGCTGAGGTTTGGGTTACTGCACGCTACAGTCCGATGGTGCTTTGTTCATAATGCCATCAAATTTTAACGAGATGTCCAGACTAAACCCAAACTCTCCTTCATACACGTCGATGGTTCGAGCCAAACATTTGAAATTATCGCCCATCAGACTTGTTAAAAATGTTCTGGTACAAGAACAAAATGGAAACCGGGATGCTGTGAGATCCTGGTGCTGACAGGTGTAGCTCAGGCAGAGCAGCTCTGCTGGTTGGAGGGTTGGTGGTTCGATTCCAGGCTGCAGTCATGAACCCAAAGCTGCTGAACGTTAGATAACTGAGGTGTGTATGAGAACATTAACTGACACAGGACTGGTTTTCAGTTAAAGCTTTATTAGCTGCACACAGACGTGTTGGAGTTCATGACATTAAAACGTGTTCATACACAATAATTCATCTTTATCTTACAGAATATACACCGCACATTCACCCCACAAACACACAGCGGTGCAGGCTCTGGCCCCGCCCACAACAGGTGATAGAGTTTCACCTGAGCTGCTTTCACTGAGAACACAAACTAACCTGGAATCATTCACAGGTCAGGATCACCTGTGCAGGTAAACCCGACCGCATGAAGGTGTTAGAGCCGCAGAGGAGGAAGCATTCAGACGACACAATGATTTTAGCAAAAACAATCATAAATTAACACATCCACATTTAAGGTGGAGCAGCAGTAACACCACCTTCTCTTAATCCTGGGGCGGTATGCTAGGATGCTAGCATGATTTGCGATGATTTGCGTCCCGTCGGGTCGTCTCCTCGCTGAGGAGACCGGGCTCACACGGTGGAGGGCTTCATCAACGCCTGCTCCCCAAACAGCTGCTTGAAGTGAGCCACGTGCTCCTCGCAGTGCTCACCTGGGTTGAAGGCGGGGCTTCCCCTGAGTCGCTGGTTTCTCTGCTGGAACGACCTAAACACCGTGTAGAACAGCATCTGGTCTCCGGTCTGCTGCGCCGCGTCCAGGAACTTCCGCGCAGACGCGTTGTCGTGGCCACCTGCGCCGGGAGAAACACGTCAGGGCGAGTTTGCGTTAAACACATTCGCGTGTGTGATGATGAACGCACCAACGCTGCGGATGAATCTGAGCGCGCCCAGAACCTGCTGCTTCGACAGCAGAACCTCGATGATCTCGTCATTGGCCGTGGACAGACGCTGTGAACGCAAACAGGAAGTTTACAGCGATGAACCAATAAAATGACCACGTGAAGCTTCTTTGTTTGTACCTTCAGCATGTCCAGGGACAGCTGGTGTGCGGGCGGGTAGGTGCTCTCCAGAGACAGCAGCAAACACGCCTGAGAGGACAATTCGACAGTGAGACACTGAAACGATGACGTAACGAGCACGGCGAGCGGCGTCGAGCGAGGTGCAGACTCGCGTTTCAGGACGAGCTGCTGGTTTGAACTCACCAGAGGTTTGGAGTCGCTGAGCACGTGGTACTGCAGGAACTGGTGCAGCATGTAGAACAGGTTGTGCTGCACCAGCGTCTTGATCACCAGCTCGTACAGGTAATGCTGGAAAAAACCATCACAGGTGTTACCAGGACGACTCACGACCCCGCCTGCTCGCGCGGCGCTGCTCAGTTACCTGGACGGTGATCTGGAACTGGTTGAGAGAGCGGATGTACTCCATCAGCACGGCGATGACGAACTTGTGGGACACGCCCTGCGGGACGCACAGAGCAGGAAGTTGATCACATCGCCTGGTTTGAAAACGTTTGGGTGGAAACTCACAGGGGCCCGTGCGGCGTACCTTCCTCTCCGTAAACGAGGACAGGACGTGCGTGTACATGTCCGACTGGTCGATGACGGCCTGAGTTCTGACCGGACGCTTCTGGGCGGCGCTTCCTCGGCTCGGTCCGGACTCCATCGCCTGCAAACGGGGAAAAAAACCCTGTTAGAAATCAGATCAGGTGACTTTAGGGAGCAGGAAGCTCCGTGGGCGCCTCACCTGAGTGTAGCTCTGCTCCGCCTCCAGGTAATCTTTGTACACCTGGTTGAGTTTGTCGAACACGGTCGCCACAACAGGAAGACTTCCCTTCTCGCCGACCTCCAGAACTGCAACACAGACAGAAGAGTGGGACTCGTGGCACAGCTCGCCGTTCAGAGGAAATAAAAGCGTGAATGTGCGAACTACAGGTCGAGCTGTTGCCTCAGATTGTGCCTGGTGTTACTGGTTTCACTGGTTTTACATCCCCTCAGTCCTGGCTCAGCTTATTTGATGTTTAAGACATTTTTAACGGAGCATCAAAGCAGAAACGTCGACCCAGAGGAGCAGCTCCTAACCAGAGCGCCGTCTTATCATCAGCTTTGATCTCTGATCAGAGTCTAAAGACGAGCGGCGGTTAGATACGCACTCTGCGAGCAGACCGACAGGATGACCATCTTGCACTCTCTGCGCCGTAACAGGAAGTCCATCAGTTTGCCTTTGTCCTGCAGCAGGTTGACCGTGGGCGGCAGCTTCACCTGCAGGTACCACAGGTAACCTGGAACAGCAGAGATGATGCTTTTAGTCAGTTTAACTTCACAGAATTATTGTTTGACTGCGAGAAGATGAAATGTCTCTGATGTTGGGCTCCGATAAAACAGGATTTTAGAGGTTTTATGTTGTGAAACAGGATTTTCCATCATGAAACCTGTTTTCAGGTCGGCTCTGCTGCAGGAGACGCCTGCACTGTGAACTTAAACCCTGGATTCACCCTGAACGTAGCTATTAAGTGTACTTTCTCCATTGTGCGCTTGCGTTTGCTCACCTTCGCTGGCGCTGATGATGATGTCCGGCTGGAAGACGCTCCAGGAGGAGGAGTCTGGAGTGACGCTGAGGAAAAGAAAGGCCTGAGACTGACAGCGAATCAAACGTTTACTGTGAGGAAAGGATACAGAGCTGACACGGCACCGGAGGCTGCGAAGGAACGGCCGCCGGCCCTGCAGGGAAGACGAGAGGACGTGAAGAAGAAGCACAGCAGAGCTCAGCAGAGCTTCATGACTAACTAACAGCATCGTCGATAAACAGCAGAGGTCCTGAGTCAGAGCCAACCTCACGCTCCATGCTTCTGATCCAAGCTCTCGATGCTTCAGTTCTGTTTCTCAGCTACTTAAAGACGCAGGTTCGATTCTGAGTTCCTCTCACAGGTGCCTGTAACTCCTCTGCTGTTAATCACATATTTCCTGTTCAACTAATTCATTTCATCTGTTTAAAGCTGAACGTTCGATCACATCGTGCCTTCGTCGGTAGGTTTCGTGCGTACCTGCCAGCGGGATCCTGTAGGGGTGGATGGACCGGGCCGGCAGGACGGGCTGGTGGATGTTCAGGGCGCAGTCGGGCTCCTTCAGCTTGATGTCGAAGATCAGCGACGTCTGAATCACAGAGCATGAAGCCGGTTTAATAAAAACACCTGAGATCGTCGGCGCCACCGACGCCTCAGAGGAAGGACGGCGCTCTAACCTGCGAGCTCTGGTGATGGACCACCACCAGGTTGTCGACGATGTTCAGAGCGAACTTGCCCGTCGTGTTCAGCTTCAGCACGTGACTCTTCTTACAGGAACCTTCCCTGAACCACACAGAGGGAACGCCTCAATTTAAATCATCGACGCGCGTTAAAGCTCAAGTCCACCAATCAGCGGACGCCGCGGCGCGTTTACCTGGACAGGTGGTACAGCACCACCTCTGCACTGGGACTGTTGGCCGTCCTCGAGTGATGCTTCAGGTACATCACGTACAGCTGACCGTAGCTGCAAACACACACACAGTTAAGTCATTGTTTGTTTTTAAGTGGAGCAAAAACAAAAGAAAACCCAGCCTGGGAATTACATGGTTGCCATGGCGATGTCTCTCTCCGACAGGCTGAGTTTGGCGGGTTTGGGGACAACCGGCAGCTCGATCTCAAACTTGGACATCTTGGACATGGTGCCGTTCTGGAACAGCAAGACAACGTTTATTCACATCAGCTGACCTCGACTGCAGGTGAAGCCACGCCCACTCTATAAACGATCCACTCAGGATGCTCAATGAAGCCGCCGTGGATGTGCTGCTGCTCTAAACCGACCAATCAACACACTGAAATCAAAATGACGACCTTTGTGTTGCTATAGCGACGTGAGTATCCGCCTCACCCTGAAGGCGAAGGGCTGCAGGACGTTCCCCTGCACGGTGGTGGACAGCAGGATGACGGCGGTTTCGGGGCAGTACTGGTACCAGTTCACGTTGATGCTCTGACTCTTCAGCAGCTTCAGGCTGCGCTTGTCTGGAAACACCTGAGCACAGGAGGTCATGACATCACAGCTAAACAGGTAACACTCAGGTGAGCCTGAGGCGCAGACACAAAAACACAACCAAAGTGCCAGGCATCAAACTGATGTCACTTCCTGTTTCTCCTTGTAGAACGCACACATGTGGAGATGAGACGTTTCACTGAATTGTTCCTTTGAACGCTCCAATCAGAGGACATTATATGAAGTTTTGTGTCACATGACCACGCAGAGCCAAACTCTGTGGGCGAGCTGTTCGGGTTACCTGGTAAAACTCGATTCCCTGGTCGGTTATGAAGACGACCTCGTTCCAGTTGGTCCAACAGAAACCTAAGATGTTGGCGTTCTTCGTCTGCGGAGCGACACAAACATCGTGAGCCCAGTTTACCCGTCAGCAGACGGCGTGCAAACAGCAGGAAGTGCAGCGTACCTTACACTCCTGACTGAACTCTGTGTGCGGGTAGTCGGGGATGAAGTTGATGAAATCCTGTGAACACAAACACAACGTGCGTCCGGATCAGAAACATTCAAAACAGAAACGTCACATTTGAAACGATCCCTAACCAAGCGTGCACGACCTGCATGTCCGGAAGGAAAAAATAACAAACATTTACAATAAAAACTGAACAAAATCTGTAAATTTAACATTTACAAATAAAAAGGTTTGTATCATAAATTCTCCACTAGAGGCGAAATAAGACAGCAGCCCCGCCGCTCCTCTGTGCCTAATAAGACCTGAGTGTCCCTGAACTCACCACAGACTTGGAGGTTCTCTGCACAGCCAGGATCTTGTTACCGATGGAAAACTTGATGCATTTTACTTCTCCTTTATCGTCCATCCTGACGAGTCAAACACACAGTTTACATAAGCATTCCCGTTTTACTGATCTAAACACTGCCAGTGAACGCATCGCTCCAGTTTCGGCCTCTCCAGTTAACCCTCAGAGTCACTCTGACCTCTGACCTGAAGGCTTTAAAGACCCGCAGCATGAAGCCGAGAGTTTCAGTATCTGGGACAAATTATTCAACATCCAGAGTGTCGTCAGGCATTGGGGAGAGAACCTGAACCCACTTTAAATGGAACTTGCACACATAAAGGGGGCGGGGGGTTTGTGTGGGTTTGAGTTGAAGAACACCCAAAGCACACCCAGCTGCCCCGGGTGTGTTACGCCTTCATCAGCATCTCCAGGCCCGGCTTCAACCACCAAGAATAACCAAGAGCCAGAGCTGTAAAGGTTCACCCTCATGTGGCGACAGGTACAAATAAAGATAAAAACACGGATGTGCTTCATCTTTAAATCCTGGCTGAGCGCACGAACCTGAAGGCGACGCTGCTCTTGTCATCAGGACCTTTAACCACCACCCCGGTGGCTCCACCTGAACGCACTGCGAACACCTGGAGAAAGAAAACAGCAGAGATGTAGGACAGCTGCACACAGGTGTGTTTAAGACCCAAATCACTCCGCACGTAAACACCAGAGCGGTTTAAGTCAGAGCACTGTGTGACTCTGAGCAACTTTTATTGACATAAGATCCCTCAAAGATGCCGAAGAAGAGGCCACACCTGTAAAGACGAGCCAAACAAAATAAAGCATGTTTTCGGAGAATGTCACGTCAGCTGATCGTGGTTCAGATTAATCCCAGTTTAACAACAGCTGACTGTGAGTGAGTGTCCTCTGGTTTACTTCTTATTTTTCATAGTTTAATTTAAGCCAGTTAACATTCTAAATAAAATAATCAATTATTAAATATTTGTTTTAAATAAACTCCACTGTCACATGTTACCGTAAATGTTCCAGTTTTTAACTTATTCATTTAAATTCGCGGCAGAAGTTTTGCTAGCCGTTAGCCGTTAGCTCACCTGCTTGTTAGCCTCGTCGAAGAAGACGTTGTTGACGCTCGACGCATGTTCGAACTGCACGGGGTTCTCGCTCAGCTCCAGGTAATGCTCCTCGGCCATCCTTCGCACCGGGCCGCCGCTTTATTTCGCAGTTTTCCGCTCGGTTCTGCCTCCAGACTCCGGGCTCTGATCGCGGAAGAAGAGCGAAGCAACCGGCCAGAGACACGACTTCCACTTCGGCCTTCACAATAAAAGCAGGAGTTTTATTGTTATATGTTTTTTCTTTCTTCTTCTTCTTTTACATTTCCCCCTGAATCCTCTATTAACTGAGGCTCTATATAAAACGGGGGTGGCTTCCAGCAGTGGCGTTGGTGCGGGAGTTGAGCTACTGCCTCTTGCAGGTCACTGCACAGTCAACAATACTGGTGCTAATTATTTTTACTGTATCATTTTATATGTTAGGAGATATTTTTATTCTCCTTCATCTTTTTTCAGTTGCTCCCTGTAAGAGTGACCACAGCAAATCATCAGCCTCAGTGTCACTCCTCTTTCTCTGCATCAGTGAACATTCTAAATAAAATAATCAATTATTAAATATTTGTTTTAAATAAACTCCACTGTCACATTTTACCGTAAATGAAGTGATGGGTGAAGATGGATGCAGCTGACATGGAACACCAGCAGGAATATTTGACCATTTCCCAAACAAGATCTTGTGTTTGAGCAGGAATCATAATCAGATAAAAAGGAAAGCTCCCATTGAACTCCTGTTTATGAGAGATGTGATCAACTGATCAGGTCGTTTATGTTTCGTCATACTTTTAATGTTCACTACAGGACCAGTCCTGCTTTAGGACACAGTTAATGTGGATGTTCTTAATTTATTAGCATCCCTCCAAAGTCAAAGGGCAAAAAAAAAAACTTTTATTCTGAAGGCCATCAGTTTACGCAGGAAGTCCCCCTCACACAAAGTCATGTGACAGATCATGTGCTGTAAGTGTTTACTTCCCCTGGAGCTCCTGAGCTCTGACAGCGTGACAGATCAGGATTATGTTCTTACAAAATAAAAGCCAACAAGAAGAATTTTCCATGTTTGTGTTTTATTCTGAAGTTGCACCATGAGACCAACATCCTGTTCAAAACCCGACATTACTGTTGAAGCTAGACAGCAGCACACCTGCTCTCCTCTACTGTAAACATTAAAATCTGACTTCTTTTATTTTTTAAACATTCACCAGGATGATGATGGATCTGAAATCATCTGTTCATAACGTTTCATTCTCACGCTTTAACTTCCTGCTTCGACCCTCCATGACTCCTGAACACACGGGAGCTTTAATGTTTTTACTAGAAGAAAAATTTATTCATTTGATTTTACAAGAGTGAAATTTCAGCTGATTTCTACTTTTTTCTAAAGTTTGAGGGTAAACCTGTTTCCTGCAGCGTGATCATACGAGCGCCTCAGTGACGGCGTTTCCCCCTGAAGTCGGGTTTTAATCTACGAAGCGTTTACAAAAACACACACCGCGAGCAGCGTGGGACAATCTTAGCGGGAAGACCCGAGCCTCTGATCGTCTGACGCTCTGACTTTAACGTCCAATGCGGTTAAACGTTAAACCCCGCCCCCTCACTCTTCCCGTTTACAGGAAGCAGCGAGTAGGGTGGTGGGTTGGAGGTGCCGAGGCGTCGTCCTCGTCCTCCATTCATCTCTTTTTCGGATTTGTTTGTCTAAAAACATGGCGGGATCATGAAGAATCTGCGAGCTGTGCGGGCGTTAGTCATCGGCGTCGGGCTCTAAAGGGGGGTCGCCGTCCTCCGAGGTCACCGGGAAGGTTTTCTTGCCTCGTTTCTGGATGTGGTCTTCGTTCCTCTTCTCCAGCGCCACGATCTGTGGAGAGAGACGCCGCGTGATACAACCCTGACAACAGGAGGTCGTCAACCTGAAACCATCTCCCTTACCTCTGCCATGAACTCGGCCTCGTCCTCGGCGCCCACGGGGATGTTCAGGCCGGTCACGGCGTTGAAAAGCTCGTAGGTGCTCATGGCCTCGCTCACGCCTCTCTTCTGGAAGAACTGGAGCGACAAACGAGTTCAAACTCAGATAAAAACGAGTGAAATCGTGAATCGGGTTAAATTTCCTGCGTCCAGCAGCGAGGAGTCGGGTTACCGTGGAAACGTTCCTGCAGTCTCTGAAGAGGAACTCCAGACCGTGGGGGTGGGTGGGCTCCACGGACTGACTCACGTCGATCAGCCACACCTGCAACGAGAGCGAGGGCGACTGATGACATCACAGAGAGACAAAGAGGGAGGAGCACAGGTGAGAGTGGGGGCGCCGTACCTTCCCTTCGTGCCACAGCATGTTGTATTCGCTGAGGTCGGCGTGGACCAGATTACACTCCTGATACAGCTGCTGCATCACCTGCACGGGAAGACGGCGAGAAGCTGTCAGACGTCTGAATTGAATCCTGACAGAGACGACTTCCTGTTTGCGTACGTACGTGGAGGACTTGGTAGTAGGCCTTCTTCAGGTCCTCTGAGTTCAGCATGGCGTCTTTCAGTTTGGGGGCGGGGACGTGGTCTTTGCCGATGAACGACATCACCAGGATGTGTTTCTTCAGCAGGACCACCTCGGGACACGGGATCTCGGCCTTCTTCATCCTGAAAGCACACAGCCGGGGTTTAGGTCACGGAGCGGCCCCCGCCGCCCCCCCGTGGACTCCACCCACCTGGCCAGGTTGTGCATCTCCTTCTCGGCCCACAGACGGATGATCTTGCGCGGGTTCAGTTTGCTGAAGCGGTCCTTGAAGCGGTAGTCGTCTTTGATGTAGCGGTCTCTGTTCCTGAACTCGTTCAGCGTCGTTTTAAACACCTTCAGCACCACCTCGTCAGGGACGGGCTGCTCCTCCAGGCTACACACACACACACACACACACACACACACAGACACACACACACACACACACACACACACACACACAGACACACACACACACACACACACAGACACACACACACACACACACACACACACACACAGACACACAGACACACACACACACACACGCACACACACACACAGACACACACACACACACACACACACACACACACAGACACACAGACACACACACACACACACGCACACACACACACAGACACACAGACACACACACACACAGACACACAGACACACACACACACACACACACAGACACAGACACACACACACACACAGACACACACGCACACACACACACACACACACACGCACACACACACACGCACACACACACACAGACACACACGCACACGCACACACAGACACACACGCACACGCACACACAGACACACACACAGACACACACGCACACGCACACGCACACACAGACACACACGCACACGCACACAGACACACAGACACACGCACACACAGACACACACGCACACGCACACACAGACACACACACGCACACAGACACACAGACACACGCACACAGACACACAGACACACACACACACACGCACACAGACACACACACACACACACACAGACACACACACACACACACACACACGCACACACACACACACACAGTAAATCACCACGTCTACGGGCAGGTGTGCGTTTCCCGTCTCAAAGTATTTGTGACCTGGCGCTCACCTCCCTCCGTTGGCGTGGAAGACCACAGACTCCTTCCCGGTGCTGATGCAGCCGTTGATGTTTTCCAGCACGCCGGCGTTCACCATCTTGTACATCAGCAGGCGAGTGCGAGGGTCCACGGCTTGCTCCTGAGGAGAGAGGAGGAGGAGTCAGAGAGCTTCACCTTCAGCATCCTGCAGCGGGCGGAGGGCGTTTCCGTACGTACGGCGGTGGAGTGCTCCTTCTTCTCGTGCAGCCTGGCGCTGCGTCTCTGCTCGCTGTAGCAGTGCCGCTTCAGGGAGTTGAACACCTGATTGGACAGCTTCAGGTCCATCCCCAGACCGTCACCGACGTGGACCTCCGGGGCGAACTGGACGAGGGAGAAGAGCACGCAATGAAAACGGCGGTCTGTTCTCTTTCAGGTGTTTGTTTTATAGAAAACAATCTACAAATCAGATACTTAAGCAAAGCGCGCTCGGCCATCTTACGTTGTCCATGCGCGCCGTGTTCTTGCGGCCGCAGGTGACTTCGTCATGTTTGGTGGTGATGTTCTTCCCCTTCCCCGTGAAGCCTTTCCTCGGCGTGGTCTGAGGTTTGTCTGAAACGTCACACACACACACAGCGACTGATGAGTCAGGCCGCCGTTTCTGTTATTTTGCCCGCCCCTGCTGGCGTCCTGCTGGCGTCCTACCGGCTCTGTAGGGGTCGTGTCTCGTGTCCTGCCAGTCGACCTCGTCCTCGGAGCTGTCGCTGTCGTCGTACGGATGGACCATGCGGTAGTTCTCGAAGGAGATGGACACTAAAACAGAAACGTGTCACACTTTGAATTCAACTTTATTAACCGCCGTTTACAGACACGCCAACCGTGGCGCCTTCAGAACTTCACGTAAGCTTTCCGAATCACCTTTGCTGTCCCCGTTGAACTTCTTCTCCTCGCGCCGCAGCTGGTCGTCGAACTCGCGGTCGAACTGCATCTGCAGCATCTGGGCGAGCATCAGGTCGCTGGCGGTGTCGTTGGCGTCGTCGGGCAGCAGCTCGGCTGCAGGACTGACAGACAGACGCGTTACTGAAACCTTTAAAGCTCTTGGATTTACTGACGAGAGGAACTTTTGACGTTAACAGGACGGAAACTTTTAGAAGCTTAAACGGGAACTCTTACTCGGAGAGCGCCGGGAAGACGGCGTTCTCCTCGTCCAGCTGCTTCGCCAGCTGTTCACTCATCACCTCAGAGAGAGAGCAGGCTGGAGCCGCCGGGGCCGCCGAACCCCACGGGCTCTGACAATGACAACAAGTAGACACATGATTACTCCTCCTCACATGAGTAATCAGAGTACTTGGATCATGTTACTGAGGTTACGATGATTCTTTGATTTTCACAATAACAAACAAACAGTTTTAGACTAATTCACTGTTTATATTTAATGTCACATATGTTTAAATGTATATTTATTGTTTTTACAAACTTTGTTTTATACATTTTATTATTTTATTTATGTTTATGTGAGGTTTGATTTTTTTGCATCATATACATATATTATTTTAGTTTCTATATTATTTTCTGGAATCTTTGTTATTGATTATTTGGTCAAAAAATAGTCCAAAAATCCCCCAAAATGTCCTGATTTACTCTACGGACGTCCCCCAAACTCCAAATATCTTAATGACAAAAACGATCTGAGTCTCTGAGAACTGCAAATATATTTTTCTCCTGACAAATTATCAGAAAGAAAAACAGAAGATAAGAAAAATCTGTCATCATAAAACTTTTTTCTTGATTATCAGCTAATAAAAGTCAAAAACTGGTGAAGTTAGTCAGAGCTTGTTTTACCCAATGAGCTGAAGTCTAAACTGAGTCGAGATTTTAGTGTTTTTTAAATGTTCATTTTTCACAGATGTTTCTTATTTCAGTGAGTCTGCCTTCAGTCGCTCGTGTTTGCTCTGCGTTATTATAAAGCTGCTCAGTAAACAGGTGAGTCAGGAGCTACAGGTGGGGCGTGACATCACTGACAGTGGGTGAGTCACCAGGCACAGAAACGAGAGAGGAACATGTTCAGACATGTCTGAAGTACAGCTGGTTGTTATTTACAGTCTGGGGCAGGAGTGTTAAACATAAGGCCCGGAGTCCACAAATGGCCCGACAGAGGCTCCACTCTGGTCCACCGGACTTTGGAAAATATGGAGGGCAGAAATTTTGGACTTTTAACTGTATTTCCTGAAGTTTCACCGTTTTCCTCACTGACTCAGACCCCCCCTCCCCTCCCTCATGAGCAGTGACTACAGCACAGTAATTATGTTATAGACAGATAACTACACTTCCTGTTTCTCAGTCTGTTTTACTTACAGTAAAACAAACACTTTGTTTCTGATTACAGGACAGCCTCCACAGCTCCCTTTGTGACGTCACTATGTTATAGTTGAAGCTGACGAAGGAAAACTGAGATGTTACAGCTGAAACTCTCCGGACTCAATGTGAAGCTAAACCTTTGGCTCATGAAACGTTTCCGGGATAAACAGGTGGAATCTGGAGGTGTGTCATCACAGAGGCTGTCCCGGCCCGGTCCAGTCCGGGTCAAACCGGCCAGCCTGTGGTCTGAGCTGAAGCATCGGTGAGCTCATCTCCTGCTTTAACCACCAGCTGACAGGCTGTTATCTAAAATAACACCCGGTGCCGCCCGGGTTATCTGCAACCCGAGCCTTTAAAGGAAACAGCCGCCATGGTGGCACTGGGAGCGGCTAACAGCAGCCGCGGCCGCTCCCTGAAGTCTAACCGATAACCGCGGCAGGAGAGCCGGGCAGAGGAGGGACCTACCTTCGGTGTCTGCGCTGTGACTCCTGATTGATCCATGATAATGACGACGATGATGATTATAGATCGATTCTCTCCGCGGAGGGTGAATGATGGCTAGCTGCTGAGCTAACGTTAGCTTTGAAACTTCCAGAAAGTAAGGTGAATAAAAAGCTTCACGCGCTGTGACACCTGAGCCAAACTGTGCTGGACACTTCCGGAACCGCGACAGAAATAATTTACGAGCCGGAAACAGAAGATTTTTTTAATAAACCAACGGCTGTAAGAAGGCAGAAGAGACCGCACAGAGGAGCTTCACAGAACAGTTGACCCTTAGCACGACAGGAAGAACGTCACTGTTCAACTAAGACTACTGCCCGCCTTCATAATAAAAGCCCTCCCACTTTTAGATTAATACGTTTCCAGAACTAAAATCTTCTGAAATCCAAATTTCTGCATCTTTAATGTCAATATTTAGTTGTTTCTTCCATTCCATTGATTTAAAATCGCCTGGAGGTCAAAAAGTCACAAAATCTGAAAAAATACGTATGAGCATCAATTTATTTAAAAAGTAACACAAATCAAGCTTCTTTCCATTAATGTATTATTTTCTCCATATATTCTACTTTTAATATGTTATTTTCTTTTTCATTCTTTCATTTATTATATGATAATAAAATAAAAGACAAATAAATGATTTAGCCTCGCCAGAAATTTAACCACCGTTTACCATCACCTTGCAGATATCACATCCAACCCAGTAATCCTGTCCCAGGCAAACTGGGTAAACTGGTAGACGTGTGCCCGGAGCAGACCCGGGACACCCTGGACAGATTCCCTCTCTCAGCTGGGCTGGAAACGCATCAGTGCCCCCCTGAATGAACCGCGTATTAAAAAGAAATCAGTAAAAAGACGATTAAAGGTGAAACTTTTTAGAATATAATAAAAAAAAAATGTTAACAATCAAGCAGCTAAATCAGTTACAATGATTATTAATATTTATATTGAACATTATATATTAGCACGTGTGTGGTGTGAAAGGTGAAATTTTCGATGTGAAATCAAATAAAAAATGACGTATTTGAAAGCTTCATCATCTCTGCGCGTTCCGCATGCGCGTTCAGCCTGTGCGGCTGCGCGCACGACCTACAATCTGTCCAGGTTGACTCGCGAACGCGCTTCGCTGTCACAGGTGTGTAAAGTCACGCGGTGTTTACATTAACAAAACCGGAAGCCGTCCAAGTGGGACTTAAAAATAAAAGCATAAAAAGAAAATAAATCAGAAAATTGGATAAAATAATCGTTTTTATTTGTTGCAGGAAAGATAATTGTTTGATTGATTGATTGAATCTTTATTTTGAACATGTTGAAAAAGTACAACAACATTTTAGAATTTTTAGAAAACAGTTTTAGAATATTGTCAGGAAGCAGGTCATTTATTGCTTTATATATAATGTGTGCAGTGAGAAAATGAACCAGATCTGTGAATGTTAGAGTTGTTGATTTTAAGAATAGTGGATTTGTATGATCTCTGTGACCAGTTTTATGGATTATCCTTATGGCCCTTTTTTGTAATAGAAAAATTGATGATAGCGAACAAGTAAACCTCTGCACAGTAATGCAAATACGGTGCAATCAGGGGACAATAACGTGGAGTGATTTGTGGTCCAGAATGTGTTTTACTCAAGATTGAGACACTTCTTGAAATTCTGTTATGTATATGATTTATATGAGACTTCCAGTTTAATTTATCATCTACAATCACACCAAGAATCTTAAGAACTCTTTCAATTTCCACACCATCTATATGAATCTGCACTTGTACATTTCTAAGGGAATTCCCAAATAAGACTATTTTAGTTTTACTTAGATTTAGCGATATTTTGTCTCTGTTAAACCATTTATTAAAATTTTGTACATTTCTGAAGTAACTGTATCCAGCAGCTGCTTTAGTTTCCCCCAGAACAAAAAATATTTGTGTTGCCTGCAAATAATAATACTCATTTTGATATATCAGATGCTGTAATATAGTTGTTTAGAGCAGCACTGAAGCCCTCATGTAAGTAATTCCACCTTTGAAGAATTTGAAGCCAGTATGGGGCTTAAACCCATGATGCGCTAACCAGCTGAGCTAATTGGCAAACAAAACAAACGGCTCAATGAAGCACCTTTCCTCCACAATCAGAGAAAAGAAGGTTCAAGCCGTGAAGCTGGTGTCATCAGAAACAACATGCTAAGCTAAGCTGACTGCCCAAAGCACGGGTCCTCTTCAGCTAATTCCTCTGGACCCGAAAATAGCAGAAACTGCAGTTCCTGTGATGTCCACCAGAGGCTGCAGCGATGAGCCAAACACCAAAGACTGGCGTGTTAAAATGTGACACTGAGGACTCAGTCAGTCCACATGATGCACACAATGACCAGTCTGGCCTAACCTAATACTCTGACGTTGAGAGTGAGGGGGCGGGGCCAGATTAGAGGGTTCACAGATGAAGGTCATCAGCGCAGGTTTGAAACGCGTCACTTCACGGTCAGTGAGTTTTATTTTGAAAGTGCTGACCGGAAGCGGTGCTGTTCATGAGTGAGGAATGACAGTGTGGGAGCATCCTGACGTCTTCTGTCGGAGCACAAAGTGGAAACGCACCTCCTCCTCCTCCTCCTCTTCCTCCTCATGATGCACGAGCACGCGCTCCATCCTCTCAGAGCCGTTTGATTTCATGTCGGTTTGTTTCCGGTTGGGCTCTAACGGAGATCTCTTTTGTCCGATGGCCTCCTCCTCCTCCTCCGTCCTCAGCATCAGCACCACCGCCGGAGGGCCGTCGGGCCAGTCAGGACGGCCGGGATTGAACCAGCAGCAGCTCTGCCGGAAGCTCTGTGAGTAATTCCCTTTAAAATGCGGGTGAGCGCGTCCTCTGGGATGTTTCAGGTTTCCACCTGCAGCCCGAGCACGCGGAGGGTCACTTTGAGCCTGAGCACGAGCCTCAAACATCAGGAAACTGCTGCAGATGTGCCAGATGTTCCAGTAGCCTCTGGCAGCTCCTGGCTTCACGTTAGGACCACAGACTGCGCGCCTGACGCGATTAATGCCGCGGCAGATGGAGACAGCTGGGTGGAGAGGGGGTGGAGGGTCTACGGGTCATCTGCAGGCAGCAACCCCCCCGTGAAATTAGAAATAAAGAAAAGAAGGAAACAGGGCGCAAAATAGGAAACATTGAGAAAAAGAAGAAAATTAAGACGATAAAAAAAATACAGAAAACCAAACTGTAATAAAAATAATAATAAAAATAATTTTTACAAAAATGTGGAGACAAAGAAACTGCATGAAATAAAATAAAAATCTAAAAATATGTCGAGATAAAGACGCTACAATAAAAATAAGAATGAAAAAAATAAAATAAAAAAATAAAAACTTGTAATAAATAAATAAAAACTGCACTTTAAGGAACTGAGTCTGAGGTAATAATAATAATAATAAAGCATGAAATTCAAAATAGAAGCTAAATATGCCAAAAGAATCAAGAAAATGTAAAAAATTAATCAGAAACATATTTTGTAAAAATATTAAAAAATCATCAAGACAAAGAATTATCAGATAATAACAATAATAATAATAATAATAATAATAATAATAATAATAATAAATTCTGCAGTACAGACAAATGAGCCCATAAAATAATGAATGAAAGCTGAAATATTTCCAATAAAATGGTGACATTGGAATTTCTCTGATATAAAACTCTTGATTATTTCAGTTTTTTAAAGGCTCGTCTGCAGTGAACAAACAGGAAGTTCATGTTTGATGTGTAATTTAAAAAAGGAGCTCTCCTACGGCAGCGAACTGTGGGGGTGTGTGGGCTGGTCAAACACTTATCTGTGGGTAAGCTCACTGCAGCCCACAGTAAACCCACATTTATCCGGTAAGACCTGAAACTTGAGCCGTGATCTCACAGAGTGAGGCAGTGAAGGGTGTTTTCTTATTGACTTCTGTAGCACCGCAAGTCTCTCTGCACCCAGCAGTCGCCATCTGCTGGCCACCAGAAGAAATGCAGCCTGACTTTGTAGCTCTGTGCGTCCATGTGTTTGGTACCATTTTCACTACGTTTGAGCTCTAGTTTAGACGTAGTGAAGCCTCCACCGCCTGTGTGTAGGAGGTGGTGGAGGAACAAGCCCTCGGTTGTGTGCAGAACTCTGATCTTCAGTGACTTTCATGTCCTCTCCATCTGTCCCCTCTCCCAGGCTGAGGAGGCCCGACTGACCTGTCCATCTTTACCGAGTGCAGAACAGCAGGACCTTTCGTCGCAAGTGGCTTCGCCATGACAGAGCAGAGATTCAGCGACATGACCGGATGAAACCTGAAAGAACCACGATGGAGAGCAGGAGGAGGCGGGATGTCGACAGGAAGGAGAATTAGGACGGAAACAGCAGCAAAATCCAAAAGCTGGTGTTTTCTTCTTCTGCCCAAAGGTTAGAGGACTTTCTGGACTTTGAGGACTTTCAGCTTTCAGCCGACGATGTAAAAGAAGACAGCGGTGATGATTGTCCCTCTATAAGCTGCAGATTGTGCAACATACACACGATTGTCTCACAGGAAAGGATCAAAGAGTTCCTCGTCCTTTAGCTGAAATCTGACATCACGCGTCACAAACGCACAGCAAACACGATTGTGTTACTGATACAAAGGGCACACGAACATCCTGCAGGTGTTACTCTTTAAAACTGGACTGAAGGAAGTGCTCTGCACCTTGTCAGAGGGTGGGCAAACCATTTAGGGCATCGGGAGTAGATCCAGAGGGAGACGCCATGATGTCTCACCTGCACGCCGGCCTGAGCTCGGAGACGACGGAGAAAGCTCGACTGGAGCTGAACGAGAACCCGGACACTCTGCACCAGGACATCCAGCAGGTACACGGCTGCACCACACAGCTGAGGTCTGCAGAGTCAGACGAACCTCAGGCGATGCTGTATCTGCAAACTTCCAGCACACTCCTCCATCAGTCACACAGGCGTAGAGACCAGCTGGTGACCCCCAGCAACCACTGGTTGCTAGGGAAGAGTTTTCCCCAACCAGCTCCAAGTAGATGCACGAGGTTTCTCTGTTCTCGCTGCACTAAACTAAATTTACTCTTTACTAAAAAAGAGTAAATTTCACATTCTTTTCAATCTAGTCGCAGGGTAAGGTAAAGGTAAACTGCATTGTTCTAAATCACAGGTGTCAAACTCCAGGCCTCGAGGGCCGGTGTCCTGCAGGTTTTAGGTGTGTCCTTGATCCAACACAGCTGATTTAAATGGACAAAAGACCTCCTCAACATGTCCTGAAGTTCTCCAGAAACCTGGTAATGAGCTAATCATTTGATTCAGGTGTGTTGACCCAGGGTGAGATCTAAAACCTGCAGGACACCGGCCCTCGAGGCCTGGAGTTCGACACCCTCGTTCTAAATACTAGAGAAAAGATCTGAGATATTCCACAGAGAGTGTCCACTTGTGGATACATTTTGCAGAACTACCCTTCACTGTGAGTGAGATCTTCTGCACCCTTGAGAACGTCTGGACAGCATTTAGGCATTTTGATGCAGATGGAGGAGATTTCCAAAGAAGTCAAATACAGCGTTTAGCAAGAAGGGAACAAAAAGACAAGATCTCAGTTTGCTGGGAGTCATTTAAGAGGGTCTTTGGAACTCCAAATATGGCAATCAGAGGGTCTTTGGAACTCCAAATATGGCAATCAGAGGGTCTTTGGAACTCCAAATATGGCAATCAGAGGGTCTTTGGAACTCCAAATATGGCAATCAGAGAGTCTTTGGAACTCCAAATATGGCAATCAGAGGGTCTTTGGAACTCCAAATATGGCAATCAGAGGGTCTTTGGAACTCCAAATATGGCAATCAGAGGGTCTTTGGAACTCCAAATATGGCAATCAGAGGGTCTTTGGAACTCCAAATATGGAGGGTCTTCTTGGATCTGAATTCCAAAAACCCTGAAAGTACGGAAAAGAAATCAAAATGTGTTCAAACTTGGACAGAAGAAAAACACACGGCTGAGGTTGCAAGAGGAGGTGTGACATCGGTTCATTGGTCTATAATGGAAGAAAATGTTAGATAAACGGGAGAAATGGACTGTGTTCATTACTTTAAACTGTACAAGCTGCAGCACATGGTGAACTTGAACGCATGATGAGATTCACTTTATCCCACCACGATTCAAACAGTTCAACATCTAATTTTGTCCTGATTTTACCTGATGAATCAGATTAGAGGAAATGTAAATGTTTCTAAGGTCAAGACGTTTTATGAGGACGTCAAATTTATGACTGAAGTTTGAAACTTTGTGACCAAAAATAAGTCAAAGAATGAATGAAATTAATATAATTCACTGACATAAACAAACGTCCTTTAAGTCATGTGATCAGTGTCTCTGCTGCCTGTTATTGACGAGTAACGAGTTTTATTAAACCAGTCTGACTTCCTGTCTGTCCGTTAAAGGTTCGGGACATGATCGTGACGAGGCCGGACATCGGGTTCCTGCGGACGGACGACGACTTCATCCTTCGCTTCCTCCGAGCCAGAAAGTTCGACCAGATGGAAACCTTCAGGCTGCTGGCCCAGTACTTCCAGTTCAGACAGCAGAACCTCGACATGTTCCAGAGCTTCAAGGTCCGATTCTGTGTTTTCAACAACGAGCCATCAGCTGTGTGTTTCAGGAGTGTCTGCTGTGTGTCCCTGACCTGGGGAATCTGTGTCCTTTGGTTTGGATGCGTTGGTGCTGTTCATATTCCGTGTTGCATCCTTCCCACATCTCTGACGGTCACTCCTCATGTCCACAGAAATATTCACTCGCTGATGAGCAGAGAGACGCGTTCTTGGTCTTATTCCTGCAAGTCTGCAGCAGCTGCTCCTCACTCCGTAACTTTAACAAAGAATAAGGGAGCCGATTCCCAGCATGTGGGGGCTGCTTTGGTCTGTGATGTGATGGGAATGTTGCTGAAGTGAAACACCGACGCTTGGCTGCTCTAACACGTGCGCTTGTTTGTTGTCAGGTGGATGACCCGGGCATTAAGCGAGCGCTGATGGACGGATTCCCGGGTGTGCTGGAGACTCCGGATCAGCACGGTCGGAAAATCCTCATCCTGTTTGCTTCCAACTGGGACCAGAGCAGGTGAAACACACACACACACACACACACACACACACACACACACACACACACACACATATTGCTGGAACAACAGTGTGTCACAGCAGAGCTGATTTGAAACAGTAACTGTGTCAATAACGAGTTTAACGTGATTCCTGATCGTCACAGTGTCGTGATTCATTTCACAGGATGTGATGTTTAATTCCTGAGTGCTTCCCTCTGACCTGGGCTGGTTTTTGTTTCCTGTGAAACTCGAGGATTTTGTCTCGTTCATTTTCAAAAAGATCAACACCTTTTAAAACATTCCTGAAACCTGTGCTGGTTTTCTCCCAGTTTATTGGTCCAACAATTCCTTAAATTCAGCAGGAAGTTACATCCTCCTACTTGCAGGTTAACAGGAGAAACCACCTGCCTCCACGTTGCTGGAACACCTTCATTTAAACCACAGGTGTCGAACTCCAGGCCTCGAGGGTCGGTGTCCCTGCAGGTCTTAGACGTGTCCAACACAGCTGATTTAAAGGCTAAATGACTCCTCAACATGTCCTGAAGTTCTCCAGAAACCTGGTAATGAACTAATCCTTTGATTCAGGTGTGTTGACCCACGGTGAGATCTAAAACCTGCAGGACACCGGCCCTCGAGGCCTGGAGTTCAACACCCTGATTTAAACTCTTCACTGAAAGCCAAAAACAAGCGTCTATCCCGTCTGTGCACCGTGATAATGACGCTGCAGCTATCAAGGAGAAGCTCGTTGGATTGAAGACAAACTATGGTAGCACGCGATAAAGCAAATACACTGTTTTTAGATTCTGTCAAATTACTGTTAAACTTTTTAGTCATCTGTTTTTATTAACCTTCTAGGACCTCGTCCACATATGTGGACGTCACATTTTGGGTTATTTAGACCAAAATACTCAATTTTGCTCTACAAGGGCCTGATATCCACTTACGAGGACGTTATACTGCTACTGTTCAATTTTAAACAAATATCCTCACGTGGCTCTGATTTTTGTTAAAGACAAAAATAAGGTAAATAAATAAATAAATCTGGTAATTGTTTGTTTTTACATTCATCAGGCCCCAATCAGCCCAAATATCAAAGAGAAATTAAAAATGCTGCTGTGGAAGAGTTCAGGTCTTAGGAGGTTAAACCTGCAGGGTTTTGCATTTCAAACACATTTGGAAAAACAGCGACCTGTAGAAAAGCTTTTGAGAGCAATTGAAGCAACCACCAATGAGAGAGCACCGTGCTGTTGACATGTGACTTGGTAGCGAGTAGCCGTCAGGTACAAAGTGACGGACAGCGCCGTTGAGTTGCAGCACTGCATTAAATATTCATTACATCGATTTGTATAAATCACCTGATGTTGAATGTTGGACCTTCGGTGCATCGTGAAGGGCTCTGCAGGATGAGGTAAAGATCTGACCGTGCTCAGCACGCCGGCGCCGAAACTGAATCTAAATGAAAATCCTTCGTCTGCACAGCTTCACACTGACCGTCAAACCTGACAGAAGCTGATCAAAGTTTTGTTTCGAAGGTGCAAACACAATGAAAAAAGCTCATGTTTGCAGCCTCTCTCTCCAGGTAGACTGTTTTGGTTTTCAAAATAAAAGCAGTGACTGTAAATCTTGGCTTCAAAGCGAGGCCCAGACTCGCCGTGATGGACGTGCGCGCCCACACACACTCAGCCGTCACCGCATTGATCCAAAACACAAAGAGGCGAATCATGAGTCACTGCTCCGACTAAAACAGGAGCTGTGGTTAAAGGCCGTCACGCTCGCCGCAGCCATCGATCAGCTGCTGATTAACGCCCACACCTCCCTCTGACAGGAACTCCTTCACTGACATCCTGCGGGCCATCCTGCTCTCTCTGGAGGTCCTGATAGAAAACCCGGAGCTCCAGATCAACGGCTTCATCCTCATCATCGACTGGAGCAACTTCTCCTTCAAACAGGCCTCCAAGCTCACGCCCAACATCCTCAAACTGGCCATCGAAGGCCTCCAGGTAGCCCCGCCCACATCCTCTTCTCTGTCTGCGAGGTTCACGTTGAAGACGATGTGAAACGACCTCTGCTCTCCTTTCCT